>NW_028317928.1:2827500-3164375 GCF_062004578.1 Staurois parvus | reverse complement strand
AGTCATCTAGACATTACAATTGGTCCTTGTCAGAGTCACTCAAATCATTACACTGGCCCATTTTTTCTCCTTTCAACTCATCAACTTCAGGGACAACATGTTCACTTGCTGCCTAATATATCCTACCCACTTTTAGGGGCCATTGTAATGAGATAGTCGATGTTATTCACTCTGCCTGTCAGTGGTCAGAATATTATGGCTGATCAGGGTATAGCAGACATTAATCATGTCAAGAGCTACACTTTTGAGATTTTTTAAAATAATGACCCCTGCGGAGCCCCCCATCCAATGTTCTACACATCAGAGGAGTTGCAGGAAGATGAGGATGTATGGAGGTGACATGATCCCCCCCCATCCAGTTCACACACAGTGCTGGGACCCCCTTCTCTCATAATAAGAAGACAATATTACCTCCTCCTCCTCAATGGATCCACTCTAACCATACTATGGACTACAACAAAATGGCCGCCTCTGCACCAATAACACAGTTTTAATAAACAAGGATCGATAGCTTTAATGAAATAACTAAAAAAAATATTATTGCAGAAACATTTTAAAAATGTTTAGTTGTAGTCATTTATAACATAAATGTACATCTTAATAGAGGTTTAAACTACAAAACAATGTCCACCCCTCTTTTGAATGGAGAAAGTGATTGTGTGGGCTTTTGCCCTCTAGTGGATACTCTGGGAACAGCAGTCCGGAGGGCGGGGCTTTTTTGTTTTGCTTTTTTATGAGGCAGTGTCAGATCGCTCTGCGTTCCAGTATGCGTTCCACGGCCACTCAACTGCATCTGGTTACCATGGCGCCGCGCACGCGCAGGGCAACTGGAAACCGGTGGCCATTTTCTTGTAGCCCAGAAGAGAAGAGTAGTGACAGAATCCTCCTGGAGGGGGTGTTATCTTGGAGAATGTGTACCCAGTGAGGAGGAGGTAATAATGTCTTCTTATTATGAGAGAAGGGGGTCCCAGCACTGTGTGTGGACTGGATGGGGGGATCATGTCACATCCACACATCCTCATCTTTCTGCAAGTCCTCTATGTTCATCTAGCCATAGTTATAGGTGACTTAGCTCAGGTTGGTATATGTGTATGAGCAGTACCGTGTCTTAGAAACTTGACTGCAGTAGCTGGCTGACATTGGCATCCCAGCTCTGATTTTGAATGTGTAGGAGTTCAAAGTAAATCAAATCCATCAGCAAATCTGAAACTTTCAGGTGACTTTTCCAGAAAAGTCGCCTTTTCTATGTCAGTTATGGCTTGAGCTGCGTGTTGATGGACCTGCCTTTGGCTGTCACCGGTTATAAAAACCATAACAATGGTGTCACGGTTCCTGTAGGTTTTCATGAGGATTGTTCATAGGAATAGAAGGAGAATTTTCTTTGGAGGGGGAGGGGGGATATAGAGGGTGGAGCTTGCAGTAGGGACCTTGGGTATCGCTAGGATCAAACTTGACAGGAATTCTCTCAGACAGGGGCGAGCCAGCAGTAAAATTTACTTGTGACACCATTGGTCATAACCATTCCCCTCTTCATCCAAGTTCCAAAACTATAAAAGAATGAATCTTGGCTTATGCTCCACTCTATTGTGTTTGGTCATTGGTGTTGTGTGTTTAGTTCTTTATTTAAGATAAACACTTTGAGACTTTATGGACTTTGGTCACCAAACCTGTTGGTCAACGAAAGCAGTCTTAAAGGTCTTGTAGGCCGATAATCATAACTTTGTAATGCTGTCCTGGTTTGCTTTTTCAATCTCTTCTTTGGTCTTCCATCTCCTCAGCTGTCATTAATGTCTAAGTCCTGAGTCCTACGTTTATCCTTGTCTTCTTTGGTCTTCCATCTCTTCCACTGTAATTATTTCCCAAATCCTGGATGATACCTGTATCGATCTCTTCCTTAGTCTTCCATCTCTGTTTTGTGCTAATCTCCAAGTCCTGAGTCCTACCTTTATCCATCTCTTGTTTGGTCTTCAATCTCTTCCATTGTCCTTATTCTCCAAGTCCCGAGTCCTACCTTTATCCATCTCTTGTTTGGTCTTCAATCTCTTCCATTGTCCTTAATCTCCAAGTCCTGAGTCCTACCTTTTTCCATCTCTTCTTTGGTCTTCAATCTCTTCCACTGTCATTAATCTCCAAGTCCTGAGTCCTACCTTTATCAATCTCTTCTTTAGTCTTCTATCTCTTTTTTTGTTGTTAATCTCCAAGTCCTGAGTCCTACCTTTATCAATCTCTTCTTGATGCAGGCCATAGACGGGTCGTTTATCGGCCGAATTTTCGTCCGAACGAATAATCGGCCGATATTCACACCGTTAGTGGGGCAATGTCGTCGGCCGATTTTTGCGGTTCTTCTCATTTCTTTTTATCGGTCATGTTGGAAAATCTATAAAAAACAAACATTTTTTGTAAGCATTGGTGGCAGCAGAACTACCGATTTTCGTTTTTCAGCCGACAATTTGGCCGATAAACGACCCGTCTATGGCCAGCCTTAGTCTCTTCCATTGTCATTAATCACCATCTACTGAGTCCTACCTTTATCAATCACTTGTTTGGTCCTTCATCTCTTCCATTGTGATTAATCTTCCAGTCCTGAGTCCTATGTTTTCTCTTTTTTTTTTGTTAATCTCCATGTCCTACTTTTCTCAATCTCTTCTTTGGTCTTCCATTTCTTCCATTTTCATTAATCTCCAAGTCCTGAGTCCTACGTTTTTCAGTCTCTTTGGTCTTTATGCAGGCCATAGACAGGTCGTTTATCGGCCGAACTTTCGTCCGCATGAAAAATCGGCCGATAACGCCTTTAGTGGGGTCAGCCCGTCGGCCGTTGTTCGCGGATCTTCTCATTTATTGTTATCGGTCATGTTGGCCATTTTTCGTGGACATTGATGGCAGCATCGCTGTCAGCAACAACTGATTTTTCATTTTTCGGCCGAAAATTCGGCCGATAAACGACCCGTCTATGGCCTGCCTTAGTCTCTTCCATTGTCATTAATCACCATCTACTGAGTCCTACCTTTATCAATCACTTGTTTGGTCCTTCATCTCTTCCATTGTGATTAATCTTCCAGTCCTGAGTCCTACGTTTATCAATCTCTTATTTGGACTTCCATCTCTTCCTTTGTCATTAATCTCCATATCCTGAGTCCTATGTTTATTGGTGTTGTGTATTTAGATCTTCTTTCAAGATCAACATTTTGTCTTGGAGGTGTTGTAGGCCTATATTCATAACTTTGTTAATGCTGTCCTTATTCACTTTTTCATTCAGTTCTTTGGTCTACCATCTCCTCTTCTCCTCTGTTGTCATTAAACTCCAAGTCCTGAGTCCTAAGTTTATCAATCTCTTCTTTGGTCTTCCATCTCTTCTGTTGTCATTAAACTCCAAGTCCCGAGTCCTAAGTTTATCAGTCTCTTCTTTGGTCAAACATCTCTTCTGTTTTTATTAAACTCCAAGTCCTGAGTCCTAAGTTTATCAATCTCTTCTTTGGTCAACCATCTCCTCTGTTGTCATTAAACTCCAAGTCCTGAGTCCTATGTTTATCAATCTCTTCTTTGGTCTTCCATCTCTTCTGTTGTCATTAAACTCCAAGTCCCGAGCCCTAAGTTTATCAATCTATTCTTTGGTCTTCCGTCTATTCCATTGTCATTAATCTCCAAAGAGTCCTACCTATATATTTTTGAAGCTTTTATCTCACTATCTCACTGTCCTACTGATGAGCTTCTTTATCTCAGTGAATGTTTTCCAACTTCTTTGAGATCTAGAAATGTTTGATGATTTTCTATTGATGTTGATACTGTCTGATTGCTGTTGTTCATGTGGGGTGTTTTTTCGTAGTAAATCTGAATTGCTGGTTAGTTTTAAACATGTTTCACCACCCAGCCAAGTGTTTTTTTCAGCAGGTGGAGGGGGATGCCTTGGTATTTAAATCCCTATAGGTAGTCAAGTTACTGCAATCTAAATACCATAATACCATGTTGATTAGACAGGTGCTATCTGAGATACATTACTAAATGTGGCCTGTTGCTAAAATATATTTTTTATGTTTTAGTTTAGATAGATTAGTGAATGCTTAAACCTCATGCCAGGTTTCTTGTGTCTGTGTCACATTGCGGAGATTCCCCTAACTTCCTGTACTATCACTTCCTTTTTCAAAAGACAATGGTCAAAGAGAGGGGGTGATTTCCCCCAGTGAGTATAAAGACAGCATTAAAAATCTGACTGGGGTTCTAAGCTCCCATATGCTGTCTAGGACTAAAGAAAAAGATTTGGCTATACATATACTTTAAGCATGATTCTTAGTGTGGTAGGTGTCAGTTGGAGTTACATTACTGGAGCTACAGAATTTCTAGGATGAAGGTATCAGGGCAGCATTGCTAATTACCATTGTTAATTACTAATAGGTACTATTCTTTATAGAGAAGGTTGTTCCAGCTTGACCTAAATTACTTTCACGTCACTTTCAAGGCATCTGTTTTCTCTGTCCACAATCTTTACTCTATTAAAAATGTATCCCAGGGAAGCCATATTCGGATATGTGAGACGCCTGTTTGCATTTATGTTTACAGCTGCCAGAATATCCATTGCACACTCCTGGAAGTCCCCCATGGCCTCCTTTGACCTTCTAAAAGCCAAGCTGACCTGGATAATGGTCAATTATTATTATTATTATACAGGACTTATATAGTGCCAACAGTTTGCTCATCGCTTTACATTATGGAGGGAGACAGTACAGTAACAATACAGTTCAATACAAGAGGGATTAGAGGGCCCTGCTCCTTGGAGCTTACAATCTAGGAGGGAGGGGATAGTGGTACAAGAGGTAATTAGCTGTGGGGGATGGAGTGGTAGGAAGAGTAGAGGATTCCAATATTAGCTGGGGTCCGGGTAGGCTTCCCTGAAGAGAGAGGTTTTCAGAGATCGCCTAAAAGTGAGCAGAGTAGGCGATAGCCTGATAGATTGGGGTACGGAGTTCTAGAGGATGGGTGAAGCCCTTGAGAAATCCTGGAGACAAGCATGGGAGGAGGAGACAAGGGAGCTAGAGAGTAGGAGGTCTTGCGAGGAGCGGAGAGTACAGTTTGGGTGGTATTTAGAGACAAGGACGGTGATGTAATTGAACGTTTGACCGCTATTCTTCATGATAAGATGGCCTACTTTGAAAAAACCTGGGATCCTTGGATAAAATATTTTTCAGCACCGTCCTAGGCTGGAAGGTGGACAATATGGGGAATATATAAACAGAACACATCTTATACCCCGCGCCTGGCTGCCCACCGGTTCCTCCTACTCCATGCGCCTTTTCTTTCTTCTTTCTCTCTCTCTATTCTTCTTTTATCTCTCTTTTCACTTTTCCCTTCCTCTCTCTTTTCTTCATTTCTTTCCCTTCATGTTTCTTTCCCTGGTATTGGATATAGCTTACTAAAGGCCATGGGGGGGGGGTTCCCCCTTTTGGCCTGATGAACATTGGAGGGTGGTTGACGCTCCATACAGGTTGTGGTAGCCTTTGACGCCAGGCCTGACAAAAAGTTTTCTTTTAGTTTTAGTTTTCTCTCTTCCCTTATTGTTATGGCCATACATCTATAAGTCCCCATGAGACCCTTCTGGCTATCGTTGACTGACAATTGTCCTGGAATATTGTATATCATGCATTGCTTGTACCAGCCCAGATGGGTTGCAGTTTGTAGAAAATGGATGTATATTTTTTGGACTGGCTTGTAACTCCTTCTTTTCTAAGATAAAACGAATAAACATTATTGAAATTAAAAAAATGTATCCCTTGGCCTTCAGCTATAGGTAGGCAATTGAGCCCTGACCAGATGAGTTAGCCTTGCCATGTTGGGTCATGTATTTCTTGATAGGCTCAAATGCCTGGAAAATTCATTCATTAAAATGGAAGAAGGAACATGCTTGGATGAGTCCAACAAAGTGATGAGGTTCTCGGGTGGGCAGTCCCTCCCAAACCCAAAGGTCCAAAAAATCCAGCAAATAATCTAAGCTACCAATGTCTGCCTAAAACCAAGTTGCCAAGCGTCTATAAAATATAGGCAGATTTTTTGTGCTATTTTTACTGTAACAGACCCTATCAGTTTGACAATTGAGGACAAAGTGTCGGCGTCACATACTAGCCCACCATCAAACCACTTATTCTAACCATTGCTACATTCCCCCACTCCTTGGTCACTCTGTCAGATTTGTTGCAAATAACCAGTGTTTTGGGGTATGGCAGAGCACATGACTGCAGTACTTGGGCCTGAGAGGTCTGTCACCCCAAATGCTGTCATATGAAAGAGAGGCTGACATCTCTATCTCTGTGTAAGGTCCATCACCATCCAACACTTACACAGGGATGGAACTCAGAGGAATAATGTGGTGGGGGAGCTTAGCCAAGGTGAGTAATGGACAGATCGTGGTCTTGTCAGATCTTCTATTACTTTGCCCATTCACAACAGTCTCTTTAGTACAGGGGTCGGCCACATGTGGCTCTATCATACCTTGCTGCAGCTCCCTGTTGCTGCAGATATACACCACATCCGCCAATGTGCGACACCCCGCCAGACACACAGCTGGACACCAAACCAGACACCCGCCCGCACATCCGGCCTACATTCCGGCCGGACACCCTGCCGGACAACCCGCCGGACACCCCGCCGAACACCCACCCAGACATCCAGTCGGACACCCTGCCGAACACCAAGCCACACATCCAGCCAGACACCCTGCCAAACACCCGCTCAGACATCCGGCCAGATACCCCACCAGACACCCCACTGGGTACCCTGCCGGACACTCCACCGGACACCCCACCAGACACCTGCCCACACATCCAGCCAGACACCCCGCAGGACACCCGCCCACTCATCTGGCCAGACACCCGGCCAGACACCTGCCTAGATATCCGGCCGAACACCCTGCTGAACACCCACCCAGACATCCAGCCGGACACCTGCCTGTACATCTGGCCGGACACCCGCCCGCACATCTGGCCAGACACCCCGCTGGACACCTGCCCACACATCCGGCCGCACACCCTACCGGACACCCTGCGGACACCCGCCCACACATCCGGCCAGACGCCCTGCCGGACACCCGCCCACACATGCAGCTGGACACCCCGCCGGACACCCGTAAGGCTAATCTGAGCAAAAATTATTTCAAGAAGTGGATGAAGTCTGCAAATTCAACTACATATGCTAGTTTTGTGGCCGCTCAGGAAATAGTCATACACGGGAAGCCGTTCACAGATGGAGATTATATAAAAGAATAATTCATTAAGATTTCAGAACATCTATTCTCGGACTTCAAAAACAAGAGTGAAATTGTGCAGAAAATCAGAGATATGCCCCTCTCTGCAAAGACTGTCAAAGACAGAACCATAAAAATGGCAGAAAACATCACTAGACAGCAAACTAAAGACATCAAGTCAGCTCTGGCATACTCAATCGCCTCTGATGAGTCCAAAGACAAAAGTGATATTGAACAAAGGAAAAAAACGATATATGCAGTGTTATCTTCATTTTAGATGTCATAAGGGTTTTCTGGCTACCAGTGTTTTTTTTTGTGGGAACCGGGTCCAAATGGATCTTTGAGTGCTCAAAGTTGGTTGCTGACCCCTGCTTCAGTACAATCTTTCTGCAAGTGGAATCGACCATTAGGTCGTAATTGGAGCGGTTTTTTGACAATAGAAAGTTGTGATTTGAGCCTTGCACGCAATCTACATAGAACTAAATATGAATTCATTCAGTGGCTGGTTAATTTGAAATGTTTCTTTGATCTTATGTATTGCAGCCTGATTTATATACAACAGAGCATTTTCCGCTAACTGGCCGTGAAGTAAAGTGGAGTGGATGTATTTTGAAGGATCTGAGAAAAGACATTATAATGAATGATCAACCACCCTTCACATCGCCAAGTAAGAAGAGAAGAGCGTAAAGTATTGAGGATCCACCTAGATACACACATCCTCTGATATAAAGACATAGAAACAATAGAGGAGTGGGAGTATATTGAAGGACACAAAGATCTCTACAAGCACGTCATGATGGAGAACAGGCCGCCCCTCACATCTCCGGGTAAGAGGAGACTTTCATTTCTTGTATCCACCTAGATACACACATCCTCTGATATAAGGACATAGTATGTAAGTTGTCAGGATGTCACTGTCTACTTCTCCATGGAGGAGTGGGAGTATATAGAAGGACACAAGGATTTCCACAAGGACGTCATGATGGAGAACCAGCCATTCCTCACTTCACCGGATAAGAGGAGACTTTCATTTCTTGTATTGAGGACCCACCTAGATACACACATCCTCTGATATAAGGACATAGTGGTGTTTATTTACTAAAGCTGGAGAGTCCAAAATCAGACTCCCTTCTGCATAGAAACCAATCAGCTTCTAACCTCAGCTTGTTCAATGAAGCTTTGGCAATGAAACTTGGAAGCTGATTGGTTTCTATTCAGAAGGGAGTCTGATTTTGGACTCTCCAGCTTTAGTAAATAAACCCCAGTATGTCAGGTGTCAGGATGTCACTGTCTACTTCTCCATGGAGAAGTGGTAGTATATAGAAGGACACAAGTATCTGTAGAAGGACGTCATGATGGATAACCGGCCGCCCCTCACATCACCGGGTAAGAGGAAACTTTCACTTCTTGTATTGAGGATCCACCTAGACACACACATCCTCTTATATAAAGACAAAGAAACAATGTATCCAGTCATTGTGTGTGTTTCCTACAGATGGATCCAGTAACAGAAATCCCCCAGAGAGACGATCCCGTCCTCTGTATTCCAGGAACTATAGGGAGCATGATGACAACATCTCTCACTGCAATAAGGTAGATGAAACTCAGGGTCTTATAAAACAGTGGATCTACACTATACAAGCACCAGGGGAGGTTATTGGATTTAATAAAGTGACACATTAAAGCATATATTTGTATGTTTTTGTTATTCAGGGCACAAATCAGATTCAAGCTGAAGTGAAAGAAGAAATAGGTGAACTGTATGTGAAGGGTGATGAGCCATATAAGGAGGAGGAATTTTCTCCAGAGATCATCACAGGTGAGTATTAAATATTAAATCCAGAAAAGACTCCCAGATTCTCCTTGTTCAGTCCCTATAACAATCTCTGTCAGTAGACAATAATGGGGAGACAGTATTTGAACAAGTCATAGCAGTGATTTCTCTCTCTGCATGGCTCTGTCCGCTGTTTTAATTAGAGACAACATGCCTGAAAGGATACACACACTGCTATTGTCAGGACCTGGATCACCTGCTGGTGGCACTATAGTTCCCAGAGCAGAGAATTGCACTTCTGGTGTCCACCAGCGGGTGTCTCTCCCAGCAGATCCCAGTAATCAGTCTCCACCTGATGCTGGCTGCTGGGTGGGTGTTTAGTCCTTCCTCTGCTAGTGCCTCTCTCTTCAGTAGTTTGCTCTGCTAGCAAGATACTGCTAGCCTATTATTTTTGACCCTGCGCTTGATCCTGATTTTGTACCTCCTTGTACCTATATCCTTTACCCTGCTTCTTGTACCTTCCTTGTACTTACTCCCCACTGTTCCTTATCCCACTCTTGGTTCCTCCTTCTTGACTGTTTTATACACCTCCAAATTTACCCAGCTGATCTGTGTTCCCCATTTTGTATATATTGTATATAGTTAATTTGCTAGTTAGGCTTTATATTACTTTGGTTGCTAATTAGGCATTTTGTCCTTTGGTTTTGGTTCTCTTATATCTTCATGTTTGCTGTATATTCTGTTAGCTGGTGTTTGGATGGATTTTGGTTTTACTGTAGATAAGTCTTCCTCCTTTTCTTTTTTTAGTGACACTAGGTAATATTTATATAAGTAAGATATAACCATAGTAAAATAGTAACAACATACAATCTTATCCTTCAACAATTCTATGACACATAATTAAACCGTTATCTGATGAAGTAATGTTTACTATCAAGGGCCTTTTTTCCTACAATTATAGAAAATCAAAAGGGAAGGAAGGAAGGAAAAGAGAAAGAAGGGAAAGAGAAGGAAGAAGGGAAAGGCAGGAAGAAGGGAAAGGAAGGAAGAAGGGAAAGGCAGGAAGAAGGGAAAGGAAGGAAGAAGGGAAAGGCAGGAAGAAGAGAAAGAGAGAAAGGAAGGAAGGGAAAGAGAAAGAAGAAGGGAAAGGAAGGAAGAAGGGAAAGTTAGGAAGAAGGGAAAGGAAAGGAAGGAAGAAGGGAAAGGCAGGAAGAAGGGAAAGGCAGGAAGAAGGGAAAGAAAGGAAGGAAAGGAAAGAAAAGAAGGGAAAGGAAGGAAGAAAGATAGATAGCATTCGACAGGGAGGAGGGGGGTTTCGAACCAAAGATATCCATATTTGTTATCCAGTAGGGTTTGACTATAGAGGTCAGCCAGACATGGCTTTCGAACGCGGGATGGCAGTATTTATTTATCTCAAAAAAAGCAATAGCAAAGGAGAATCAAAAAACTCCATCCATGGGGTCCATACTTCACTAAACTTAAAATAATTTTTGTGGTCTATGACTACAGACTCTACCATACGTACGGTATAATTCACTTCTGCTACCCTTTTTCATATTATGAAGGATTTCCTATATCTGGGGATCAGATCTCTACCTGCCATCAGCAAGAATGTAAATATTCAATTTTTAATGGATTTAATTGATCCCAGAATCATGGAAAGGAGGGCCACCTCTGGGGACTCCAGCCACACCTTGCCCGTAATCGAATAGCTAAGGTGAAATATGGACGACCAAGAGAGTTTTATTACCGGACACGACCACCACATGTGGAGATGTGTACCACTCCAGCATTGATATAACCAGACTGAACTTATTTAATAAGGACGGGCATTGGTACCATCTAGTTAAATTTTTTTTTTTGCTGATATTGATAGGCTAGAGTTGATTTAGGTATAAGAGAAAAAGGCCAAGTCCTTACCAGTGTTTCCCAATCCTCGCTTCTCGATTACCAGTCCTAGTCCTTACCAGTGTTACCCAATCCTCGCTCCCAGTCTCGATTATAAAACACAAGACAGGAGAAAACCATATGCTTTACCCATATGGAAGAAAAATATATTTGAAATATATTTAAAAAATATTTTTCCCAAATATATTGACATATATTTGAAATGCTACAATTTTGGCTGCATTCAATATATTTCAATCAATATATATACAGTAAAGCATCTAAATCCAAAAACACAAATGTAATATATTGCAGCTTACCAGTCCTTGGATGTGGCGGCTGCTTTTGTTTTTCTTTTTTTTTTTCAGGCTAAGAACCGTTTTAGCAAGTACAGAAAATCCCTGAGGATCTTGCTGGAAATGTGGTACTCTTGTCACCTCCTGTGATCTGAACTGAAAGCACAAAAATCATTATCTCTCTTTTTTTTTGTAAACTACTAATCCCATCAACCCACATGTAATAGAGATAAACAAAGGTTGACATATTTGTAGTCCAGCCTCGGTGACAACCATGGCTCTTTCAATAGATACAGTGGAGGTGAGCGTAGCCACCCAGGGAGAATATGTAATTTGCAGGATTAAAGTGGTTGTAAACCTCAGACATGAAATAAGAACAAAGCATATCCCCCTATAGTGTGTGTTTGTCTCAGTCCAGAGCACTGAGTGTCATTTCTGTCTGCTTCCTCCTTCCTCTACTACCTGACAAGTTTTCCTGACACCAAGGGAAAAATGGTGACAGGGGAGGGACCTCCAGTAGATTGATAGCTTTAGCTCTGTTCCTGTGAGCTGTGTGAAGGAACAGGGGTGGGGGACGTCTCTTCCCTCCAGGGGCAGACTGACAACTCATGGGGCCCCTGGGCAATAGGGGATAATGGGGCCCCTGTGCCCTTGCCCACACTCAAAAAAGCCTATGAAAAAGGTACCAGGGGCATCTCATGGGGCCGCCTACTGACCCCGGGCCCTCGGGCATTGCCAGAGTTTCCAAATGGTCAGTCCACCCCTGCTTCCCTCCAGTCAGCTCTCAGCTCTCCTCACTGAGCTCTGCAATGTGTAACTTCAGCTCTCCGCGTCCTGTCTTCTGACAGCTCAGACAAGCTTTATAAATTCAGCACATTGAATAGATGTAGAGAAGAGAAAATTGTAGATAAACAGGTACAACTTAAGTGTGAGAATTTGTGTCATCTCTGTGTATCACCTGTCGCTTCACCGGGTATATGGAAGGGTTTACAACCACTTTCAATGAAAAAGTGGAAAATAAAACAAAAAAGCACTGGTAAGCTATAATATATGATATACATGAAGAATTGGCACTTGAGAGTAAGAGCTCTTAATTCAATGAGGCAGTTTATGTGTGTTTCCTACAGCTGGTCCCAGTAACAGAAGTACACCACGATATTCCAGTCATCCTTATTCCCGGGATTCTTCACTGGAAGATCAGAAGAACCTACAGGATTATCAAGTAGGTTTTTTTTTATTCTATATATTACAGTCAGGTCCATAAATATTGGGACATCGACACAATTCTACCATTTTTGGCTCTATACACCACCACAATGAATTTGAAATGAAACGAACAAGATGTGCTTTAACGGCAGACTGTCAGCTTAAATTTGAGGGTATTTACATCCAAATCAGGTGAACGGTGTAGGAATTACAATAGTTTGCATATGTGCCTCCCACTTGTTAAAGGACCAAAGGTAATGGGACAGAATAATAATCATAAATCAAACTTTCACTTTTTAATACTTGGTTGCAAATTCTTTGCAGTCAATTACAGCCTGAAGTCCGGAACGCATAGACATCACCAGACGCTGGGTTTCATCCCTGGTGATGCTCTGCCAGGCCTCTACTGCAACTGTCTTCAGTTCCTGCTTGTTCTTGGGGCATTTTCCCTTCAGTTTTGTCTTCAGCAAGTGAAATGCATGCTCAATCGGATTCAGGTCAGGTGATTGACTTGGCCATTGCATAACATTCCACTTCTTTCCCTTAAAAAACTCTTTGGTTGCTTTTGCAGTATGCTTTGGGTCATTGTCCATCTGCACTGTGAAGTGGCGCCCAATGAGTTCTGAAGCATTCGGCTGAACATGAGCAGATAATATTGCCAGAAACACTTCAGAATTCATCCTGCTGCTTTTGTCAGCAGTCACATCATCAATAAATACAAGAGAACCAGTTCCATTGGCAGCCATACATGCCCACGCCATGACACTACCACCACCATGCTTCACTGATGAGGTGGTATGCTTAGGATCATGAGCAGTTCCTTTCCTTCTCCATACTCTTCTCTTCCCATCACTCTGGTACAAGTTGATCTTGGTCTCATCTGTCCATAGGATGTTGTTCCAGAACTGTGAAGGCTTTTTTAGATGTCGTTTGGCAAACTCTAATCTGGCCTTCCTGTTTTTGAGGCTCACCAATGGTTTACATCTTGTGATGAACCCTCTGTATTCACTCTGGTGAAGTCTTCTCTTGATTGTGGACTTTGACACACATACACCTACCTCCTGGAGAGTGTTCTTGATCCGGCCAACTGTTGTGAAGGGTGTTTCCTTCACCAGAGAAAGAATTCTTCGGTCATCCACCACAGTTGTTTTCCGTGGTCTTCCGGGTCTTTTGGTGTTGCTGAGCTCACCGGTGCATTCCTTCTTTTTAAGAATGTTCCAAACAGTTGTTTTGGCCACACCTAATGTTTTTGCTATCTCTCTGATGGGTTTGTTTTGTTTTTTCAGCCTAATGATGGCTTGCTTCCCTGATAGTGACAGCTCTTTGGATCTCATCTTGAGAGTTGACAGCAACAGATTCCAAATGCAAATAGCACACTTGAAATGAACTCTGGACCTTTTATCTGCTCATTGTAATTGGGATAATGAGGGAATAACACACACCTGGCCATGGAACAGCTGAGAAGCCAATTGTCCCATTACTTTTGGTCCCTTAACAAGTGGGAGGCACATATGGAAACTTGTAATTCCTACACCGTTCACCTGATTTGGATGTAAATTAAAGCTGACAGTCTGCAGTTAAAGCACATCTTGTTCGTTTCATTTCAAATCCATTGTGGTGGTGTGTAGAGCCAAAAATGTTAGAATTGTGTCGATGTCTCAATATTTATGGACCTGACTGTATATACACTGCTCAAAACACTGAAAGGAACACTTTCAAAACCCATCAGATCTCAATGGGGACAAATCTCCTGCTGGATCTCTATACTGATATGGACGGGGTAATGTGTTAGGAACGTAAGGATTCCCCATCGTTTGATGGAAATGAAAATGATCGACCTACAGAGGACTGAATGCAAAGACACCTCGAAAATCAAAGTGAAGAAATGATGCAGCAGGCGAGTCCATTCTGCTGAAATGTCATTGCAGCAACTCAGAATGGTCCTCAGTAGTTTGTATGGCCCCCACGTGCTTGTATGCATGCCCACAGCCCATCTGTACCATTTGATAAGCTGTGGTCAATCACAGCTAATCACAACAGTACACACTGCATGAATGGAGTAATTCATAACAAACGTTTGCTTATAACAGTGATTATCACTGTTATAAGCAATCATAGTGTGTAAAAAAAAAAAAAAAATTCTGATCACCTCCCCAGAATAGTACAGTGTTACTATGGTAACACTGCGCTGCCCTGGTCACAGTATGTGTCCATTTACACCCACCTACATTTGATTTGATCCTATCCGCTAAAAGCACACAGATAAGGATCTGTTCCATGTGATTGTTGTGACCAATCACAGCAGATCTCATGGCAATTGTACACAATGAACACAATGGCTTCCATTCATTGTGTGCTATTGTGTTGCTTACTGTGATTGGTCATAGTAATCACATCGTACAGACAGGGCCAATCACAGCCCATCTGTACCATCACAGCTAATCACAACAGTACACACTGGATGGATGGAATCATTCATAACAAACGGTTGCTTATAACAGTGATTATCATTGTTATAAGCAATCATAGTGTGTAAAAAAGAAAATCCAGATCACCTCTCAGAGTAGTAGAGTAGTACAGTGTTACTATGGTAGCCCATAGAGGACAGCGGGCTGTGTCTGTGTCCGCTCTGCATAATCAGAGCAGGCACAGACCAGCCATCCACTTGCTTAGCGGGGGATCAGTGGACAGATTCCCCGCTGAGCAAGCGCACTCATAGCAGAGTCCACCCCGTGTGGAAGGGGCCTAAAATAATAGTTTCCCTGCACACTGAATTCATATAAAGCATTTCTTCTAAAACTTTTGTTGGGCCTTAATCATTATTAAAATATTTTTTTCTCTGTTAATCAGGGTGAAGATTTTTTTAATATTAAGGTTGAAGTGAAAGAGGAAGCAGAAGAGATCTGTGAGAAGAGCAACAGGTCATGTAAGGAGGAGATCCCTCCAGAGATCAGCCCAGGTGAGTAATAAACACTAAATCCAGAGAAGAGTCCCAGATCCTCCTTGTTCAGTCACTACAGCAATCTCTTCTTCTCCTCCCTCCTCTGTCAGTAGACAGTAATGGGGGGAAAGTATGTGCCCAGTTGGGGGATCAGGAGCCATCCGCCTCTATTAGACTGGCTGTTGATGAAATACGTCCAACGCTGGGAATTTTTTTTATCCTAGGCTACAAATGAATTCAAACCTGTATTTGAGGTTCAAATGTTATACATGACATAGGAAGCAGAGGGAGAGGAAATTTAACAGCACAAGCCACAAGAAGTGCATGTCAAAGTAAAATAGATGAGTGTAGACAGTTTCAGTGGTTGCAGGATAGCATATGTAACTTACTTTTTTTTTTATACAAATTCGAAATTCTTAGAATTTAGGTGATACCCTTTACTGGCTGATTTAAAGGAGAAGAATGGAGTTGTTAAAAAAAAAACACAGACATACTCATCTCTGATGCTGAGGCTGTCCCCTACTGGCTCTAAGCCTGAGAACTAAGAGATCACATGACCGCTGATCGCTCAGTTCTCAGTCAGCCATGGGCAGAAAGTGGTAACTGCACAGGGGGTGGTAGTGGCTCCGGCTCTACGATACAAACTGAGAGCTACCAATTAGACATCTGCGTGCGTCCCGACAATATGGTCAAGATCCTTACAGAGCCTGGAGTGACTTTAGCCCACTGTCAGCTGATTCTGGGTCACAGAAGGGCAGAAGTACGTACACTCCTGTGACCCACAAGAGAAGTATGGCCAAAAAAGCGTTGGCCTTCTTACTCTTTTAAGTTGTAAAAGTGACAAGGTTTTAGGACTCACTGGGTTCCTTCCTCGGACCTTTTAATGTTATCTCACATTTTACAACTCATTTATTACTGTCACAAGTGGACAAACCCTCCTCCTTTGTTAGCATGGGCTCATTTTAAGGGGTCTTTTAGTCTTCCAAAGTGTCCATGACTTGCAGATAACCGTGTCATCTGGTCAGTCCCAAGGAGCGAACTTCACCCCATTGCTGTCACTGATATAGAGGGCCCTTATAGTTCTCTGAATAGTTCAGAACCCAGTCAACAGCTCATCTGATCATTCCTAAGGGGTTAACATTGCTCCTGTTACTGCCACAGATTTAGAGAGCTTTAAAGTTTTTTTTTAAGGTTCCAGGAACAGGTAAGTGGACCTGGTGGTCTGATCATACCTAAGGAGTGAATGTCGCTCCCATTGCTGCCACAGATTTAAAGAGCCTTAGAGAAGGTCCTAGGAACAGGTAAGTTGACCAGGTCATCCAATCAGTTCTAAGGGGTTAGCATCACCCCCATTGCTGCTACTTATATAGAGGGCCCTTATAGGCTTCTGAATGGTTCAGAACCCAGTCAACAGCTCATCTGATCATTCCTAAGGGGTTAACATCGCTCCTATTCCTGCCACAGATTTAGAGAGCTTTAAAAATTTTTCTAAGGTTCCAGGAACAGGTAAGTGGACCTGGTGGTCTGATCATTTGTAAGGAGTGAACGTCACTCCCATTTCTGCCACAGATTTAGAGAGCCTTAGAGAAGGTACTAGGAACGGGTAAGTTGACCAGGTCATCCAATCAGTTTTAAGGGGTTAGCTTCCCTCCCTATTGCTGCCACTGATATAGAGGGCCCTTATATTTCTCTGAATGGTTCAGAACCCAGTCAACAGTTCATCTGATCATTCCTAAGGGGTTAACATCGCTCCCATTGCTGCCACAGATTTAAAGAGCCTTAAATTTTTTTAAGGTTCCAAGAACAGGTAAGTGGACCAAGTCGTCTGATCATTCGTAAGCAGTGAACGTCACTCTCATTGCTGCCACAGATTTGAAGAGCCTTATAGAAGGTCCTAAGAACGGGTAAGTTGGCCAGGTCATAAATCAGTTCTAAGGGGTTAGCTTCCCTCCCTATTGCTGCCACTGATATAGAGGGCTCTTATATTTCTCTGAATGCTTCAGAACCCAGTCAACAGCTCATCTGATCATTCCTAAGGGGTTACATTGCTGCTATTACTGCCACAGATTTAGAGAGCTTTAAAATTTTTTCTAAGGTTCCAGGAACAGGTAAGTGGACCTGGTGGTCTGATCATTCGTAAGGAGTGAACATCACTCCCATTTCTGCCACAGATTTAGAGAGCCTTGGAGAAGGTCCTAGGAACAGGTACATTGACCAGGTCATCCAATCAGTTCTAAGGGGTTAACTTCCCTCCCTATTGCTGCCACTGATATGGAGGGCCCTTATATTTCTCTGAATGCTTCAGAACCCAGTCAACAGTTCACCTGATCATTCCTAAGGGGTCAACATCACTCCCATTGCTGCCACAGATTTAAAGAGCCTTACATTTTTTTTAAGGTTCCAAGAACAGGTAAGTGGACCAAGTCGTCTGATCATTTGTAAAGAGCGAACATCACTCCCATTGCTGCCACAGATTTGAAGAACCTTAGAGAAGGTCCTAGGAACAGGTAAGTTGACCAGGTCATCCTATCAGTACTAAACCCCTTAGAACATCACCCCCATTGCTGCCACTAGAATTTTAATAAAATAGTTTAAATTATTTGTATTGGCATGTCCCAAATTTACTAAGGGCTGTAGCAAAAAGCAGTACTTCTTATTTCCTTTAGATGGACATTACTTGAGGAATAACTGGGAGAAACGACCCATTATCTCTCCAGAGGGTGAATTGGAAGATGACGGAGCATTTGATTCTTCAGAAGATAACCCTAACACCCCGAATGTCCATCCAGTTTTCCAGAACGCCGATCTGTCTTCTGATCCCTCTACATCTGGGAGAAGTTTTCCAGATCATTCCCCTCCTGCCACCCACCATACCCTTCACAGGGGCTTGTTTAAGAGGAGAGCAGCACAAATGGGGAAAAGCAGCACTCGAGCGGGAACAAGCGGCCGGAAACGAGCTCTAGCTTCTGCCGCACTTAGCAGTGAGGATGATGACGATGAGGCTGGTCCACCGAAAAAGTTGGGAGGCGGCTTGAGGAACATCAGATTTTCCCATGAGGAGAATTGTGTCCTGGTCCACACAGTGATCGAGAACTGGACAAGTCTGTATGGGGCTCTGTCTCAGAAAATATCATTTGCTCAAAAAAAGTACCTGTGGCAGGCTGTGGTTTCGGCTGTTAATGCAGTCAGCCATTACGGTAGGACGGTGCACCATTGCAAGAAACGCCTCTCCGATATCAAAAGGTAGGTTCCAGGGGCGGACTGACAACTCATGGGGCCCCTGGGCAATAGGGGATCATAAGGCCCCTGTGTCCTTGCCCAAACGCAAAAAAGCCTATGAAAAAGGTACCAGGGGCATCTCATGGGGCCCCCTACTGACCCCGGGCCCTCGGGCAGTGCTTGAGTTTCCAAATGGTCAGTCCACCCCTGGTAGGTGCTAATTTCAAGCAACCTATACTTCTTGTTAGCACTGTCTATGTTCTACATTGAAAAGATTTACCCACACTTCCTGTCTTGTTACCAGGGCAGAAAATGAGGGAATATCTCCCAAATCGGGGACACAGACATCAAAAAGATCCACCAGGAGTTCTACCTCTTCTCCATTCTATTCAAAGCTGAACAAAAATTTTGCCCCGCTTTTCACTTTATTATCGTGATTTATAATTCCAGGTACCTCAGGACTAAACTCGCCGCTCATAAAAAATACCCTCGTGGCACTGGAGGCGGTACCCCAATGGATCTTAAACTAACAGAATACGAGGAAGAGTTGCTTTTGGTCGTTGGCGAGGAGGTCATGACGGGGCTGGAGGGTGCCCACTTAAGCACGGACAGAGTCGGTAAGTTCCAAAGGGAGCATCACAGATGACACCAGGACTGCCATATGGAGGCCTAAGCTGCCTCCGCCATTGCAAGTTGATGTTGCCAGTATGGGATTAAGGCGTTGAGCTCTGAACAAGTAACATACCAGAAGTCCCTGGTACTGCTTCAAAGGATGCTGAGAGTTGTTGTCCTGACTCACTGTGGAACCTAAGGGGTTAATTCTCTGCATTGTGTAAAAAGGCTGTTTGATCCTGTCTTCTCTGATCCTCCCCTTCTTCTACTGTCCCCCATCCATCTGCTGATAGTACAGAGCTCTAAGAGTCACTCTACACATGCTCAGTTTAGAGTGCATGGCTAGAGAGGTTTTTTTTTTTTCTTTGGGAGGGTGCATGTGATCGACCCAGGGCCAATCAGCACTGTCCAGACAGAAGGACAGTCAGAGGAGAATGAAAACTCCTCCTACAAGCTTTAACCAGTGCTCAGCTGGACACTGATAGAAGTCACAAGACTGCTATATACTGCTCATGAGAAAAGGTATGTATCCGTTTATATTTACTAAAATAATTGTATTTCCATGTTCTTTGTCCTAACTGAAACTGATACTAATTAAAGAAAAAAAATCCTGCCCATAATATACTGACCCTGACCTCGACCTTTGACCCTTACATTAACCCTGGCACTGACCTAGATCACATCTTCATCTGGGTATTTTTTTCTTTATTTTTTCTTTTCTTTTTTTTTTTTAATATTTATTTATTTTACACACAGTTGTTTTTTTTTCCTCTCTATGAAAGGAGAGAGAGAGATACAATTTATCTCTCTCCGCCATTCAGAGAGAGAAAACACGGGGACGGGCTTCACATGACTAATCACTGTGATAGCCAATCAGAGGCTATCACAGCGATCAGGTGATGCAGAATCAGGAGTTCTGGGTCCTGATCGTTCATATAGGACCCAGGGCTCACAGTGAGACACCGGTGTCTGTGCTGGGAGATACACAAATATATGGCCCCACAGCATAAAGCCTAGAGGTCGACATCAAGGGGTTGAAAATAATTTGTCTTATTTTCTTTCTTTTGATCTGGTGTTCTGTAGTCCTGACACACTTCCTGTCCTAGGGTGACAACGGCTCCCTTCCATAGACACAGTACAGTCAGTGTTGTCACCCTAAGACAGGAAGTGGTGTTACTAGCAGGACTACCAGATGAAAATAAAGGGTAAAAAGGCTAATGCAGCCACCACATCAAATTTTTGGTAAGCTGCAATATTTTAGATTTTTGTTCTTGGGTTTAGATACGCTTTAAAGTGTTACTAAACCCCAGACCCTGCATTCACTATATCCACTTTCCCCAGACCCTGCATTCACTATATGCGCTCTCCGGACCCTGCATTCACTATATCCGCTCTCCCCGGACCCTGCATTCACTATATCTGCTCTCCCCGGACCCTGCATTCACTATATCCGCTCTCCCCGAACCCTGCATTCACTATATATCTGGTCTCCCCGGACCCTGCATTCACTATATCTGGTCTCTGTGGAACCTGCATTCACTATATCCACTCTCCCTGGACCCTGCATTCACTATATCTGGTCTCCCCGGACCCCGCATTCACTATATCTGGTCTCCATGGAACCTGCATTCACTATATCCACTCTCCCCGGACCCTGCATTCTCTATATCCGCTCTCTCCGGACCCTGCATTCACTATACCCGCTCTCCCCGGACCCTGCATTCACTATATCCGCTCTCCCCGGACCCCGCATTCACTATATCCGCTCTCCCCGGACCCTGCATTCACTATATCCGCTCTCCCAGGACCCTGCATTCACTATATCTGGTCTCCCCGGACCCTGCATTCTCTATATCCGCTCTCTCCGGACCCTGCATCCACTATACCCGCTCTCCCCGGACCCTGCATTCACTATATCTGGTTTCCCACAGTACACAGAACATAGAAATGTAATTATTGTAGTAAATATAATCTGTTAAATACCTTTTCTCATATATATATATATATATATATATATATATATATATCAGTCTTGTGACTTCAGCAGAACACTAATAAATCTTGTAGGAGGAGTTTTCTTTCTGCTCTAGGAGAATGCAGAACACCTGACCCTCTGTCTGGACAGTGCTGATTGGCTCTGTGCTGATCATATGCACTCTCCCAAAAAGATAAAAAAAACTCTCTAGCCATACACACCAAACCGAGCATGTGCATGTGGCTACAGGTTCAGTCTGTCTTATCAGGTGAAAATTTGAACAAGAGGAGGGGCAGAGAAGACAGGATCAAACAGCTTTTTTACACAATGCAGAGGATTACCTCTTAGGTTCCACAGTGAGTATAACAAGCATGCTTTTCTACATACACAGACTGATTGTACTGTTGGGGGTTTAGGGACACTTTAATATAAATACACCATTTTGTGACTAATATCTGATGTATTGTTGAAGCAGTATAGTGTATTTCAAGCCAAGGGTACTCCTGTCAGGTGTTTCCGGCTATCTGGGGCTCCTTTATAGAGATTTATCCCCATTTGCTGTCCTGATGACAACTGTTTCACCATACAGTGAAGGGCACACAAAAATAAAAATCTGACAGGGGTTCCAGCCATCATCTACTCCAGGGGTCTCCAAATCTTCTAAACAAAAGGTTGGTTAACTGTCCTTCAAACTTTTAGTGGTGTCAGTGGGAGTAAACCTCTTTGCTGGGGGAGGAATAGTGCCCCATCATTGGTGTCAGTGGGAGGAATAGTGCCCCATCATTGGTGTCAGTGGGAGGAATAGTGCCCCATCATTGGTGTCAGTGGGAGGAATAGTGCCCCATCATTGGTGTCAGTGGGAGGAATAGTGACCCATCATTGGTATCAGTGGGAGGAATAGTGCCCCCTCATTGGTGTCAGTGGGAGGAATAGTGACCCATCATTGGTATCAGTGGGAGGAATAGTACCCCATCATTGGTATTAGTGGGAGGAATAGTGTCCCATCATTGTTATCAGTGGGAGGAATAGTGTCCCATCATTGGTATCAGTGGGAGGAATAGTGTCCCATCATTGTTATCAGTGGGAGGAATAGTGTCCCATCATTGGTGTCAGTGGGAGGAATAGTGCCCCATCATTGGTGTCAGTGGGAGGAATAGTGCCCCACCATTGGTATCAGTGGGAGGAATGGTGCCCCATCATTGGTGTCAGTGGGAGGAATAGTGCCCCATCATTGTTGTCAGTGGAGGAATAGTGTCCCATCATTGTTGTCAGTGGGAGGAATAGTGCCCCATCATTGGTATCAGTGGGAGGAATGGTGCCCCATCATTGGTGTCAGTGGGAGGAATAGTGCCCCATCATTGTTGTCAGTGGGAGGAATAGTGCCCCATCATTGGTATCAGTGGGAGGAATGGTGCCCCATCATTGGTGTCAGTGGGAGGAATAGTGCCCCATCATTGTTGTCAGTGGGAGGAATAGTGCCCCATCATTGGTATCAGTGGGAGGAATAGTGTCCCATCATTGGTATCAGTGGGAGGAATAGTGTCCCATCATTGTTATCAGTGGGAGGAATAGTGTCCCATCATTGGTATCAGTGGGAGGAATAGTGTCCCATCATTGGTATCAGTCGGAGGTATAGTGCCCCATCATTGGTATCAGTGGGAGGAATAGTGCCCCATTATTGGTATCAGTGGGAGGAATAGTGCCCCATCATTGGTGTCAGTGGGAGGAATAGTGCCCCATTATTGGTATCGGTGGGAGGAATAGTCCCTGATCATTGGTGTCAGTGGGAGGAATTGTGCCCCATCATTGGTGTCAGTGAGAGGAATAGTGCCCCATCCTTGGTGTCAGTGGGAGGAATAGTACCTCATCAACGGTGTCAGTGGAAGGAATAGTGCTCCATCGTTGGTGTCAGTGGGAGGAATATTACATCATCTTTGGTATTAGGGGGAGGAATAATGCCCCATCATTGGTGTCAGTGGGAGGAATAGTGCCCCATCATTGGTGTCGGTGGGAGGAATAGTGCCTCATTGTTGGTGTCAGTGGGAGGAATAGTGCCCCATCATTGGTGTCGGTGGGAGGAATAGTGCCCCATTGTTGGTGTCAGTGAGAGGAATAGAACCCCATCATCGGTGTCAGCGGGAGGAATAGTGCCCCATCATTGGTATCAGTGGGAGGAATAGTGCCCCATCATTGGTATCAGTGGGAGGAATAGTGCCCCATCGTTGGTGTCATTGAGAGGAATAGAGAGGAATAGAAACCCATCACTGTTGTCAGAGGGAGGAATAGAACCCCATAATTGGTGTCAGTGGGAGGAATAGTACATCATCTTTGGTATTAGGGGGAGGAATAATGCCCCATCAGTGGTGTCAGTAGGAGGAATGGTCTCCCATTGTTGGTGTCAGTGTCAGGAACTATGCCCCACTGTTGTTGACAGTGAAGGGAATAAAGGGCTGGATAAAAGCAAGTAAAGGTCACTACTCTACTCCATGAAAAAGCATTTTTATTTCTATCTGTGTTACTGTTACTGACTTCCTGTCCAAAAAATTGCTTTCAGCAAGACAGGAAGTGAGATAAATCTCTGTAACGGAGTCCCCGGTAGCAGTGAGAAGGGTGTCACTTCCCCCACACTCTATCCAAAGCTTGGTAAAATTGTTTTGACTGGACATGTTGGTTTTCCTGTTTTCGGCAGAGGAGTCGGAATACATTGGGTCACCCGAACAGCTCTCTCCGGCCCCCAGTCTCCCAGAGGAAGAGGAGCCCAGGAAGGAGGACCTGTCAGAGACTCCAGCTCTGTATCCGGATGGTGCGTATTGGTCAATGTTTTTAAACTTCAGTCTTCAAACTCCAGATTTTCTCATCGAAGACAATTTCCTTCCCCTGTACGCCACCCGATATACAACACAAGGATTTTGGTATTATACTTTGCCTAAAGTCCACCCGGGCTACGTACAAAATTAGAGTCCGTTCACACTTGTGCGACTTTGGGGGTCCAAAGCCGCATGACAAGTCGCACCCCATGTTTCCCAATGAGTACCATTCAAATCTGCTCGACTTCAAGTCAACGCGAATTGAAAGTATTTCCTGGTACGACTTTTGATGCAACTCTAGTCCAGTGAATGTAAAGTCGGATCGAAGTCGCACCAAAAGTCGCATCAAAGTCGTACTAGAAAACACGCGACTTTGGAGACGCGCTAATGCGAATGGAGCCCTAGATAAAATTCGAATGAAAACGGTTTTTGAATAAGTAACTGAGTTATCAACATGTGAATATTGTTTCATTTTAATTACAGAGGAAAATACAAGGGAGACGCACCAGGTGAAAGGAGGTCAGATGCCGCCGACGCAAAAACAAAACCGTAAGCTGATGGCGAAAAAAAATCAATATATTTATAGGCTTAGTTTGTCTTTATTCAGTATAGTTGCAGCACAGTGGCTAAATGGTTAGCACTTCCGCCTGGCAGTACTAGAATCGTTGGTTTGAATCCCAACCATGGCACCACCTGCCTGGAGTCTGCATGTTCTCCCTGTGCCTGCGTGGGTTACCTCCTGGTACTCCAGATTCCTCCCACACTCCAAAGACATGCTGGTGGGTTAATTGGCTCCTGTCTAAATTGGCCCTAGTATATGTATGTATGATTGTCAGTTAGGGACCTTAGATTGTACGCTCCTCGGGGGCGGGGACTGATGTGAATGTACAATATATATGTAAAGCGCTGTGTAAATTGATGGCGCTATATAAGTACCTGAAATAAATAAAAATAAATAAAATACAAGCTTCAAAGAAATTCACGTTTAAGATATCACTCTTAAACAACAGGTTTCCTCCCGGCATAGCATCTCAAGGGCAGGGGCGGACTGATAACTCATGGGGCCCCCGGGCAATAGGGGATCATGGGGCCCCTGTGTCCTTGCCCAAACTCCAAAAAGCCTATGAAAAAGGTACCAGGGGCATCTCATGGGGGGGCCCCCTACTGACCCCAGGCCCTCGGGCAGTGCCCAAGTTTCCAAATGGTCAGTCCGCCCCTGCTCAAGGGTATTAATGAAAGTAAGTGAAGACAACAAGGACTCTCATAGTGTAGTAGATAAAAGAACCTCACAATCTATTATGATTAAAAATACTCACAAACGTGAATAGGAGTGAAGCAATAATCATACAATCTCCACAGTGTATATCTTCCTCCGCTCGTGCCTCCACTTCCGGGTCTCGATCAGCATAACAACGGCATATCCCATGGCCCCGCCCGACGCGTTTCGTCAGTGCTGACATCATCAAGGGGAGTGGCCCTGCCTGGGCACTTTTGCTATGCCCATGCAGGGCTAAGCAACAGGTTCTCTTTAATGCTGCACCTTCTCAGCAACATATATGCATCTTCCCTTTGCTTCCTGGCTGCTCCGCTCAGCCATTGGTATTGATAACAGAAGAAACTCTCTGTGCTCAACCCAGTTAATCCATATAGACAGCGAAGGTGTTCAGTGTTTGGACTCCTGTCCACCATAGCAGTAACTGTGCAAATGAAAGCCAGCACTTGATCACGGGATGGCTTGAGGATCTCTGTTGATCACAGCATAAAAATTCCATGTATTGCCTCAGCACTTACGCATTTCAGCCCAACGGGGGTCAGATCATTGCTCTAGTTTCAGCTTACACAAAGCAGAAGCCTCACTCCCAGTCCCGGAGGGACAACACTCAGCCACTCACTGAGCATCAGCTCTGTCACACGGGAGGAAGGTACAAAACAAAGAAAACTCGCGGCGCTCAACCCAGTTAATCCATATAGACAGCAAAGGTGTTTGGCGCAACAGTTTGGGCTTCTATTTGCCATATCAGTAACTGTGCAAATGAAAGCTGACCTTTGATTCCCGGATAGCTTGAAAATCTTTATTAATCACAGGATACAAAATTCCATGCATTGCCTCAATTCTTACGCGTTTCAGTTTATCGGGGCCTTAATCATGGCTATGATTAACGTGTTACTAAACCCACAACAGTGCAATCACTCTGTATACGCAGTAAAGCATGCTCAATGTGAAACCTAAGGCGTTAATCCTCTGCATTGTGTAAAAAGGCCACTTGATCCTGTCTTCTCTGCTCCTCCTCTTGTTCAAATTCCCACCTGATAAGACAGACTGAACCTGTAGCCACGTGCACATGCTCAGTTTAGTGTGTATTGCTAGAGAGGGTTTTTTTTTCTTGGGAGAGTGCACAGGGCCAATCAGCACTGTCCAGACACAGGTCAGGGGTTCTGCATCCTCCTAGAGCAGAATGAAAACTCCTCCTACAAGTTTTAACCAGTGCTCTGCTGATGTCACAAGACTGCTCTAACTTCTGATGAGAAAAGCTATTTAGCAGTTTATATTTGCTAAAATAATTGCATTTCCATGTTCTGTGTACTGTGGGCAAAAAATGGCCTGGCCAGGAAGGGGAGGTAAATCCTCTGGAGGGCAAGGGGTTAAGAACGATCAGTTCTCTGCAAAGAGAATTGGGAGCTGGAGCATCATGGAATCTCAGAGTGAAGAATGAAGTCATGTAAGATCTCACCGTCATATAATGTGTTTTCTTCAAAGAAAATAGCTAATTGTTCCGCATAGATATACAGAAGGGAAAAAGGGGACTAATTAGTTCCACTTTGCAGTGAAGGAGTCAAATTTCCCTTTACTTTTCATGGATTTATTATCAGAAAAATTTAACACTGAGTAGCGGAAGTTCATTAAAAAAATTATATCTATTTATATTTGTATTTCTTCAATACAGATGGATCTAGAGAAGATAAGTTGACGATCACTATGCTTCCCATGGACAGCGCACCATGCACCGATACCCAGCTACCATCCACCAATCACAGAGAATCTGAGAACACCGCTGCTTCTCTTCAGCTTCCATCTACCAATCAGACGACAACTACTGGCACTTATGAGGACAGTATCATTTCTACTTTATCTAATGTGGTCTCTAAAGTTGAGCGCCTGAACGCACAGAGCAGAAAAGAAATAAACAGGAGCCACAGACTGTTGAATAACATCCATACAGATCTTTTGCTCTTGAAAGAAGAACTTAAAGTGCACAGGGAGCAACAGACGGCACAGTCAGAGAAGAGGTTAAAATTGCTCGAGGAAAGCAACACTCTGAAAAAGATAAAATTGCAACTTATGCGGGAAAAAATCGATCTCATGCGAGGACAGGTTCCTTCTACTTCCAGCACAGCATTGGAAACTCCTGCTCCTTCCCCTGTCAAGGAGTCCACACCACCATCGCTGCCAACAAAAATGTCCAAAAACTTACCTGGGTCCAACCCTTCTCCTGAAGGAACCTTGTCTACTTGAGAGATGCAGTTCTGACGTAATAAAGTCAACCCACCATTAAAGGAGCACTTTATACCAGAGGGATGTAGCACTGATCCGAGTCCAACCCATCTTTTGAAGGAATGCTGTCTATTAGACAGATGCAGCTCTGACTTACCAGAGTCCTATCCATCTTAAGAGGCAATGCTCTTTACCAGAGAGATGGAGCACTTACTTACCAGAGTCCTATCCATCTTAGGAAGCAATGCTCTTTACTAGAGGGATGCAGCACTGACTTACCTGAGTTATATCCATCTTAGGAAGCAATGCTCTTTACCAGAGGGATGTAGCACTGACTTACCTGAATCCTATCCATCTTAGGAAGCAATGATCTTTACCAGAGGGATGCAGCACTGACTTACCTGAGTCTTATCCATCTTAGGAAGCAGTGCTCTTTACCAGAGGGATGCAGCACTGACTTACCTGAGTCTTATCCATCTTAGGAAGCAGTGCTCTTTACCAGAGGGATGCAGCACTGACTTACCTGAATCTTATCCATCTTAAGAAGCAATGCTCTTTACCAGAGGGATGGAGCACTGACTTACCTGAGTCCTATCCATCTTAAGAAGCAATGCTCTTTACCAGAGGGATGTAGCACTGATCCAAGTCCAACCCATCTTTTGAAGGAATGCTGTCTATTAGTCAGATGCAGCTCTGACTTACCAGAGTACTATCCATCTTAAGAGGCAATGCTCTTTATCAGAGAGATGGAGCACTGACTTACCAGAGTCCTATCCATCTTAGGAAGCAATGATCTTTACCAGAGGGATGCAGCACTGACTTACCTGAGTCTTATCCATCTTAAGAAGCAATGCTTTTTACCAGAGGGATGGAGCACTGAGCTAAAAGAGACCAATCCCTCTCTTGAAGCAGCATTTTCAACCAGAGGAATGTAGCACTCACTTACTGGAGTCTAACCTATCTTTTAAACTAATGCTGTCTACCAGAGGGATGCGGTCCAGGACAGCACAAGAGATTAGGTTCCTTCTAACAGTAACAGGAAACACATCGCCAAAAACACTTTAAAAGCAAGTCCTTGTGCAGAACTGGTCAGCAGTAAATGGACTTAATCCAAAGCAAAACATATATAAGGTCCTGTCATATAATAGTGCCAGACATATATCTCTATAACCTCATATATGAATGAAAGCAGCCAAGCCATGTGATCATGCAACAAAAGTGAATACACTGAATACAACATAAAAGTCCATAATGTGTGCTTGATCCGTACGTTTATAATTTGTTCCCAAACAGGTGCTCTTTATTGCTTATATCCACAAATATTCCTATAGGTGCTTGTCCACCAGAGACATACATATATACTCTCACCTCCTTTTATGACCCAAATTGCATAGGTCAAATCCCCCCTTTTAATTTTCCTTTTAACCCGGGTAGGTATACTGCATAGATGACTCCACTTTCTTCCTCACTCTGCTACAAACGGTCCCGTCTCCTCTTTATCCCACATATCCTCCGAATATGTAAACAGAAACACTTGCCATAGTGTAGTATATAAATATAGCGTGATTTATTAAAAAAACAAAGTGCACTCACATTTAAAAGTGTCCTGCTGGGACACCACAGTAAAAAACCTTATGTATTTTCAATGTGTTCAGGAATTTCCAAGATGGAGGCTCGTAAACTTCCTGTTTAGCAGCTTGACGTCATTGGCCTACTCTACGCATTACATCACATCACGTGACTTCCTCAGGAAGGGCAGTGGACGATGTGTGGACAGTGCCAGTAGGGCAGTGGACGATGTGTGCACAGTGTCAGTAGGGCAGTGGACGATGTGTGGACAGTGTCAGTAGGGCAGGGGATGATGTGTGGACAGTGTCAGTAGGGCAGTGGACGATGTGTGCACAGTGTCAGTAGGGCAGTGGACGATGTGTGCACAGTGTCAGTAGGGCAGTGGACGATGTGTGGACAGTGTCAGTAGGGCAGTGGACGATGTGTGCACAGTGTCAGTAGGGTAGTGGACGATGTGTGCACAGTGTCAGTAGGGCAGTGGTCGATGTGTGGACAGTGTCAGTAGGGCAGTGGACGATGTGTGGACAGTGTCAGTAGGGCAGTGGTCGATGTGTGGACAGTGTCAGTAGGGCAGTGGACGATGTGTGGACAGTGTCAGTAGGGCAGGGGACGATGTGTGGACAATATCAGTAGGGCAGTGGACGATGTGTGCACAGTGTCAGTAGGGCAGTGGACGATGTGTGGACAGTGTCAGTAGGGCAGTGGACGATGTGTGGACAGTGTCAGTAGGGCAGGGGACGATGTGTGGACAATGTCAGTAGGGCAGTGGATGATGTGTGCACAGTGTCAGTAGGGCAGTGGACGATGTGTGGACAGCGTCAGTAGGGCAGTGGACGATGTGTGGACAATATCAGTAGGGCAGTGGATGATGTGTGCACAGTGTCAGTAGGGCAGTGGACGATTAGTAATTATTGGTTAGTTTTGGAAAGGACTGAATTCTCTTTAACCTCTTCCCGATCACGATATAGCCAAAAGTTGGCTACATCATGGTCGTCCAGTTTTGGGAGGGTGTCTACAGACATCCTCCGAGAACCAGGCCTCTCCACCCCCCCCCCCCCGTGTGCCCAGCACGCTTTGTGATTGCCGTGTCCTTCAGGCACAGCTGATCACAGATCGCCATAAAGGGCCAATGACAGCACCCCTTTACCATGTGATTGGCTGTGTTCAGTCACAGCTGATCACATAATAATTGTCCTCTCTTCACGCACTGTCATGACATTTCTGGCAGGGGATATTTACACTGATAATCGTGCCCTGATTATCAGTGCAGCCCTATCAGTGCCCATTCGTGCCGCCTATCAGTACCTCCTCATCAGTGCAGCCTATCAATGCACATCTATGCAGCCTATCAGTGTAGCCTCATCTGTGCACATCAGTGAAGGAGAAAAATTACTTAGTTTCTATTATAAAATTTAGCAAATATGAAAAACCTTTTGTTTTTCAAAAATGTTGGTATTTTTTTCATTTATTTAGCAAAAAATAACCCCCCCCCCCCCCCCCCCCCCCCCCCCCGAGGTGATTAAATACCACCAAAGGAAAGCTCTTATCTTTCTCAAAAAAATGATAAAAATTTTGTTTGGCTACAGTGTTGCATAACTGCTTAATTGTCATTCAAAGTGCGCCAGTGCTGAAAGTTGAAAATTAGCCTGGACAGGAAGGGGGTGGAAGTGCCCGGTATTGAAGTGGTTAATAAAGCACTTTCTATGGCTTCAGAGCTACCATAAGTTTGCTCAAGTCTTCCCCATGCAGCAGCAAGACCTACTTCTGGGTACGCCACATGTACTGCTCCTAGACATGATCTGCAGACTTTGGCCCTAGCCACTTGTCAAGCAAACCAAGTTCCACCTTAAGTCTGAGATCAGGGTTTGTATCTTTAAAGATTGATCTCCAGCTTCCTCTATCTCTGGGTCTAAAACCTTCATTAATAAGCTCACAATGTATCATAAACCCAGGCTCTCGGCAATCAGCAAACAAGCAAGTTTCACATGGCACCGAATCCCTTGAACTGACCCTACAAACACAACAGCATCTGCCAAGGGTAAATACAGCCAATCATACTAGGAAACCTGAAGGTCACAATGGAAGGGCCCTGTGGTAGACAGACACTTGACCACCAGGCATCCAGGAGGCCTCACCCACTTCGCAACATTAAAACCAGGGATAGCACCTCCTAGAAAAGGACATTACGCTGTCCAAACTTGGTGCCTGGCACCACTGGTCTGGTGGACTCACCCCAACACATTCTCAAAGTAGCGATATTACTGCCGACCAGTTTTGTACAGGGAATTTATTTTTAAGTGTTTCTTGTTCCTGCTGGGAGGAGCCTATATCTCTAATGTGTTGTCTTGGAAGATGACTTGGGAAAAAAAGTTAACATTTTACTCTATTAAATAGTTTTTTTGAGTTTTACTTGAAGGTTCTTTCAAACCTAAAATAAAAAAATATTTTTATAAAGCTCCTTGTGAACATTTTTACATAGACTAACTATTATTAATCGAGTTACCTGTGTTTTTTCCTTTAAATCCCCAAACTTTCTATGTTTTTGGGTAGCATGTAGAGATATTAGAATCTCTGTCTGGTGCTGCTCTGGTAGCCATTGGAGAGATTTTTCCTTACTTCCTGTGTGGTTGCTGGGATGGGAAGTAAGCAAAACTCTTAAACGGGTAGAGCAATAATACAACTTTTTATCTTTCTTGCCTTTCGAGGGGCACAGGTATTTAGTAACAGGTTATACTGCTGTCTACAGGGGAATTGGATACTGGCAAACCAAAAACTGCAGGTCAGCCCTGGATTACTTCTCCTCTTTCCAGCCTGCCTCAGTTTTTTGCTACTGCAAAGAGGATGTTCATCTTTTCTTCAGCTCTCTTTCTACTGCCAGGTTTGGCCCCCTCTTTATTGAGCATATGGAGCAGATATTTGGAACCTTAGGTTTAGGCTGTGATGGCTTGCTGCAAACAGGGCCAGGACAAGGAGTGGGCAGGATGGACAGCTGCCCTGGGCACTGTGGTATCACGTGAGATGGAGTGGCACAGCAAGGAGATTGGGGGGAAGGAGATTTGTTTTTGGAGGCGGCAGGGGGTATGAATTGTACTAGGAGCAGAAATTTGGGGAGTGGGGGGAGCTAGGAGTAGTGATTTGGGTTGATTTGTATTGTAAGGTGGGGATGGGGGAACAGGATCTGTGCCAGAAGGGGCAATTTAGGGGGTTTGTGTTAGAAGAGGTGATTTGGTAAAGAGGGGAGAGGATTTGTGCTAGGAGGAAGATTTTTTTGGACAGGGGGGGGGATTTGTGCTAGTAGGGATAATTGGGAGGTGTTTGTGCTAGGAGGGGAAATTGGGGGGGACTTGTGCTAGGAGGGGGGATTGGGGCGGAGAATTTGTTCTGGGAGTGGGGATGTGGAGTAGGGGGAGAGGATGTTAGAGTATTTGTGTAGAGGGGTAGAGGATTCGTGCTAGGAGCAGTGATTTTTTTTGAGGGGGGAAATGTGCTGGGGGGATTTGGGGAGAGAGAGGATTTGAGCTAGTAGCGGGGATGGGGGGTGCAAATATTTGTTCTGGAAGAAAATATTTCAGCAGGGGGTGGATTTGTCCTGGGAGGAGGGGGAATTTATGCTTTGGGGATAAGCATGCAGATTAGTGCTCAGTTTATTTTTGTAAGGGGGGATTTATTCTGACATATAATGCTCAGACATTTTGGGGGGTGCCCAGTTTGGCATGTTAGCCCTTGGCTCTAGATGACCTTGTCCCAGCACTGGTTGAAAGCATCTAAGTCCAATGTGGGTCTAATGTCCTTATAGATGTGCTGTGCTGGTTAAGTTGCTGGTACGCTAATACCACTTCCAAAGAACATCTGACTCATTTGGCCTTTGAGGGATGTTGTCTCTTTGAACCTACATGCAATACTGTGAACAGGAATGCTGCAGGAGGCCACAGCATACTCGTCTTAACATCAGAGGCCTATGGCGAGGTGAGTTGACTACCATCCTTCTCTCACTTCTGCAGTAGGTGCTCCCAGAACCACAGAGCTTCACTCTTAGGCAGCCCATAAGACTCAATGTCAGAGAGCAGCAAAACCCTGTGAAAAACCTAGTGTATGAATGTGGACTTCCATTCTCATAAGTGGGGGTTGATTTCAAACTGTGGCAGCCCTAAGGTAGTTTGACTCTTTGGCATTCAGTCACATAGTGTCTCCTTAGGCTCCAAGGATAATCCTTTTCCTCTGGCACCTCTTGTTCCTATTCTCCCTGTGCTACTGCACCTTCCCCTATCTCCTTGAAATCCTGTCTGTGGGACATGAAAGCCTCTTATTGTACCCCCTCAGCTCCCCTTTTCTCTAGAAGGCCCCCAACTCACTAGGTCAACCAGGTTCAACTATGTCTGTTCCTCAACTTGGACAAGAACTTGGATCCTCAGTGTCACCTGTGCATATCTGTAACTTCTTGCAGCATTGACTCCTGTGTTCTTGTGTTCAAGCCTAGTCCTTTTTCTTGGCATCCGCATTGTGGGACGCTCAGGGGACCTCCCGTGAAGTGAGTCAGCTTCATATATCTTTATAGTCATCACCTTCCAGAAGTGCCAAACACAGGTTGGGTTCTGGTGTTGGTGACTGTTGGTCACAAGCAAGGTTTTCCAGCTTAAGTCCTCACTAAGTAGGTCTACACCCGATGTACCTTCAGGTCCCTCTGTCATCAGACATGGTTATCTACTTTTTCTCCCTTGCTGGAGTGTTGGGGGGCCCTACTGCCTACTATCATTCAGCAAACACTGCAGATGCAGTGTTGGGCTGGGCAGCAGGTTGGGTCTGATTGGTGGCTCTGAGAAGGTTCCCACTAATTGTGTTTTTCCCATCTGGAATTTTCTATATTATTAGCAGTAAGGATCCTATGGTGTGTTTATGAATTTCCTTCCTGCAGCACAACGACTTAAATCTCACCGGATTTCCAACAAACGTGTTTCTGATGGACTGGTGCACTACAATAATGTCTAGATAAGAAATTAAAACCCTAATCAGGTAGATTTTGCTCCCTCTAAGGCTTGAAGTGTATGCCCGGGAATTCCTGATATTAAATGCCCTGTCTAGAATATGTGGTGGTATGTTTTTTATTTCTTTTACCTTTTTCCTTCAATGAGAAACAGCTTTTATTGCTCCTTGTGACATTAGACTGCTGGGAGCTCAGTTCCTATTTACTAAGGCACACCTCCAGAACTACATCCCCCAAGAGCCTTTTCCCTACACACTGTATGTGAGCAGGCTTTTGGGATTTAAAGTAGCAGCATTGGTTTGCTGGGAATGAAATCAATGTAGCCACGTGGAGAGGGACTGAGAGGGGTGGAAACAAGACAATCCCTGGAAATGGCTCCACCCCAACATTCTGCAGGTGATTGACAGCCTCAGCTGTGCATGTTTCCCTAAGAGACTGAGTGTGTGTACATTTCCTCCACTCAGGTCTCAGATTAATCTCAGCTCCCTGCACTTTGCTGTGGTGTGTGAAATCAGATTTCTGCCTACTGGAAAGTCTGTGTAATAACTGTGCTTTAGAATAGTTAATGGTTGAACTGGATGGACTTTTGTCTTTTTTTTTAACCAGACTATATAACTATGAATGCTGTGGGGAAGAGATGGCTGCAGATAAACAGGTATAACTTATGTAGGAGATTTGTTTCACCTCTAGCTAGTCATTTCAGTGGGTATATGTAAGGGTTTCCAACCACTTTATAATCCAGTTTTGATCACATCTTATTGTTTAAGAGTATATTGTAAAGAATCACTTGCTAATTTGATGATGAAATGCGTTAAAAATCAGGAAAATACACAGCACCATATAAGGTAGGTTTATCACTTTATTAGGTCAGTATGTCTTCAGAAGCTGTTTAACCTTAAATTACATAGTGGGTTCTTTGCCATTAGAACGGTAAGGATGTAGAATAGAACTCCCTTCTACAATAGGTGGTTTCATTAGGAAGGTTTAGATGGGCATTTTACTAAATGCAATATACAGGGATATAGGAAATGGTAGAGGCATAAATGCACACACACCCACACAGGTTGAACTAGATGGACTAGTGTCTTTATTCAAGCTTACCAACTTTATTACTATGTATGTTACCTTTTTTATAATTTCTCCTGAGAAACAGCAGCGTACTTTTTGTTCCTTGAGCCTCATAACTGTATATATGCAGTGTGAAATCATCTACGGCACTGCTGCCTGTGACTTCTAGTCTCATCAGAATTTATGATGTCACTACTGTACTGATCATTGTTCTCCTTGCTGGAGAGAAAGCTATACATGAGGACCAGCAGTGCATAAATCTCCTGGCTTATCCATTCTGTGCTTCTTTCACCAGTCCTACTGCTTTTTGATTATTCCACCACCAGTCATCAGGGGTATAGCATTAATATGACAAAACAAAGCCCTGTTCCACTACCAAGATGGCCACCACAGAGACACAGCACATAACAAGGCACAGTAAGTCTGTAATGGGGTAAGAATCAGCTGCAGAGAGCCTGGTGATACTGGCGACTGCCCACATGGAAGAAAAATATACCGTATTTTCCGGCGTATAAGACGACTGGGCGTATAAGACGACCCCCCTACTTTTCCTGTTAAAATGTAGTGTTTGGGCTATACTCGCCGTATAAGACTACCCCTCTTCCAATGCACACCAGTGGGAAGAATCGTGCCCCATCATTAGTATCAGTGGGAGGAATAGTGCCCAGTCATTGGTGTCAGTGGGAGGAATAGCACCCCATCATTGGTGTCAATGGGAGGAATAGCACCCCATCATTGGTGTCAGTGGGAGGAATAGCATCCCATCATTGGTGTCAGTGGGAGGAATAGCACCCCATCATTGGTGTCAGTGGGAGGAATAGCGTCCCATCATTGGTGTCAGTGGGAGGAATAGAGTCCCATCATTGGTGTCAGTGGGAGGAATAGCACCCCATCATTGGTGTCAGTGGGAGGAATAGCGTCCCATCATTGGTGTCAGTGGGAGGAATAGAGTCCCATCATTGGTGTCAGTGGGAGGAATAGCACCCCATCAGCAGCCGCACAAACATCCAGTGGCCGAACTGAAGGAAGGAGCAGCCGCGCTTCCTGGACCGGATCGTCGTGGGACCGGAGCCAGGTAAGAAACAGAAGCCCCTGCCCACCCCTGTACTTAGTTTCACTTCCGTTGGAAGGGGGGAGGGGCGGCGGCGGCACCGCACCGCCCCCCTAAAAAGTGTCAGCATGCCGTATACCGGCGTATAAGACGACCCCCGACTTTTGAGAAGATTTTCAAGGGTCAAAAAGTCGTCTTATATGCCGGAAAATACGGTATTTGAAATATAGTTTAAAAATATTCTTCCCAAATATATTAACATACAGTGGGGATCGAAAGTTTGGGCACCCCAGCTAAAAATTTGTATTAATGTGCATAAAGAAGCCAAGGAAAGATGGAAAAATCTCCAAAAGGCATCAAATTACAGATTAGACATTCTTATAATATGTCAACAAAAGTTAGATTTTATTTCCATCATTTACACTTTCAAAATAACAGAAAACAAAAAAATGGCATCTGTAAAGGTTTGGGCACCCTGCAGAGTTAATATCTTGTACTGCCCCCTTTGGCAAGTATCACAGCTTGTAAACGCTTTTTGTAGCCAGCCAAGAGTCTTTCAATTCTTGTTTGAGGTATCTTTGCCCATTCTTCCTTACAAAAGTCTTCCAGTTCTTTGAGATTTCTGGGCTGTCTGTCACGCACTGCTCTTTTAAGGTCTATCCATAGATTTTCAATTATGTTGAGGTCAGGAGATTGTGAAGGCCATGGCAAAACCTTCAGTTTACGCCTCTTGATGTAATCCCCCGTGGATTTCGAGGTGTGTTTAGGATCATTATCCATTTGTAGAAGCCATCCTCTCTTTAACTTCAGCTTTTTCACAGATGGCATCAAGTTACCATCCAAAATTTGCTGAAATTTTATTGAATCCATTTTTCCTTCTACTCGTGAGATGTTCCCTGTGCCACTGGCTGCAACACAACCCCAAAGCATGATTGATCCAACCCCATGCTTAACAGTTGGACAGAGGTTCTTTTCATTAAATTCTGTGCCCCTTTTTCTCCAAAAGTACCTTTGCTCATTCCGGCCAAAAAGTTCAATTTTAACCTCATCGGTCCACAGAACTTGTTTCTAAAATGCATCAGGCTTGTCTATATGTTCATTTGCAAAGTTCAAACGATGATTTTTGTGGTGAGGACGTAGAAGAGGTTTTCTTCTGATGACTCTTCCATGAAGACCATATTTGTACAAGTATCTCTTTATAGTGGAATAGTGTACCACAACTCCAGTGTCTGCCAGATTTTTCTGGAGGGATCATGCAGTCAAACGTGGGTTTTGAATTGTTTTTCTCACAATCCTGCGAGCTGTTCTGTCTGATATTTTTCCTGGTCTTCCAAATCTTGCTTTAACTTCCACTGTTCCTGATGACTGCCATTTCTTAATTACATTCCAAACAGAGGATATTGACATCTGAAAACGCTTTGCTATCTTCTTATAGCCTTCTCCAGCTTTGTGAGCGTCAACTATTTTCAGTTTCAGTTTTCTAGACGACTGCTTAGAAGAACCCAAGGTGCTGATTGTTGGGGCAAGGTCAGATGAGTCTGGGCATTTAAAACCTTTGAGACTGACATAACCTGGTCTTCCCAGACGATGATTGAGAACAATCCATGACACTGGCAGGTCTCAGCTTTGCAAAGGGGGCAGTGCATGCTATAAATTCTGCAGGGTGCCCAAACTTTTGCAGACGCCATTTTTTTGTTTCCTGTTATTTTGAAAGTGTAAATGATGGAAATAAAATCTAACTTTTGTTGACATATTATAAGAATGTCTAATCTGTAATTTGATGCCTTTTGGAGATTTTTACATCATTCCTTGGCTTCTTTATGCACATTAATACAAATTTTTAGCTGGGGTGCCCAAACTCTCGATCCCCACTGTATATTTGAAACGCTACAATTTTGGCCGTATTCAATATGTTTCAATAAATATATATATATATATATATATATATATACACATACATACATACACATATATATATATATATATATATCTATATATATATATATATACACACACACACTGCATGGTAAAATGTGTTTTTTTATATATTACAAAATATATGAAAAATATTTTTTTAAATATATTCTTCAGATTTTTTTTACATATATATTTTACATATATCTGTAAATGCATTCCAAAAATGTAGATTTGTATTTTTAAAGACATACAGTATATTTGAAATGTATTTTTAAAAATATTTTTCATATATTTTGTAATAAAAGAGCATTTCAACATGCAGTGTGTGTGTGTATGTGTGTGTGTATGTATATATATATATATATATATATATATATAAAATTTATTGAAATATATTTTGAAATAAATTAAATATGGCCAAAATTGTAGCATTTCAAATATTAGTCAATCTATTTGGGAAGAATATTTTTAAAATATATTTCAAATATTTTTTTCTTCCATATGGGTGTTCCTTTGCACTATGCTTGTCTTGTTTTTGGGGCCTAGGTTTCATAGTTGTCTTTATACTAGGTTTTGGGTAAGGTTTCAAAATACAAGTTTAAAGGTCACGGCTGGGTCTACAAAAACAAAATTGCACAGGTCTCCAACCCACGTCACCTGTGAGTATTTTGAATAATAAATGTTTCAAGCCAGTTATTCCCACTCCTAAACTGGATACAGAACTGAAAACGGGTGCAGCAGTTACCCGCGATCAGTCAGGCGCTGCAACTCCCTTACATGCTGCAATGACCGTTTTATCATGTTTTGGAACTCCAACCAAACCGTATTTTCTAGTTCCGAAACTGAAAGACAAATTGGCTGAAGGTGCATTTCAAGGACTCACTTTATTCGTAATCTTTGAACCAAGCCTGTTTAGTTCTGACACAGGTGACTGCTAATATTCGGAAGAATTAGATATCACGCCTGACCAGACCCTTGATTGATTACTGTTCCAGGACAGTTCACCCTATCATGAAAGGCATCTGCCAAACATCTTGGATGGTCATCACCAGTGTCATGCTGGGCTTAATATGTCTACTCAACACACAGCATGAAAAATGTTCCCTCAAGGAGAGTGGTGACCTGAATCCCAGAGGAACTGCTATCTGTAGATACGTTGAGGAAAGTGGAAAGCTAGCACTGGACCTGTAGGGTTACCAAACTGGCATTATTATGTTAAGGTATTGATGTTGATGTAAATGATCTGGTTCCGGGCAGGCGGCTTGTACAACCCAGAGGTTCTACATGGTCTCCCTGGCTTGTAGTGTACATAAAGAGAATTGAAAGTGAAGCGCCACACCACTGCTAAGAGGTCCAGATACAACTTTCTTTATATAATTTAAAGTCAGGGGTAAAATACACAAAAGTAGCCAACACGTTTCAGGGGCCTAAGATCCCCCCTTCGTTAGGGGAATTTGGACCCCCAAAACGTGTTGACTGACTTCTCTTGTAATTTATGGGAAGCTAGATGCGAGACGAGAGTGGCTTTTCTCGTGAACTGTTTACTACACTCGGTGCATGAAAATGGCTTTTCTCCCGTGTGTGACCTCTGGTGCGAAATAAGGCTTCCTTTTCGGGTAAACCGTTTGCCGCACTCAAGGCAAGAATACTGGCGGTCGCTCATGTGAATGACCTGATGTACAGCTAGATGGGACTTATCAGTGTAGCATTTCCCGCATTCAGAACACGAGAACGGACGCTCTCCCGTGTGAGTCCTCTGGTGGGAAATTAGAGTCTTGCTATGGGTGAAGCTTTTCCCACATTCTGAACAGGAGAATGGCTTCTGTGCCGCATGAGTCCTTTGGTGGGAACGGAGACCTTGTCTCTGCGTAAAACACTTCCCGCACTTAGAACATGAGTACGGTTTCTCGGCTGTGTGAGTTCTCTGGTGGGATATAAGGTTTCCTCTCTGGGAAAAAGACTTCCCACATTCTGGACATGAAAACGGTTTCTCTCCTGTATGTATTCTTTGGTGTGTGAGAAGATTGACCTTCTCTGTAAAACATTTCCCACACTCCAGACAGATATAAGGCTTTTCCCCCGTGTGAAGTTTCTTGTGTTTGAGAAGAGACGTCTTCCGGGAAAAACATTTCCCGCACTCAGGACATGAATGTGGCTTCTCCCCTGTGTGAGTTGTCTGGTGCACCAGCAGTTTGGATCTGGAGACAAAACATTTACCACACTCAGAACATAGGTACATCCTAGCCCCTGTACGGGCTCGGCCATCAAAATGACACCCCCCAATCGATGAAGCATCCAAAGCAACATCTCCATTGTTAACTACAGGATGGAGATTAAGAAAAATAATGTTTTCTACTGGAGAACTGGATGGGATGTCACCATCTTCTGCGTCGTCTTCAGGAGATAAAATAGAAGCATGCTGCATGGTGTACCTTTGGTATCGTCCACCTGGAGAAATTGAAAACAAGGAGAGGAAGCAGGAATGGTTTTATACTTATCTTTAGGAAAGAGATAAATACTGAAATGTTATGTCTTTCTTGTCTTTCTTTTTTTTAGGCTACACTGGAATCTAACTTTTTAGACTAGAATAGAATTTACCAACTGCACAAAAAATGGCAACCGTCCCAACCTAGAACCAGCCTTAGAAGCAAGGTGGACATGGAAGGGCAACACACATCGCAAACAAACAAAGGATTTCCCAGCAACACTTACCAGCCAGCCTGCAAAACAACCAATGTGGCCCTGTCTAATGGTTTGCCTTAAAAACAAAGTGTTTTGTTTGCACACATTTGCAAATACATGCATAATCCACAGTCCCCCGTCAAGGGTCTTTTGTTTACTGTGGACCTATCTCTAAAATTTCCAGAGCCTTCATAGTAGGAGCACATATATCAATGGATAGGTTAAGGGCAGGTGTACCTGGGGGAGCCAAACCCTCCTTTAAGGTACAGGGATGCACGTGACGCCCAGCTATACCAAAATGACAGCAAAGGCATCCAGTGCATCCAAATTAACCAACAGCACAAAAGATGGCAACTGTCCCAACCTACAACCAGCCTTAGCAGTAAGGTGCACATGGAAGGGCAACACACATCGAAACAAACAAAGAATTTCACAGTAACACTTACCAGCTAGCCTGCAAAACAACCAATTTAGTCTAAAAGTGATCAGAGGACTCTTAATACAGCACTGAGCGAACTATTGGCGCTATATAAATACTGTATAATAATAATAATGTGGGACTGTGGCTTCCGCATGTATCTGCAAATGCAGATACATGCGTAAGCCACAGTCCCACGTCAAGGGTCCTCTATATACTGTGGACCTAACTAAAATTTCCACAGCCTTCATAGTAGGAGCAAATGTATAAATGTATAAATGGATAGGTTAAGGGCAGGCATGCCTGGAGGAGCCCATCCCTCCTTAAAGATACAGGGACGTACATGACACCCAGCTATACCAAACTGACAGCAAAGGCATCCAGTGCGTCCCTGCATCTAATTTAGCCAACTGCACAAAAAATGGCAACTGTCCCGACCTACAACCAGCCTTGGAAGCAAGGTGCACATGGAAGGGCAACACACATCACAAACAAACAAAGGATTTCCCAGCAACACTTACCAGCCAGCCTGAAAAACAACCAATTTAGTCTAAAAAGTTTGCGTTAAAAACAGAGGGTTTTAGTTTGCACACATTTGCAGATACATGCGTAAGCCACAGTCCCGCGTCAAGGATCCTCTGCATACTGTGGACCTAATTAAAATTTCCAGACCCTCCATAGTATCATGGTGGTGATCAGGACACTGGTATTATTATTATTATTATTATACAGGATTTATATAGCGCCAACAGTTTGCGCAGTGCTTTACAATATAAGGGAGACAATACAATTACAATACATTTCAGTACAGAAGGAATGTGAGGGCCCGGCTCGTGGAGCTTACAATCTAAAGGAAGGGGGAGGTGATACAAAAGGTGATGGCTGGTGGAGGTGATTCAAGTACAGGCTGGTGGAGGTGGGGTAGGCTTCCCTGAAGAAGTGAGTTTTCAAAGATTGCCTAAAGGCAGACAGGGTGGGGGCTGCCTGAACATGCTGTGGTAGGGAGTTCCAGAGGATGGGAGAGGCTCTGGAGAAGTCCTGGAGCGTGGGAGGAGGCGATGAGGGAGCTAGAGAGGAAGATATCATGAGAGGATTGGAGTGGGCAATTTGGGCAGTATCTGTGGATGAGGTTGGCAATGGTATGGGGTATGGTGGTGATCAGGACACTGGTATGGGGTATGGCAGTGATCAGGACGCTGGTATGGGGTATGGCGGTGATCAGGATGCTAGTATGGGGTATGGCGGTGATCAGAACACTAGTATGAGGTATGGCGGTGATCAGGGTGCTGGTATGGTGTATGCTGGTGCATAGAGCACTGGTTTGGCATATAGTGGTGATCGTGGCGCTGGTATGGGGTATAGCAGTTACAGTGAGGAACAGAAGTATTTGAACACCCAGCGATTTTGCAAGTTCTCCCACTTAGAAATCATGGAGGGGTCTGAAATTCACATTGTAGGTGCATTCCCACTCTGAGAGACAGAATTTAAAAAACAAATTCAGGAAATCACATTGTAATAATTTTTAAAGAATTTATTTGTCTTGCACTGCTGAACATAAGTATTTGAACACCTAAGAAACAGCAAGAATTCTGGCTCTCAAAGACCTGTTACTGTGCCTTTAAAAAGTCCACCTCTACTTCACTCATTAATCTAACTTAGCAGCACCTGTCTGAGCTCTTTAAAGACACCTGTCCACCCCACAGTCAGTCAGACGCCAACTACTACCATGGGCAAGACCGAAGAGTTGTCAAAAGACACCAGAGACAAAATTGTGGACCTCCACAAGGCTGGAAAGGGCTACGGGGCAATTGCCAAGCAGCTTGGTGAAAATAGATCAACTGTTGGAGCAATTGTTAGAAAATGGAAGAGGCTAAATACGACTGTCAGTCTCCCTCGGACTGGGGCTCCATGCAAGATCTCACCTCGTGGGGTATCACTGATGATAAGAAAGGTGAGGAATCAGCCAGGAACTACAAGGGAGGAGCTGGTCAATGACATGAAGAGAGCTGGGACCACAGTTTCAAAGGTCACTGTCGGTAGAACACTACGCCGTCATGGTTTCAAATCATGAATTGCACGGAAGGTTCCCCTGCTCAAGTCATCACATGTCCAGGCCCGTCTGAAGTTTGCCAATGACCATCTGGATGATCCAGAGGAGGCATGGGAGAAAGTCATGTGGTCAGATGAGACCAAAGTAGAACATTTTGGTCTAAACTTCACTCGTCGTGTTTGGAGGAAAAAGAAGGATGAGTTGCTTCCCAAGAACACCATCCCTACTGTGAAGCATGGGGGTGGTAACATCATGCTTTGGGGTGCTTTTCTGCGAAGGGGACAGGCTGACTGCACTGTATTAAGGAGAGGATGAATGGGGCCATTTATTGTGAGATTTTGAGCAACAACCTCCTTCACTCAGTCACAGCATTGAAGATGGTTCGTGGCTGGGTCTTCCAACATGACAACGACCCGAAGCACACAGCCAGGATAACCAAGGAGTGGCACCGTAAGAAGCATATCAAGGTTCTGGAGTGGCCTAGCCAGTCTCCAGACCTAAATCCAATAGAACATCTTTGGACGGAGCTGAAACTCCGTGTTGCTCAGCAAGAACCCCCAAACCTGACAGATCTAGAGGATATCTGTGTGGAGGAGTGGGCCAAAATCCCTGGCTTCTTCTCCTCTCCCTCCTGCTGGCAGCTGCTGCAGAGAGAGCCATACAGGGGATCGGTTCCAGTAATTGTCCTCCCGCCGCACCCATCACCCTCCTTCCTTTCCTTTCCAACTGAGAGCACACAATAAGATCCTTAAGGATGAAGATTGGAGGGAAGGGCCCAGAAAATATGTTACCCTTTGTTTTCTGAAGGAACACAATGAGTGATCAGTACTGATCACTCACTGTGTTCATTCCTAACTGAAGCCTAGTAAACTGTTTTGTTTTGTTTTTTTAAGGGGGAGGGCCCTGTCAGGTTGGCTGTATGGGGCCCCGTGGTTTCTATCAGCAGCCCTGGTTGTAGGTTTTGGGTTAAGAGGGCTGATCTGTGAGGGGTCACCAAATTAGGTTCACACCACCTGCCGAGAAAAACATTCTGTTTTCCCCGTGGTTAGTGATCGCCGCTGCTGGCAAAGAAAGGAGGGCCGTGCCTTGCGTTTTTACAATTCAAGGCGCCATTTCCCTGTTTTTTTTAGCTGCCATGCAAGGTTGCAAAGAGCCCTGCGGAAGGGATGTACAAAAATGTATCCATGCTGCATTATTCTGAAAACGTGCTGCCCTGCAGCTCACAACTGCGACAAAGTGCAAAAGAGGCACAGAGAAAACCGGCCCTTAGTATTCTATTACTCACCTGTGCAGATCTCTGGAGAAAGTTCCTCCTCCTTACATATACCATCGTGGCTCATAACCATCTCTTCTGCTTCCTCTTTCACTTCAACTTTAACAACAAATACATTTTCACACTGAATGATACAAAAAGAAACACAAACAGTACATTTTACCGATTAGGAATGATATAAAGGAATCGCTAGTTCAGCGAGAGAGACAAACATCTGGGTAGAGCAAGGAACAAGTGACAGGAAAAGGTCCAAATATACTGACAAGCAGAGCCGGAGCAAGGGGTGGGCAAGAGGGGCAGCTGCCCTGGGCACAGTGGGGATTTGGGGCATTGTGCTAGAAGGGGTGATTTGGAGGAAGGATTTGTACTAGGAGGGTGGATTTCTTTTAGGAAGGGGGATTTGGGAGGTAGGATTTGTGCTAGGAGAGGAGATTTGGGGGAGATTAATGCTGAGAGAGTGACATTTTGGAAGGGGGAGGAGGGGATTTATGCTCAGAGGAGAAATTTGAGGGGTAGAGGATTTGTGCAGTTTGGGGAGGGACAGGATTTGAACTGGGAGGGGGAATTTGTACTGGAAGAGGGGGAATTTTTGTTTAGGAAGAATTTTGGCTTGCAAAGGAAATTTATGCTAAGATGGTAGGTGTGAAGATTAGTACTTTTTTTGGAGGAGAGGGAGGGGATTTTTACTGACACATAATGCTCATACATTTGGGTTAGGGGTGGGGGTGGGAGTGCCGTTTGGCATCTTCGCCCTGGTCGCTAGATAACCTTGTCTGTTCTCTACTGACAAGTAGAGTAACAGTGCAAGTACATACAGTCCTGGGAGTTCAATAAATGACTGCTGCTGTCCACTTGACTTTTTGTCCTTTATATGGGTCAATTAATAGATTTGCTTTAAACAGTCTTCTGCACAAACAAACCAGTATTTAGGCATGTACGCCCTCCGCAAAAAACACAATATGTTGATTCCCTGAAAGGCTATGCCCCCAGATATAGAATAGAAATCTGTGCTAATTTCTCCCTGTCTGTGACCATCAGTTTCCTCTACCTGATCCTCCTGAGGGATCTCATGATGTTCCTGTGGGATGCTATAAGGATGCTCAGTTCTATCTATCTGGTCGTCCTGAGGGATCTGAGTTCGTTCCTGAGGTATCTCCTGATGCAGAGCACAAGTCTTAATTAAGACCCTCAGTTCCATCTACCTGATCATCCTGAGGGATCTCATGATGTTCCTGAGGGATGCTATTAGGTTGCTCAGTTCTATCTACCTGGTCGTCCTAAGGGATCTGAGGATGTTCCTGACTTATCTTTTGATGTTATAATGAAACCGCAGAGCACAAGTTTTATTAAGAACCGCAGTTTCATCTACCTGATCATCCTGAGGGATCTCACAATGTTCCTGAGGGATGCTATTAGGTTGCTCAGTTCTATCTACCTGGTCATCCTGAGGGATCTGAGGTTGTTCCTGAGGGATCTCCTGATGTTCCTGTGTGGAGTTCCAGGAATACAGAGGATGGGGACATCTCTCCAGGGGATTTCTGTTACTGGATCCATCTAAATCAAGTGTATATATAGTTATATAGACAAGTTCTAGAAAAGTGTGTTTTGAACTGGCCATAGATGGATCAAAGAAAAAAAATTCTAAGGTCTATTTTCTATAGTTGAGAGTTTATTCCTCACCTGTGCTGACCTCTACAGGAATTTCTTCCTCTTTAATTCTCACATATCCCTTTTTCTCCTCCTCAGCTGTGACCGCTCTCGGAGTGTCTTTGGTGTCTCCAGGGTCTGTGAATAAAGAAGAGGATTAAGCTGACCATAGATTCAGTTCAGCATGGCCGGTCCATCGATCGACTTCAGTACAGCCTGCCTGTTGAATTTTTTGCATGTGATTACTGCCAGCGGTTATAGCAGCTAGCAGTGATCATTGTGTTCTGCCAGCAGGGAAAGCTCCCTGCATCCCCCCACCGGCAGAACACAATAGCGCCTGGACAGGGATTCCCCCATCAACACTAACTGTGTTGATGGGGGAAATCAAGCGATTTTCTTTCCTGCAGCCCGTGATTGCAAGAAAGAAATTTGAATTATCTATGGCTTGCTTAAAGCCCCCTGTACTGAGATGTGATGACCCCAGACGGTGTGTGTGGGGGGAGGCTGGTCATGTCTCTTAGCTCGTAATACACAATGACATGATGTGAAGAGGGGAGCCGGAGTCTAATAGAGACTGATAGCTTATGACTCCCCCACTGGGCACATACTGTCTCCCCATTACCGTCTACTGACAGAAGACGGTGGAGAAGAAGAAATTTTAATGTTTATTACAGAGTTACACAGGTCAACCCTCAAAATTTCCACTCGCCTGCTCACATTTGGCGAGTGGAAATACCTTGGCGGGCGAGTCACTGTGTTTGACTCTGGGGATGGCTTGAATTTCTCTCGCACTCTGCAGGCGGGTAGGGGGGTTGAGCTCTGGTCGTGGTGAGCTGTAATTGCGCAGCCCTCTGATGGGACGGCCCCTCTCTCTTGGTAGGAGAAGGTGGAGCCTCAGCCAATAGAGAGACAAGCCAAAGCCCCTCCCCCTCTCCGCTTCCCTGCCAAGAAAAACACGCCGTTCTGGCTCCGCTGTCTGACATCCCTCATCTTGAAGCTGCTGTGTGCCCTGTACCCTGCTGTGTACCCTGTACCTTTCTGTGTGCCCCGTGCCCTGCTGTGTGCCCTGTACCCTGCTGTGTGCCCTGAACCCTGCTGTGTGCCCTGTACCCTGCTGTGTACCCTGTACCCTGCTGTGTCCCCTGTGCCCTGCTGTGTTCCCTGTGCCCTGCTGTGTAACCTGTACCTTTCTGTGTGCCCTGCTGTGTGCCCTGTACCCTGATGCGTGCCCTGTGCCCTGCTGTGGACTCTGCTGTGTGCCCTGTACCCTGCTGTGTGCCCTGTACCCTGCTGTGTACCCTGTGCCCTGCTGTGTCCCCTGTGCCCTGCTGTGTTCCCTGTACCCTGCTGTGTATCCCATACCCTGCTGTGTACCATGCTGTGTGCCATGCTGTGTGTCTTACCTTGCCTTCTATCTTGCTGTGCACCCTGTACCATTATCAGTGAGGCCATGAGGGGTCTGTCAGTGGGGGAAGAGGGCAGTAATTGGGGGGTAGGGTCTGACAGTGGGGGACTGGAGGAGGACATGGGTTGGAGGAGATGAGACTGGAGGAGGACATGGGATGGAGGAGATGGTACTGGAGGAGGACGTAGGAGACAGGAGATGGGACTGGAGGAGTAGGATATGGGATGGAGGAGATGACACTGGAAGAAAAGGACATGGGATGGAGGCGATGACACTGGAAGAGAAGGACATGGGATGGAGGAGATGACACTGGAAGAGAAGGACATGATATGGAGGCGATGACACTGGAAGAGAAGGACATGGGATGGAGGAGATGACACTGGAAGAGAAGGACATGGGATGGAGAAGATGACACTGGAAGAGAAGGACATGGGATGGAGGCGATGACACTGGAAGAGAAGGACATGGGATGGAGGAGATGACACTGGAAGAGAAGGACATGGGATGGAGGCGATGACACTGGAAGAGAAGTACATGGGATGGAGGAGATGACACTGGAAGAGAAGGACATGGGATGGAGGAGATGACACTGGAAGAGAGATTTTACATTGCTTTATGTCAATATTGTCAAAGTTGTTGTTGCTAATATTTATTTTTGTAACTTTATTCTGCATAAAACATTTAACAGTGTAATTTCATGAGATATTTTACAAGGGAGAGTTTAGGGGAGGAATTAGGGGCAGGGCAGGGTAGGGGTTGGGTGGGGAAACTGGTGGTGAGTAACTCTTAAGACCTGGCTGGTAGCTCAGGACTTGAAATTTTGAGCCCTGACATAGATAGTTTGGTTGAAAAAAAAGACATACGTCCATCTAGTTGAGCCAAAAATGGAAAACCTCCATATACACTATCCTATACCCACAGTTGATCCATAGGAAGGCAACCCCCCCCCCCCATGCTTTAGCATGGTCCAAGCTGCTCCAGAAAAGGAAAAAAATCCTTCCTGATCCCTCAGGAGACAATGAAATATTCCCTGTATCAACTATCCCTAGTGTTATTACCTATAATATCCAGTTCTGTAACTATATAACTATATTTTGTGCATTTAGGAATGTATCCAGCTCTTTTTAAAAACAATGTATCGAGCTGACCAGAACTAGTTCTTGAGTCTATTCTATATTTTCAGCTCTTTCTGAGTAGAAGCCTTTCTGTATTTGGAGGGTAAATCCTCTGTAATGACCTGAAAGTGAATAACTCTACAAAAGGTTAACTATGCATATATTGTATATGGGTCTCCTATGTATTTATTACTCACCTGTGCTGATCTCTGGAGGAGCCACCTTGTCCTTACACAGCTTATCACCCTTAAAATACGACTCTTTAACATCTTCGACTTTAATAACAATTAGGTCTTCACCCTAGATAAGACAGAATAGGGAAATTCAACAAACAATAACCACACTTTTCTTGGATTTGGATTTTATAAAAACAAAGAGTCTGTTTAATATACTAAAAAATATATATATTTATGGGATTATTAATGTGTGATGTATACTGTATTTGGCACCTTCAAAGTCCCACTGCTAATGAATGTGTGGATCTTGATATGTGAAGGGGTGAGGTGCCCATGACTACTCATTAATGACCCACTAATGGGTAAAAATGATTACCCATCAATTGTTTTGATATAGTTATGGCTGCAAATTCAAAATCAATTACCTCCAGTTCATAGTTAAAAAAATTTAGTTTATTAAGACTAACTAAAAGTTGGCATATAGACAGGCCAGATTTATCGGGGCTTCCACGCTACAGATTCATGTACCTGTTTCAAATAGGTACATGAATCTGTCTGTCACAAGCATTGACAATTGTGATGTGGAGGGTTTATTCCAGGTATTATGTCAGGTTTATAATGAAACCGCAGAACACAAGTTTTAGTTAAAACCCTCAGTTCCATCTACCTGATCACCCTGAGGGATCTCATGATGTTCCTGAGGGATGCTATTAGGTTGCTCAGTTCTATCTACCTGGTCGTCCTGAGGGATCTGAGGTTGTCCTTGAGGGATCTCCTGATGTTCCTGTGTGGAGTCCCAGGAATACAGAGGACAGGGACATCTCTCTGGTGGGTTCCCATTACTGGATCTATCTGTAGGAAACACACACACTGACTGAATACATTGTTTATATGTCTTTATATCAGAGAATGTGCCTATATAGGTGGATCTTCAATACTCTTCTCCCCTCTACAAGAAATTAAAGTCTCCTCTTACCCGGAGATGTGAAGGGCGGCTGGTACTTCATCATAATGTCCTTTTACAGATCCTTGTGATCCTCTAAACACTTCCACTTCTCTGTACATTTGAGTCTGGTCTTTATATAAAGGAAGAGTGTTGAACTGAAATAAATTTAGAAGAAAACAAATATGTCATGTTTATTTACAAAGCCGAGAATCTAAAATATACCCAATAGCTGTCCAGTCAGTCTTTCCTTCAAGTGCAATCAGGCAGGGGAAAGGGAGTCTGCTTTGCTGACAGTAAAAAAACTAATTCCAACTTTTTCTTGTGTCTATAGCCAGATGTATACTGATAATCATTATGGTGCATATTCTTAAGCATTAAGCATTTTTTTAGGGTTGGTTCACCTAAAAGTGTTAATTTATAGGTGAAGCCTGGTGGACTAAGTCAGCTCTTGGGTTATTTTATGTCTTGGATACTCCTTCAGAAAGATCTCCCTGCTGTAATTCCCAGTTTCTGCACACCTTTCTGTGTTCCAGAGTTTCCTGTTACATTCACCATAATTGAGAAAAATATTTGCAGAGATGATGGGAGTTCCTCGTAATGGATACAGCCAGTGTGCAGAGCCAGGATCTCAGCAGGAGAATCTCACCAATAGGGTTCCTGGGAGACATAAGGGACTGTCATGGAAATATTGATTTTAGGTGAACTAACTCATTAACGGGAACCTGATTAATCCTTCTGAGAGTTTATCAAAAACAGCCTTTCTCAATCTCTTCAACACAGAGGAACCCTTGAAATAATTTTCCCATCTCATTGACTATATATCCAACTTCTGATACATTAGAGCAGGGATGTAAAACTGGCGGCCCTTCAGCTATTGCAAAACTACAACTCCCATCATGCCTCTGCCCTTGGAAGGCATGCTTGTAACTGTCAATCTTGCAATGCCTCATGGGACTTGTAGTTTGGCAACAGCTGGAAGACCGCCAGTTTGACACCCGTGCATTAGAGTGATGGTCATTAGGAGGAATGCTCCTTACACTTGATGACATTGGGAAGAATTACCAACTTACAGATAGCTAAAAAAAAAAAAAAGATCAGTGGTGTCAGTGGGAACTCATTGGGGTTTATTTACTAAAGCTGGAGAGTCCAAAATCAGACTCCCTTCTGCATATAAACCAATCAGCTTCCAGGTTTCATTGCCAAAGCTTCATTGAACAAGCTGAGGTTAGAAGCTGATTGGTTTCTATGCAGAAGGGAGTCTGATTTTGGACTCTCCAGCTTTAGTAAATATACCCCATTGTGTCTAATAGGCAAAAATTACTCATTGCTCAAGCAACCTCTGGAGCAGGGTTTCTCAACCAGGGTTCCTCCAGAGGTTGCTAGAGGTTCCTTGAGCAATGAGCAATTTCTGCCTCTCAGATAAGTTCCCACTGACACCATTCATCTTTTTTAGCTATCTGTAAGGGGTTAATTCTTCCCAATGACCACCAGTGTAAGAAGCATTCTTTCCACCGACCATCACACTAATGTATATTGAGTTGTAGATATAGTAATTTTTAGCAGGGGTTCTCTGAGACTGAAAAGTTATTTCAAGGGTTGCTCTACATTGAAAAGGTTGAGAAAGGCCGCTATGGTGGAACTCCAGCATTCCACAGAACCCTGGTTTAGAAGCTCTGATCTAAATTTAGAATGTAGTTTTGAATGGAATAATAAAGAGTTAAAACCTCTGAGGAAGACTAGACACAAGGTCTGACTCTGCTGAATGATTGTTATAGTGTGGCAGCTCTCTATTGCCCATTGGATCTCGTATAGGGTTCCTGAGAGAGTTGACCTGTGGGAAGAGAAATGTTGCAAAGAGCCAAGCAATAGGTTTTGGGTTTGGTCCAAATATAAATTTAAATTTGTATGTCATAATAAACAGGTCTATCAAGAAAGCCAATGGGTTTTGGGGATTGTGATAGGTAAATAGGTTGTGGTAGATACATTTTATATCTGGACAAATCCCTATGGCTTGGTATTCTTCAGCTAGCCGTACACGAATAGTTTTTTTTTGTGGCTGAATGATTGAATGAACAGATTCCTCCATCCACAGTACATAGCATGGATGAACAAATGTCCTGCTGTGGCTATTGTATTGTGACATTTGGCCCTGCTGCCTGATAAAATACCCAGACAGTGATTGCATCTGATTGGATGCAGTCACTGTTCCAAAGAAAATTTACCAGCAGGTTGCTTTGAAAAAAGTCAACTTTTGTTGAATGGAGTGGGACTGGCAGGCACACCAGTTGAGTGAATTTCAGCCTGTTCCCCAGGAACCTGATGAAATTCACACATTGTATGGCCAGCTTTTTTGCCAGTATGTGACATCCCCCCAACACCAGGGAAAAAAGTGATGGAAAATCCTTCTGTGGTGCCAGCTGTTTCACTGACAACTAAAAGAGGATTTCTTCTTACTTCCTATTGGAACACAAAGGTTTAATCCTTCTCTAGTCTAAACAAAACTAAAGAAAAATTTAGCTATGAATGCAGTTGAACCCCTTTTTTTTACCAGGGTTTGTCTTTAAGTGGCGCATTGGCGACCCATTCATTAGACAAGCCAGATATTTTAATTTCAGATGCATTCGTTAATTGAAAAATTTCGTTTCGTCATATTCACCCAATTCGTTTCGTATCTTCGGTATTTGTTTTGTATATTTGTTGGTCCAGGTGGATTAAAAACAATTTTGTAGTTTTTCCGCAAGATTGCTATATATTTGATATATTATTAAATCAGATGTATTAGAATCAGAAGGATTCAATATTTTCGGATGCTTGTCCAACCCACCATGAGAAATGCCATTAGCTGATTGGACAATATCGACTGGCGTCATGCGCATCTGAATTGACGAATGGAAGGAAATTCGGATCCATTTGTTATCCGAATCGAAATTATCAAATAAATTTGAAAATGTAATTCATTTCCCCATGAGCCTGAACTACAATTGCATCATGTGATGTCATCCGGATGAAACAGATGAATTCATTAATTTCGTTATAACTTTTTTTTCCCCCATTCATTGACATTCGTTACTATGTCCATTCGGAGATTTGTATACATCCAATACATCCATAAATTTTCATCCAATAAATGAACCAAAACGAAATGCACATGTCTGCCATTCATAATGGCACTGGATAAATAGTCATCAAGCAACAGATACACATGGTAGTTGTTGTGTAACGAGCTGTCATTAGTTGGTTAAGTACACAGAGACACTGTATCCAGCCGATTCTAGGGGGCGGATATCGTATAATTATTGTGATCGGCCATCACAGCAATCACATGGTACTGTTTACAGTGTTGATCCTTCCCCTTCCAACAGGGGAGAGAGCGATGAAGTTCTTGTAAATGGGGACAAAATGAATTGATTACGAGCTGCACATTTATTCAGTCTGTTGTAGTGACACCGGGATCATTTTTCTGTTAATCTTTTCTTGCCCCCCTTGGGTCCAGTGTTATGTTACAAAGTATTGTCAGTCAAACAATCACAGCACTGAAAACTGAAAAATGGCCTGACAATGCTGGGGGATTACAGGCTGGTACTCAAGTGAGTGAGGATATAGTAGTGTTTTCAAGACAGCGAGGAATCTAATGTATAGAATTTGCCGCTTTTTGAAGTCTGTCGAATGGCTTCCCTGTGCCTGCGCGTCCATTTGTTCTACCACCCTGACAATACAGTCATGGCTAAAAATATTGGCACCCCTCCATTTCTGTCAGATAATGCACCACCTTGCCCATAAAATTGTTGTAATTACAAATGTTTCGGCATTCTCCTGTTTATTTCTTTTGTTTGTATTGGTATGGCACAAAAAAGTGGAGAAACAAAAAGCCAAATCTGACACATTCCACGTAAAACCCCAAAAATGGACTGGACCCAGTGTGCCACATGGAGCATGGAGAAGAGAAAAAGAAGCAAAGAATTGTCTGAGGATTTGAGAACAAAAATTGTGGAAAAGCATAGACAACTCAAGGTTACAAGTCCATCTCTAGAGATCTTAATGTTCCTGTGTCCACTGTGCGCAACATTGTCAGGAAGTTTACAGCCCATGGCACTGTAACTAATCTCCCTGGACGTGGAGGAAAGAGTAAAATATATCAAAGATTGCAACAAAGGATTGTTGGAATGGTGGCTAAAGAATCTCCATCAACTTCCAGAAAAATTCAAGCTGACCTTCAGGCACAGGGTACAACTGTGTCCGCTCGCACTATATGTCACCATCTGAATGAAAAGGGACGCTATGGTGGAAGACCCAGGAGGACTCCCCTGCTGACACAGAAACATAAAAAAGCCAGATTGGAGTTTGCCAAAATTCACCCGAGAAAGCCAAAATCCTTTTGGAAGAATGTGCTGTGGACAGACGAAACAAAATGGCAGCTTTTTGGTAAAGCCCATCATTCTACTGTTTTCATAAAAAGCAATGAGGCCTTTTGAATTAAAGAATCCAGTCCCTCCAGTCACACATGGTGGGGGGGTCACTGAGATTTTGGGGTTGCTTTGCTGCTTCAGGCACTGCATGTCTTGGCCATGTGCATGGCATTATGAGATCTGACTACCAAAGAATTCTGGGGTGCAATGTAGGGCCCGGTGTCAGAAAGTTGGGTCTCCAATGTCAGAGGTCATGGATCTTAAAGCAGGACAATGACTCAAAGCACACGTCAAAAAGCCCCCAGAAATGGTTTCAGACAAAGCACTGGAGAGGACTGAACTGGCCAGTAATGAGTCCTGATCTCAATCCCATAGAGCTCCTGTGGACAGATCTCAAAACAGCAGTTGAGAAATGGAACCCTTCCAATCAGAGAGACCTGGAGCAGTTGGTGAAAGAAAAGCGCTCCAAAATTCCAGTAGAGAGGTGGAAGTAACTCATTAATGGTTACAGGAAGCCATTGATTTCACTTATTTGTGCCAATAATTGTATCCAGTCCATTTTTGGGGTTTTGCATAGAATGTGTTAGATTTCGCTTTTTGCATCTTCATCACTATGGCCAGAGGATGGAACCTGAGCCCCAAGAAATAATGCAGCAAATTTACTTCCTAAGTCTTGGGAGCACAAGTTCCCAAAATATGTCCCCACCACTATCACCCCCAGCCCCAACAGAGCCCCCTCTAATGTTCTACAAATCCAGAGCCCACCATCAGTCCCAGTGGAGCCCCCCATCCAATGTTCTACACATCAGAGGAGTGGCAGGAAGATGAGGATGTATGGAGGTGACATGACCCCCCCATCCAGTCCATACACAGTGCTGGGACCCCCTTCTCTCATAATAAAAATACATTATTACCTCCTCCTCACTGGGCACACACTCTTCACACTCACACCCCCACCAAGAGGATTCTCACACCGTTAGAAAACCAGTTCTGGGCTACAACAAAATGGCCACCAACACTTCTTCACTAAGGACAATTGAGCATATCTATAGATTTACTTTTTATTATAATTTTTTTAAAACAAATGTATCAATGCAGGGAGAATAACTCCAAATGTGTTGCAGAAAAAGTAAAATTTTACTTTTGCTTAATATATGTATTATTTTCAACTGGACTACACAAAAATGGCCACTGCTTTTCTGAACTGAAGACCACTTTGTCATTTTAACATAAACATGGATGTCATAATAATAATCATGTAGCGCTACCCCCCCACAGGACTGGCTGGACTTTGGGTCCCCCTATTCCTGCACAGCCAGGCAACACACATTTTCAGCAGGCACACGTAGTCAATACTACAATACAATACAGACCATGGTCTTGTTTTTGTTGTTTTATAGAGGGGAAAACAGTTTGGGTGGGGATAAGGGATTATGGGGTGCCCAACTTGGCTTGAAAGAACAACTTGAGGACAATCTTCCTTCTCTATGTACACAAAAATACATATTATGGAATGTAATCCCTCCAGAATAAACCATCTCTAGAAGATCAGTAGCAAAGGTTCCTCTTTTAGGAGCTCTATGTCCCCTGAATGAGACTCACAAAGTCCCAACACTTTGCAAGAAAATGGCAGCCCACCTGGCTGCTTTTTGAAGTTCCCCAGAGCAATGGATCTAGGTTTGCTGTGACACTGTCCCCATGAAAGCATGCTGGTTGTTGCATCTCGCTGCCTTCTTCTTTGAAGGCCCTGGGAGTGAAGAGGTGTAGAACACTTTGAGGTCCACCATGACTAAACTGCCTTCTTAGCACAAACTCCAGACTGTACTAAATTACTTTCGACAGAGCACAGTATGAAAAAAGCACTTCCAATACTGATCCCCGCTCCGGCACATTAGCACAAGATTATCCCAAGCAGGGGGTGAAGGTTGGCAGTAGCTGTCCCTCCCAGATGGCTAGCTGGGTATTGCACCTGGCTTCTTTGACCCTATAGGCTTTGGGTGGTAAGCATATGTACTCACCCTTTCCCTTACAATACAGGGTGTCTCCTGCATGAGACTGAAGGGTGGTAAAATTCCCTCTGATCAAACTGCTCCTTTCCTTCCTTCCTCGGCTCCTGCCCGGAGGCAGAGCCCCCAGCCCTGGGGTCCCTTCTCAAGCCTCACGATCCTCAACTCAGCACTCCATCCTCTGCACCAGCAACAAACCCTCTGCTCTTCCGCCCACTAGCTTCTAGAAGTTTCCATGGACTTCCAGAACCAGGGGAAGGCGATAGACCTGACCTGCAAAGCCCTCCAGTCCTCATGATCCTTGACTCAGCACTCCATCCTCTGCACCAGCAACAAACCCCTGCTGGCCAGGGCTTTCATATTTATAAGGCCCATCTGACCACACTGCCAGGCTTCCTGCCAGGGATTGTTCAGACTCCCATAAATATTCAGATCCTTGCCTCTGCCCTTCCACCCACTAGCTTTTAGAAGTTTCCATGGACCTCCAGAACCAGGGGGAGGCAATAGACCTGACCTGCAGAGCCCTCCAGCCCTCCCAGGCCTTACAATCCTTGACTCAGCACTCCATCCTCTGCACCAGCAACAAACCCCTGCTGGCCAGGCTTTCATATTTGTAGGCCCACCTCACCACACTGCCAGACTTCCTGCCTGGGATTGTTCATACTCCCTTAAATATTCAGATCCTTGTCTCTGCCCCTCAGCCCACTAGCTTCTGGAAGTTTCCATGGACCTCTAGAACCAGGGGGAGGCGATAGACCTGACCTGCAGAGCCCTCCAGCCCTCCCGATCCTCGACTCAGCACTCCATCCTCTGCACCAGCAACAAACCCCTGCTTGCTGGGCTTTCATATTTATAAGCCCACCTCACCACACTGCCAGGCTTCCTGCCTGGGATTGTTCAGACTCCCATAAATATTCAGATCCTTGCCACTGCTCCTCCACCCACTAGCTTCTAGAAGTTTCCATGGACCTCCAGAACCAGGGGGACGCGATAGACCTGACCTGCAGAGCCCTCCAGCCCTCCTGATCCTCAGCTCAGAGCTCCATCCTCTGCACCAGCAACAAACCCCTGCTGGCCAGGCTTTCATATTTATAGGCCCATCTCACCACACTGCCAGGCTTCCTGCCAGGGATTGTTCAGACTCCCATAAATATTCAGATTCTTGCTTCTGCCCCTCTGCCCACTAGCTTCTGGAAGTTTCCATGGACCTAACTTGGCGATAGAACTAACTTGCAGAGCCCTTCAGCCTAACCTGAGCTTGACCTCCCCCCCCCCTCCCAGACATGCTTACTTCAGCTACTCTGTGAGCCAAAGTAAATGTACCTGTCTAGGAGGAGGAGGTAATAATGTCTTCGTATTATGAGAGAAGCGGGTCCCAGCACTGTGTGTGGACTGGATGGGGGATCATGTCACCTCCTCAAATCCTCATCTTTCTGCAACTCCTCTGATGTGGAGAACATTAGATGGGGGTGCTCTGCTGGGGATAGGATGATGTCCCTTGGATTTAAAGGGTTAGTTCACCTGCATCTACGGGTAAGGGGAGGCTGTAGATAAAAATAAACTGCGGCTTTAACCAAAGTTGAATAATGTCTCTGCTATAGGTGTAGGCCATTTAAATACCTCCCAAAAACTGGTTGAAAAAGCAAGCAAAGTAATATCAAACTGCCGCTGGCTCTCCAGACAGACGTGATGACCTCACCGCTGAGCTCTGCCCTACTTACGGTTCATCCAACAGGGAGTCTTCCAGGGGCAACAGACTCGGTTAAACTCAGAGATGGCATCATCTCTTCCTGACTTGTTGCTAGGGCGTTGCTAAGATATCACTGCCCACTTCCACTATCACAGGAGCTCTCAAACCCCACACGTGTGGTCCGATATCTCCTGTGTTGCAGCATTGCAGAGCTACTACAACAGGGGAGAGAGCAGGTGCATTTAAGTACTTCTGACCTCTTAGCCCCCATCAGTGAAGGACAGGGAGTCATGGCTTCTTAGTACATATTCTGGGGGCCCATAATCTGTCTGGATTTACTTATTTATTTCAGGTACTTATATAGCGCCATCAATTTACGCAGAGCTTTACATATATATTGTACATTTACATCAGTCCCTAACCCTCAAGGGGCGTACAATCTAAGGTCCCTAACTCACATTCATATATACACATACTAGGAGCCAGTTAGCCCACCAGCATGTCTTTGGAGTGTGGGAGGAAACCCACACAGGCACAGAGAGAACATGCAAACTCCAGGCAGGTAGTGCTGTGGTTGGGATTTGAACCAATGACCTTAGTGCTGCTAGGTGGAAGTACTAACCACTCAGCCACTGTGCTGCCCTACTTTGGGTTTAGCTCCTTGCGACTCCATTGATTCAGTTCTGGTGGCAGCGAGCCAGTGATTTGTTAAAGCCACCATCCCCTCTGAGACAAAAGCACGTGTGGCATCTAGCCAAAGATACACCACACTAAGTAGTTTATATTTGAAAGCTATCCACTGACTGCTTCAGCTCTCCACCCCCTATTTTCTGAAAGCTCAGACAAGCTTTATAAACTCTACACTTTGAACGGAAATCTATGTAAGGGATTACAACCACTTTAAGGAAAGGAGTTTAACTGAGTCTGTTGCCCCTGGAAGACTCCCCGTCGGATGAAATGTACATAGGGCAGAGCTCAACGGTGACATCATCATGTACATCCTGAGAGCTGGCGGCTGTTTGATATGCTTTGCTTGTGAGTGACCATCAAGTTTATTAAACTGTACTTCACTGTAGGATCTCCTTGCTTCTTTCTGTCATGTTAAGGTCCTTGAGGCAAATCGTTGTGTGGTGTATGCCATTTTGAAGTGTGAGAGGCTTGAGGCACATGAAGCTGTGGGAGAGGGAGCTGGAGCCATCCATCCAGGTAGGATCTATCATCCTAAGGCGTTGTTAGACTTTTTGAAATGCGGGGTCTAAACGTTTGGTAAGCTGCTTTAGTTGTATATGGTGGCTGGTGCACATAGGGTGAAGGGTTTGCATTCATGATGGAATATTGGAGTCTGAATTTTTTTTATTGGACTATTATAAGGAATACAATATATTAATAATATATCTTGTTTAATAATAATCTGATTTATGCACTCGTTATGAATTATGTGATTTTTGGAAACAATTGATGTTGGATATTTTAGGTGCTGCAGTCACAATTTAGATATATTTTTTTAAATATTTCTCATTGCACTCATATTTGCTATTGCACTGATCGGGTTATTTTCCAGCACGGTACCTTTGTATTTTAGTTTTCGTACACACTAAGTTAATTTTTTTTTAAATTGCTGAATTTGCTAGTTTTAGTTAAAAATCTACCTAAAATCTACAATTACCTAAAATTCCAGGCACGTGACATGCCAATCTCAGGTCTTTTTCCTTCTGACATAGGGTGGGAGGGTCTGGTCTGTGGTGCTCATGTTGCTCTCTGGTTATATGGGTGCAGCTCGTTGGCTCCCCACTTATGTCCATCACAGGGTCCCAAAGCTTTCCAGCATGGCTTCAGGACGAGGTACAGATACAAGACTGGTCATCTGAGCAGCAGAGAGTGACGGGAGGAACATCCAATCATCGGTCTGTGCTATCAGAAGGGGGCCCTGCAGGGGATATGATGACAGTGGATTCAGGTGTCCTTCCACCTCTAACTAATAGCTGCCATAAAGAAATAAACAAAACAACTTAAACTAGGAGGTTCAAGGTCCAAGTCTTCTCTCTTCTTCTGTGTACACGTGGTGGGGTTCCTATTCAAGTGTCCCTGATGTAGACACTTCCTATTGGCTGTCCAGTGGTGGGGTTCTCTCAGGATCCAGAAGAGCAAGCCCAGTGGTGATATCATCAAAATGAGACCAGCCAGCAAGGACACAACAGCAGTTCTAAATCACTGGTCCCTCGCACCCTAAAACTGGACCAGTGATAGAATTAGGAGGTTCGACACCCAAAACTTCTCTCTTCTTCTGTGTATAGGCTGTAGTGTTCCTATTCAGGTGTCCCTGATGTGGATACTTCCTATTGGCTGTCCAGTGGTGGGGTTCTCTCAGGATCCAGAAGAGGAATTCCAGTGGCGAGGTCATCAAAATGTAACCAGCCAGCATTGGCACAAGGGCAGTTCTGAATCACTAGTCCCTCACACCCTAAAACTGGACCAGTGAGGGAACTAGGAGGTTCGACACCCAAAACTTCTCAAAAATTCTCTCTTCTTCTGTGTACAGGTGGTGGTTTCCTATTCAGGTGCCCCTGATGTGGATACTTCCTATTGACTGTTCAGTGGTGAGGTCCTCTCAGGATCCAGAAGAGGAATCCCATTGGCGAGGTCATCAAAATGAGACCAGCTAGCATGGGCACAAGGTCCTCAGGATCCAGAAGAGGAATCCCAGTGGCGAGGTCATCATAATGAGACCAGCCAGCATAGGCACAAGGGCAGTTCTGAATCACTGGTCCCTCACACCCTAAAATGGAACCAGTGAGGGAACTAGGACACCCAAAACTTCTCACTTATTCTGTGTACAGATGGTTTAGTTCTTATGCAGGTGTCCCCAACAAGGACAGCCAAGGAAGCTGCCATCTTAGCCTCTGTTTGATCTGAAGTTGCCATGGAACTGCACTTGTGATCAGCTATGACATCAGCCATTTGATGGCTTGACAGTCGGCTGTAATAGTTATTATTCAAGGCAAGGCATGCTTTGAATTTAAAGAAGGAACTAAACCCATTAATTTAACGGTTTCAAAAACCAGTTACATTCCTGGCATGCTGGGAATGCTGTCAAATTTGCTTGTGCTCTCCACGGGTGTCAAACTGATGGCCCTCCAGCTGTTGCCAAACTACAAGTCCCATGAGGCATTGCAAGATTGACAGTTATAAGCATGACTCCGAAAGGCAGAGGCATGATGGGACTTGTAGTTTTGCAACAGCTGGAGGGCCACCAGTTTGGCACCCCTGTGTTAAACCATCAAATGTCTGGTGTCATAACTGATCACATATGCAGCACCATGGCAGTTGTAGTTCAGAGGATAAGATGGCAGCTTCCTTGGTTGAAAAGGACAGGTGGGTTTAGTTTCGCGGGACTACTACAGCCATCAAAGTAACCGTTTCCCAAAACATTCACAATTCAAGGAACGCCGTGAATGATAACTTTCAACCAAACCAAACTGTCAACCAAACTGTCAAATCATCAATTTACTTGTGTCCTAACTGATCAACGGCCAACCGCAGATCAAACAGAGACCAAGATGGAAGCTTGACTGTAAAGGCTTGGATGGTCTACTTCTGCTTTACCTGTTTTGGCCAGGCAAATAGCAATTGAGAGTTGGACAAAAATTAAATGTTAACAGAATATAGTGAAAGACTTTATTTTCTCCTAGGTGGGTTCCAAAGCACCTTGTCCTGGTACAAAAAGAGACGTAGTCTTCAATACTCACCTTTTCCTTGCTCTGGAAATCTAGTTCCCAGCCCTGGAGGACTAGTTTGTTTTGACCGCTCATTATCTTCACTTGTCCCTGCAGTTCTGCTGACTTCAAAGCCCCTGAGATGGACCCCTGCCACTGGAACCTGCTCCTCCACCAGCAGCAGAAAGTGTCTATATCTCACAGGCAGTGGCATGGACACCCAGAAGAAGGTCCTGCCAGATGTAAACAAAAGTAAAGAGGGTGTTTATCTTTTTTTTTTTATGGTTTAGTCAGTGGTCTCCAAACTGTGGCTGTTGGGCCAGATGTAGACCTTTAGTTGCCTTTACCTGGCCCTGGGGGCACTATTCCTCCCACTGACACCAGTGATGAGACACCCCATGATGGGGCACTATTCCTCCCACTGACACCAATGATGGGACACTATTGCTCCCACTGACACCAATGATGGGACACTATTTCTCCTACTGACACCAATTATGGGGAACTTTTTCTCCCACTAATATGAGGCACTATTCCTCCCACTGACATCAATGATGGGGCACTATTCCTCCCACTGACACCAATGATGAGACACTCCATGATGGGGCACTATTCCTCCCACTGACACCAACGATGGGACACTATTCCTCCCACTGACACCAATGATGATGATGGGGCACTATTCCTCCCACTGACACCACTGATGGACACTATTCCTCCCACTGACACCAATGATGGAACAATATTTCTCCTACTGACACCAATGATGGGGCGCTTTTCTCACACTGATATGAGGCACTATTCCTCCCATTGACACCAGCAATGGGGCACTATTCCTTCCACAAATACCAAAGATAGGGCACTGTTCCTTCCACAGACACCAGCGATGGGGCATTATTCTTTCCGCTGACATCAACCATGGGGCACTATTCCTTCCACTGACACTGATAGGGCACTTTTCCTTCCAGTGAAACCAATATTGGGGTACTATCCCTGCCACTAACACCAGTAAAGGGCACTATTCCTTCTTCTGATACCAACAATGGGGCACTGTTCCTTCCACTGACACAAATGGGGCACTATTCCTTCCAGTGACACCAACAAAAAGCACTATTCCTCCTATTTCCCCCTATTCACTGTGTCATTTTGTGTTGGTTTCCCTAACTTGCTCTTTAGTGTAGAAAAGTTTGGAGACCCCTGACCATCAGGAAAAGGGGATGGGGAGGGAGGCCAGGGAGTGCAAAGTTGGGCTTTAAAACTAGATGGACGTCCAAGATATGAGCACGGCATGGAAGTCAAAAACAGCAAAAGTCTGATTTCAGGGATCTAAAAATGTAATATATTTTCACAGAATTCTCATTATTAGTCAAAGACTTTAAAACACATTCCTACATGTTGAGAAAAAGAAAAACAGACAACAGAAATATTTGCACCTAGTAAAAATGGCTCATTAGTCTCTCTTGTAAGAAGTGGATCCAACAAAATCGGGATTTTGCCCACTGAAGACAATGTAACAAATTTGCTTTCAAGCTCCTCCTCCCTTGTGCTCCCCTGCCAGAGACTCAGGAATTACCCCGACTTCCAGGTATGTGGGAGAATGGCACTTTCTCTCTTACCTCCTATAATTTAGAGCTTAGCGCCAGAGCGGCCAACCTACAACACTGAGCAATAATAAATCAGAGCGCCATATCCAGGGCAGGGACAAGGGGTGGGCAGGAGGGGCGGTTTCCCTGGGTGCTGTGGGTATTTGAGGGGTTGTGCCAGAAGCGTGATTTGGAGGGGGGATTTGTACTTGGCGAATGGATTTGGGGGAGAAGATTTATACTAGAAGGTATGATTGGGGGGGATTTGTGCGAGAAGGGTACATTTTGGAGGGGGGGGGATTATTAGGAGGTGAATTTGGGGGGATTTGTGGTGGGAGAGGAGATTTTGGGGGGATTTGTGGTGGGAGAGGATTTGAGCTGGGAGAGGGGATTTTGGGGGGATTTGTGGTGGCAGAGGATTTGAACTGGGAGAGGGGATTTTTGGGGGAATTGTGGTTGGAGAGGATTTGAGCCGGGAGGGGGGATTTGTGGTGGGAGAGGATTTGAGCCGGGAGAGGGGATTTTGGGGGGATTTGTGGTGGGAGAGGATTTGAGCCGGGAGAGGGGATTTTGAGGGGATTTGTGGTAGAAGAGGATTTGAGCTGGGAGGTGATTTTGGAGGGGATGTGTGGTGGGAGAAGATTTGAGCTGGGAGAGGGGATTTTTGAGAGATTTGTGTTGGGAGAGGATTTGAGCCGTGAGAGGGGATTTTGGGGGGATTTGAGGTGGGACAGGATTTGAGCCGGAAGAGGGGATTTTGGGGGGTTTTGTGGTAGAAGAGGATTTGAGCTGGGAGAGGGGATTTTGGGGCGATTTGTGGTGGGAGAGGATTTGAGGCGGGAGAGGGGATTTTGGGGGGATTTGTGGTGGGAGAAGATTTGAGCTGGGAGAGGGGATTTTGGAGGGATTTGTGTTGGGAGAAGATTTTAGCCGGGAGAGGGGATTTTGGGGGGATTTGTGTTGGGAGAAGATTTTAGCCGGGAGAGGGGATTGTGTGGGGATTTGTGGTGGGAGAGGATTTGAGCCGGGAGAGGGGATTTTGGGGGGATTTGTGGTGGGAGTGGAGAATTTGGGGGGATTTGTGGTAGGAGAGGATTTGAGCTGGGAGAGGGGATTTTGGGGGGATTTGTGGTTGGAGAGGATTTGAGCAGGGAGAGGGGATTTTGGGGGGATTTGTGGTGGGAGAGGATTTGAGCCGGGAGAGGGGATTTTGGGGGGATTTGTGGTGGGAGAGGATTTGAGCCGGGAGAGGTGATTTTGGAGGGGATTTGTGGTGGGAGAAGATTTGAGCTGGGAGAGGGGATTTTGGAGGGATTTGTGTTGGGAGAGGATTTGAGTCGTGAGAGGGGATTTTGGGGGGATTTGTGGTGGGACAGGATTTGAGCCGGAAGAGGGGATTTTGGGGGGTTTTGTGGTAGAAGAGGATTTGAGCTGGGAGAGGGGATTTTAGGGGGATTTGTGGTGGGAGAGGATTTGAGCCGGGAGAGGGGATTTTGGGGGGATTTGTGGTAGAAGAGGATTTGAGCTGGGAGGTGATTTTGGGGGGGATTTGTGGTGGGAGAAGATTTGAGCTGCGAGAGGGGATTTTGGAGGGATGTGTTGGGAGAGGATTTGAGCCGTGAGAGGGGATTTTGGGGGGATTTGTGTTGGGAGAAGATTTTAGCCGGGAGAGGGGATTGTGTGGGGATTTGTGGTGGGAGAGGATTTGAGCCGGGAGAGGGGATTTTGGGGGGATTTGTGGTGGCAGAGGATTTGAGCCGGGAGAGGGGATTTTGGGGGGATTTGTGGTGGGAAAGGATTTGAGCTGGAAGAGGTGATTTTGGGGGGATTTGTGGTGGGAGAGGATTTAAGCTGGAAGAGATGATTTTGGGGGGATTTGTGGTGGGAGAGTATTTGAGCTGGGAGAGGTGATTTTGGGGGGATTTGTGGTGGGAGAGGATTTGAGCTGGGAGAGGGGATTTTGTACTGTAAGGGGGAATTTTTGTTTGGGGAGAATTTTGGCTTGCAAAGGGAATTTCTGCTTAAGTGTGAAGATTAGTGCTAATTTTTTTTTGGGGGGAGGGAGATTTTTGCTAACAGATAATGCTCAAACATTTGCAAGGGGGAGGGGGGGGAGTTGTTGGTATGTTCGCCTTTGGCACTGGATGACCTTGTCATGTCCATGTAACCTCTTATGCGTTCCTGTACCTGACCCGTTGTTGCCGTCTCTGACTATGCTTTAATGCCACCTACCTGAACCCCAACTTGTCTTTGGAATCCGCCTGCTAATCTGCTCGTCTCTGCCATTGCTGACCTTGGCCTGTGCCTTGACTACTCTTCTGCCTCATGCCTATGCCTGATCTGACCATTTGTTACTGACCTGGAGTGCTGCCTGCATCCTGCCTTACGGTCAGCCAAGTGCCTGCTGACTGGTTCTCCACTTCCCTGGTTCTCACCAGTCTGCCCGGTACTGACAACCTGTTATCTGCCAGCCAGGGCCGATGCTACCACCAGGCAAACTAGGCAGCCACCTAGGGTGCAGCCATGGCCGCTGGTTTCCCTGTTCTCCGCCATAGCCAGATCGAGGGGCTTGGGGGGGGGGGATTGGGGGTTATTTTTGCTAAAAAGGGGGGGGGGGAAACTCGGTAAAGTGGGAGGATTTTATGCTGGGAAGGGTAATCCAGAGGGGTCTTAGTTAGAGGGGGGGTTTGGGGGAATTTGTCCTAGGTGGGAAGATTGAAGGTAGAGGATTGGTGCTGGTGCATTTGTGCTAGGAGAGGGGACTGGAGGGATTTGTGCCAGGATAGGGGATTGCAGGGATTTGTGCCAGGAGAGGGGATTTGAGGGATTTGTGCTAGAAGGGGGGATTGCAGGGATTTGTGCCAGGAGAGGGGATTGGAGGGATTTGTGCTAGAAGGGGGGATTGCAGGGATTTGTGCCAGGAGAGAAGATTGGAGGGATTTGTGCTAGAAGGGGGGATTGCAGGGATTTGTGCTAGGAGGGGGGCTGGAGGGATTTGTGCTAGGAGGGGGGATTGCGGGGATCTGTGCCTGGAGAGGGGATTGGGGGGGATTTGCGCCAGGAGAGGATATTGGGGGGGATTTGTGCCAGGAGAGGGGATTGGGGGGATTTGTGCTAGGAGAGGGGATTGGGGGGATTTATGCTAGGAGGGGGGATTGGAGGGATTTGTGCTAGGAGGGGGGATTGCGGGGATTTGTGCCTGGAGAGGGGATTGGGGGGGATTTGTGCCAGGAGAGGGGATTGGGGGGATTTATGCTAGGAGGGGGGATTGGAGGGATTTGTGCTAGGAGGGGGGATTGGGGGGGATTTGTGCCAGGAGAGGGGATTGGGGGGGATTTGTGCCAGGAGAGGGGATTGGGGGGGATTTGTGCTAGGAGAGGGGATTGGGGGGGAAATTTGTGCTAGGAGAGGGGATTGGGGGGGAAATTTGTGCTAGGAGAGGGGATTAGGGGGGTTTGTGCTAGGAGGGGGGATTGGGGAGGTTGTTCTAGGAGAGGGGATTGGAGCAAATTTGTGTTGGAAAAGGGGATTGGGGGGGGGATTTGTGTTGGGGGGGGGGTAAAATTGTACTAGGAGACGGGTAATTTGGAGAGGGTTGTGGAAGGATTTAGGTGGATTTATGCTAGGAGGGGGATTTGGGGGAGAGGGTTTGTGCTAGGTGGGATGAAGTAGATCTTCAGGTGCAATTTTTTTTGCAGGGGGGGGGGTTTCGTGCACAAAGCTGGTCTTGCCTTGGGCACAAATTAGGCTAGCACCGACCCTGCTGCCAGCCAAGCATCTACCAGTCTACTGCCCTCCAGTCCAGAGTCTGCGGTTACCTACCTGCAGACAGTCAGTGCCAACCATCCATCAGCCCTGGCAGACACTGACTGTCTCTACCAACGGGCTCCCAGCCCATAGACTGCAGGACCAGCTCCTGGCCCTCGTACCTCTGCATTCTCTTGTGCTTTCTGTGATCCTACCAGGGGGCCCTAAGCTGGAGCTGTAGGAGAGGCCTTCTTCTTCAGGTGCTCCCACCAGGTATGTGACGACTGCATTCTGCTTCCTTGAACTAGAGATAACCCTGGATCCAGGGCCTCCCACACCTCTATGAATGTTTTGTGATGAGGGGGGGTAAATACGGGTCTCCAACAGGTGAAGTGTGGGTATGGGGGGGACGTAGGCATTAGCAGAAGAAAGGGATGGAGCTATCAAAACCGATCCTATTACTTTTCTTCCTCTGGATCAACTGGGGTTATAGGATTGTTATTATTATTTTTTTTTCCTGTGGTTGAACTGGATGGACTTTTGTCCTTTTTCAGCCAGACTAACTATGTAACTTTGTGCTTAACGGACTCAACTGCCAAATCCCAAACCAGGAACCTCTTGTTTTTGGTGGGAGCCGAGATGTGACACTAGGGCTGGTTTCTGAGTAAACCGCTTCCCGCATTCAGAGCAGGAATATGGCTTCTCCCCGGTGTGGACTCTCTCGTGCCTAACCAGAGTTGATTTACGCGTAAAACATTTCCCACACTCGGAACAGGAATAGGGCTGAACCCCAGTGTGGACTCTCTGATGCTGAAATAGGCTGGATATATCTGTAAATCCTTTCCCGCACTCCGAACACAAATAGGGACGGTCGCCGGTGTGGATTCTCTGGTGTTTGACGAGAGACGACCTGTCAGTAAAGCACTTCCCGCATTCCAAACAGGAATACGGGAGATCACCCGTGTGGATCCTCTGGTGCTGAACCAGCTTTGACTTGTCCGTGAAACATTTCCCGCACTCCGAACACGAAAAAGGTCTCTCTCCTGTGTGAATTTTTTCATGTACGGTAAGATTTGACTTGTACGCAAAACGCTTGCCGCATTCGAGGCAGGGAAACGGTTTCTCTCCGGTGTGAGTCTTCTGATGCGCAATAAGATTGCCTTTCTTTTTAAAACTTTTCCTGCATTCGGGACACGAATACGGCTTCATCCCCGTGTGACATATCCGGTGTTTAAAAAGACTCGATCTTTGGGTAAAACATTTGTCGCAGTCCGGACAGGAATACGGTTTCTCCCCCGTGTGAATCCTCTGGTGTAACAGGACATATCCTTTCTGGGTAAAACATCTTCCGCATTCGGAACAAGAAAACGGCTTCTCGCCCGTGTGAGTCCTTTCATGGCGGTCAAGGTGCGATCTGTACGGGAAACACTTTCCGCACTCTGAACATGAATACGGTTTGTCCACGGAGTGAGTCCTCTGGTGTGCCATAAGCTTCTCTGTCTTGGGAAAACATTTCCCGCACTCGGGACATGAATACGTCTTCCGCGAGGAACAACCGCCATATGAAGGCGAGTCTGACCCGTGAAGTATCGGATGGATAATTGGGATAACAGGACTTTCTTCGGAAGAATTGGGCATGATGTCATCGCCTTCTGTTTTACCATTGGGCAAAATGTTCGGACGCTTCTCTACACCAATCCTTCCCTTGTGTCCATCTGGAGGGAATAAAAAATTTTAGTAAAAAATACAGTCAGACTTCAAAATAGAGATGCACCAATATTGTTGTTTTTTTCACTTTTCAGTCAAGTACTCGCCGATACGGAGTACTGATACCTTTGTGGTGCGATTTGATCAAATACAAAATGAATGCCCACAAATCGCACTACAAAGAATTGCATGAGATATGAACAGGAACGTGGTGATTCCCGTCTGAATCACAAGTGGTTTCCCGCACAGCTCCTGTGTGAACCCAGACTTGTTATAGTGACTTAATGCCTGAGATCACACAGGAGTAGTGCGGAAAATTTCCCTGCATGACGGGTTCCACCAGATACGGCTCTCGATCCTACTGTGGACATTAGTGGCTGCGGCTTGGGCTCCTCCTGCCTCTCCCATGGCTCTCTCCCCCCAGCCTCTAGCTGCTCTCTCCCCCCAGCCTCCAGCTGCTCTCTCCCCCCAGCCTCCAGCTGCCCTCACCCCCCAGCCTCCAGCTGCTCTCTCCCCCCAGCTGCTCTCAGCCCCCGGCCTCCAGCTGCTCTCTCCCCCCAGCCTCCAGAGGCTCTCTCCCCCCCCAGCCTCCAGCTGCTCTCTCCCCCCCAGCTGCTCTCAGCCCCCGGCCTCCAGCTGCTCTCTCCCTCCAGCCTCCAGTAGCTCTCCCCCCCCCCCCGGCCTCCAGCGGCTCTCCCCCCCCCCCCGGCCTCCAGCGGCTCTCTCCCCCCCGGCCTCCTGTGACTCTCCCCCCCCGGCCTCCTGCGGCCATCTCTCCACCCAGCCTCCAGGTGCTCTCTCCCCCCAGCTGCTCTCAGCCCCCAGCGGCTCTCTCCCCCCCCGGCCTCCTGCTGCTCTCTCCCCCCTGCCTCCTGTGGCTCTCTCCCCCCCGGCCTCCAGCTGCTCTCTCCACCCAGCCTCCAGCTGCTCTCTCCCCCCAGATGCTTTCATTCAGCCCCCAGCGGCTCTCTCCCCCCCGGCCTCCAGCTGCTCTCTCCCCCCAGCTGCTCTCAGCCCCCGGGCCACCAGCTGCTCTGTCCCCCCAGCCTCCAGCTGCTCTCTCTCACTAGTCTCCAGCTGCTCTCTCCCCCCAGCCTCCAGCTGCTCTCTCCCCCCAGCCCCCAGCTGCTCTCAGCCCCAAGCCTCCAGCGGCTCTCTCCCCCCCCCCCCCCGGCCTCCAGTGGCTCTCTCCCCCCCGGCCTCCAGCGGCTCTCTCACATCCCAGCCTCCAGTGGCTCTCTCTTATCCCAGCCTCCAGTGGCTCTCTCCTGCTAGCCTCCAGTGGTTCTCTCCCCCCGACCTCCAGCGGTTCTCTCCCCCCCTCCCGACCTCCAGCGGCTCTCTCCCCCCGACCTCCAGCGCCTCTCCCCCCCCCCCCGACCTCCAGCGGCTCTCTCCCCCGGACCTCCAGTGGCTCTCTCTCCCCGGCTCCCAGCATTTCCAGCTATCCACTGGACCCCCTAGCCATCTCCCCCCAGTATGAATGTGAGTTAGGGACCTTAGATTGTACGCTCCTCGGGGGCGGGGATGTGAATGTACAATATATATGTAAAGCACTGTGTAAATTGATGGTGCTATATAAGTACCTGAAATAAATAATTAAATAAATAAATTGGACAGAAATGACACTCAGTGCTCTGGACTGAGACAAGTACACATTACAGAGGGATGTGCTTTGTTCATATTTCATGTCTGAGGTTTACAACCACTTTAAAGCTGAACTACAGCAAAAAAATATGTTTTTTGACATGTGCAGATGCAATAATAAATCCACACTAAAAAAAAAAAAAAAGGTTGACCCATGTGTCTAAGCTGCAGCGTTGGAGTACTCATTGACTGGAGAAGGGGAGTTTGTTATGTTCATCACCCCTCCTCCACTCACAGGGCTTCTTGCGTGTGTTGAAAAGACTGGAGGAGCTGCAGTGAGTTCAGCTTTAAATGAAAAGAAGAGATTTTGTCATTCATTTCTGCAAGTAATGTTTACTTCCCACCTGTGCTGATCTCTATGGGGGTTTCCTCTTCTTTAATCCTAACACGTCCTTCTTCCTCCTCCTCAGCTTTGACGTCTCTCTGAGTGTCTCTGGTGTCTCCGGGGTCTGTGAATAAAGATGAGAGTGAAGCCCCCTGTACTGAGATGTATGAGAGACCCCAGAGAGTGTGTGTGGGGGGAGACTGGTCATGTCTCAATGACATGATGTAAGGAGGAGAGGCGGAGTCTAATAGAGGCTGATGGCTCCTGACCCCCCACTGGGCACATACTGTCCCCCCATTACTGTCTACTGACAGAGGAGGGGGGAGAAGAGATTGTTGTAGTGACTAAACAAGGAGGATCTGGGACTCTTCTCTGGATTTAGTGTTTATTCCTCACCTGGGCTGATCTCTGAAGTACCTTCCTCCTCCAGACATGGCCCGTCACCCTCCAGACATGGACCGTCACCCTCCAGACATGGACCGTCACCCTCCAGACAGGGACCGTCACCCTCCAGACAGGGACCGTCACCCTCCAGACAGGGACCGTCACCCTCCAGACAGGGACCGTCACCCTCCAGACATGGGCCGTCACCCTCCAGACATGGGCCGTCACCCTCCAGACATGGGCCGTCACCCTCCAGACATGGGCCGTCACCCTCCAGACATGGGCCGTCACCCTCCAGACATGGGCCGTCACCCTCCATACATGGACCGTCACCCTCCATACATGGACCGTCACCCTCCATACATGGACCGTCACCCTCCATACATGGACCGTCACCCTCCATACATGGACCATCACCCTCCATACATGGACCATCACCCTTCATACATGGACCATCACCCTCCATACATGGACCATCACCCTCCATACATGGACCATCACCCTCCATACATGGACCATCACCCTTCATACATGGACCGTCACCCATCACCGCCTCTTCTTCATCTTCAACTTTAACAACAATCAGCCCTCCATCCTGGATGGACAAAACACAGTTTATTTATTAGTAACTTTACTTATGTTAAAAGGAGAATATCAGTTCTAGTTAAGACCCTCAGTCCCACCTACCTGGTCATCCTGAGGGATCTGAGGTTGTTCCTGAGGAATCTCCTGATCCTCCTGAGGGATCTCCTGATGGTCTTGTGTGGAGTCCCGGGAATACAGAGGACGGGGACATCTCTCTGGTGGGTTCCCATTACTGGATCCATCTGTAGGAAACACACACACTGACTGAATACATTGTTTCTATGTCTTTATATCAGAGGATGTGTGTATCTAGGTGGATCCTCAATACAAGAAATGAAAGTCTCCTCTTACCCGATGACGTCAGGGGTGGCCGGTCCTCCATCATGACGTCCTTGCCAGTGACACCAATGTCAGATCCTTGTCTCCTTCTATAGACTCCCACCGTTTTGTATATCTGATTCCTGTGCTGGGAATGAAGAGTTATCTGTTCACTTTGCTCAATAAAATCAGAAACACATTTGTAGAACATATTATAACGGGCAACACAGAGGCTGGCACTTCCGCCCAGTGCCTGGAATCCCTACTTGCATCAGTGTCCCCCCTTACATTGAGTCCCCAGATATCCTCCTTACATTAAATGCCCCCTTAAATCATGAGTCTCTTTCAGAGTTTTCTCAATGTTACCCCTTACATCAGGGTCCCCAGAGTGTTCACCTTACATCAGAATCCCCCCGATATAAGTGTCCCTCCTTACGTTAGAGTGTCCAGAATCCCTATTTACATCAGTGTACCCAGAGATCCCCCCCTATAAATCAGAGCCCCCCCGAGTTTCATATTTACATCAGAATCCCCATTTACATCTGAGTTCCCCCTTACAACTGAGACTCCAGTTTCCCCTTCCATCAGAGTCCATAGTGCCCACCCTTATATCAGAGGCCATAGTATCTACCACCCCTATCAGAGTCCTCCCTTATATCAGAGTCCATAATGCTCACCCTTATATCACAGCCCTCCATTATTTTAGAGTCCACAGTGTCCACCTTTTATATCAGATTCCTTCCTTATATCAGAGTTTCATAGCACCTACCTTTATGCCAGAGTCCATAAAGTCCAACCTTATATCAGAGTCCATCCTTATATCAGATTCCATAGAGGCTACCCATATATATCAGAGTCCACCCTTATATCAGAGCCCTTCTTTATAGCAGAGTCCAGCCTTATCTCAGAGTCCATAGCATCTACTTTATATTAGAGTTAACAGAGCCCTCCCTTACATCAGAGTCCACTCTAATTTTAGTGTCCTCCTTTATATAAGAGTTCATAGAGTCCATAGCATCTACTTTATATCAGAGTCCGTAGAGTCCACCCTTATATTAGAGTTTCATAGCGTCTACCTTTATATCAGTGTCTATAGCATCCCCCACTATATTAGAGTCCACCCTTATATCAGAGTTCATCCTTAGTTCAGAGCCCTCCTTTATATCAGAGTCCATGGAGTCCTCCTTTATAACAGAGTCCATCCTTATATCAAAGTCCATAGCGTCTACTTTATATCAGAATCAATAGAGCGTTCCCTTACATCAGAGTCCACCCTTATATCAGAGTTCATAGAGTCCATCCATATGTCAGAGTCCATAGCATCTACTTTAAATTAGAGTCCGTAGAGTCCACCCTTATATTAGTTTCATAGCATCTACCTTTATATCAGTGTCTACAGCATCCCCCTCTATATGAGTCCACCCTTATATCAGAGTCCATAGAGTCCTCCTTTATATCAGAGTATATCCTTAAAGTCCATAGCGTCTACTTTATATCTGAGTCAATAAAGCCCTCCCTTACATCAGAGTCCACCCTTATATCAGAGTTCATCCACATGTCAGAGTCCATAGCATCTACTTTATATCAGAGTCTGTAGAGTCCATCGTTATATTAGAGTTTCATAGCGCCTACCTTTAAATCAGTGTCAATAGCATCCCCCCTCTATATTAGAGTCCACCCTTATATCAGACTTCTCCTTTACATCAGATTCCCCAAACTTACCCTTTTATCAGTGTCCAGAGTCACCCTTTATATCAGAGTCCCAATAGTCCCCCTTACATGGGCACACACTCTCCAGCCACACATTCCCAGCAAGAGGATTCACACACTGCTTCATATTATCCTTCATCTCTGGGCTACAACAAGATGGCCGCTGGTCGTCCTGCATTGAGTACAACAATGAAAATTCTTGAATATAACCTCAAGTTAGCTGTTGTTGTAGTTTCCAGAGACCGATGTCGGCTGTCATGTATTTCAAATTGATTTAAAGTTATAATTAAGAAGATATAAAAGGAATCTTAAAGTTGTTCTCAGTACAGGAGGGTCGGCGGCCATTTTGTTGTAGTCCAGTTACAAAAACATGGAATATGAGGCAGTGTGAGAATCTTCCTGGTGGGGCGTGAGTGTGGAGAGTGTGAGCCCAGTGATATCCTCCCCACACTCCTTTCCTTCACATACTGCCCACTGTCCTACCCTCCACACTCCTTTCCTTTACATACTGCCCGCTGTCCTACCCTCCACACTCCTTTCCTTTACATACTGCCCGCTGTCCTACCCTCCGCACGTTCCTTTCCTTCACATACTGCCCGCTGTCATACCCTCCCCACACTCCTTTCCTTCACATACTGCCCGCTGTCCTACCCTCCCCACACTCCTTTCCTTCGTATGCTGCCCACTGTCCTACCCTCCCCACACTTTTTTCTTTACATAGTGCCTGCTGTCATACCCTCCCCACACTCTTTTCCTTCACACACTGCCCGCTGTCATACCCTCCCCACACTCCTTTCCTTCGTATACTGCCCGCTGTCATACCCTCCCCACACTCCTTTCCTTCGCATACTGCCCGCTGTCATACCCTCCCCACACTCCTTTCCTTTGCATGCTGCCCGCTGTCATACCCTCCCCACACTCCTTTCCTGCGCATACTGCCCGCTGTCATACCCACCCCACACGCCTTTCCTTCGCATGCTGCCCTCTGTCATACCCTCCCCACACTCCTTTACTTCGTATGCTGCACATTGTCATACCCTCCCCACACTCCTTTCCTTCATATGCTGCCCGCTGTCATACCCTCCCCACACTCCTTTTCTTGCGCATACTGCCCGCTGTCATACCCACCCCACACGCCTTTCCTTCGCATGCTGCCCTCTGTCATACCCTCCCCACACTCCTTTACTTCGTATGCTGCACATTGTCATACCCTCCCCACACTCCTTTCCTTCATATGCTGCCCACTGTCATACCCTCCCCACACTCTTATTCTTTACATTATGGCCATCTTCTTACCCTATGCACTAACCTCCTTCACATACTGCTTGCTGTCATACCCTCTGCCCTCCGCACCGACTTCCCATTGTCATACCCTCTACACTCCTCTGCAATCCCCTTCTCCTGTACATACTGCCCTGGCAGGGCTGAGTGTTTGTTCATAATAGAAAATTACTCAGATCTGTGAGTCTATCTGCAACTACTTGTACACATACACAGCCTCGGTCAATCCTCTATTGGCACAGACCTTCCTTGGTGTTATGAAGCTCTCTTCCTCTTACCCAGGTCTTCTCAGTGTTATGGAGCCCCTAGTGCTATGGACCTTCCTTGGTCTTATGGAGCTCCCTTCCTCCTACCCAGGTCTTCTCAGTGTTATGGAGCCCCTAGTGCTATGGACCTTCCTTGGTCTTATGGAGCTCCCTTCCTCCTACCCAGGTCTTCTCAGTGTTATGAAGCCCCTAGTGCTATGGACCTTCCTTGGTCTTATGGAGCTCCCTTCCTCCTACCCAGGTCTTCTCAGTGTTATGGAGCCCCTACTGCCATGGACCTTCCTTGGTGTTATGGAGCTCCCTTCCTCCTACCCAGGTCTCCTCAGTGTCATGAAGCCCCTACTGCCATGGACCTTCCTTGGTGTTATGGAGCTCCCTTCCTCCTACCCAGGTCTTCTCAGTGTTATGCAGCCCCTACTGCCATGGACCTTCCTTGGTATTATGGAGCTCCATTCTAAGACAAAGATTTAATGGTTATAAAAACACAAACAATTATTAATCATAAGCTAACAAGGCCTTCAATGTGGTCTTTTTCACTTTATTTTAACCTAGTAATTCAATGAATACCTGTGCCATGTGCAAGTCAGGAAAGAGAGGGGGAGATTAGAGAACTAAATTCATGACTAAAGACCTGGTTAAGAGGGAAGGATTTGGGTTTCTAGAGCACTGAGCTGACTTTTCAATGGGATGCATCCTGTATGCTAGAGATGGTTTGCACCTAAATGGAAGGGGGTCTGCTGTGCTGGGGGAGAGGTTTCTGGGGAGGCTGGAGGAGTATTTAAACTAGGATTGAGGGGGGAGGGAGAATTAGACTATAATGGGGTAGACAGATCAGGCAGGGGTCAGTTCTTATTGGTGAGTGGAATGGGGAAAGTTGGGGGAGGACTATAGCAGATAATTAGGTTCCCATGTTACAAACAACCATTGGAATTGGTACCATTTGTATGAAAACAAAAAATATGGAAAGTACGTGTGCATAAGATGTCAATGAATGGCTTCATTCTTCACGTGACTGTGCCATTAATATTCCTGGCTATGTTCTCTTTCAGAGAGACGGGAAAAAGGAAAGGTGGTGGTGTCTGTCTCTATGTGAGAATTGATCTCAGAGCGAGTGTGAAAAAGGACCTAGTTGATGGAGAGTGTGATGAGCCTGAAGTATTATGGGTGGAACTGCACAAGGGGGTGCGTGCTACAAAGGTAATCATTGGAGTTTGTTATAGGCCTCCCAGTGTTAATGGGGAGGTGGAGACTCAGCTCCTTGCACAGGAGGGCTGCAAGGGCTGTGACAGTGATAATAATGGGGGATTTTAACTACCCGGAAATTGCCTAGAGTAATGGTACTACAGGAACAGTTAAAGGGCAAAAATGTATAAACCTACTACAGGACAATTTTATGGTACAGTTCATAGAGGCCCCAACTAGGAATGATGCTCTGCTGGACCTGGTAATCTCAAACCATGCAGAGCTTGTTACAAATGTCCATATAAAAGAACATCTGGGTAGCAGTGACCATTACATGATTTCATTTATTGTTAGCTGTAAACAGCGAGCACATACGGGAAAAATAAAAATACTCAATTTTAAGAGAGTTAATTTTCCAAGGCTGAGAGCTACTCTCCAAGACTTAGACTGGGAGGGAATATTGGCATCGATGAACACAACACAGAAATGGGAGTTCTTCAAAAAGACTGTATGTGAACACACTGCAAAATATATTCCCATGGGCAACAAGTTTAAAAGGCTAAAAATCAAACCTATGTGGCTTACGGCCAAAGTTAAAAAAGCTATAGATAATAAGAAAAGAGCTTTTATTCAATATAAAAATGAAGGAACGCTATCATCGTTGTAACGGGGTTAGCTCGGCAGTGGGTGTGTGTGACCCCCTGGATGGGTGCACAACACACAAAGACAGGCACAGCAAAACAGTGGAGGTGAAAAAACAGAAAGGTGCAGTTTATTTACACTATGTAGAAAAAATGCCAAACCAAAAAGAAACATCAAATTAAATCCTGGCGAACTTGGCTACTTACTGTACAAACAGCTTTCCCTAGCTACCCACTAGGTACAACCTGATGCTATACCTAGTTGCTAGTAGTTGGAGGCTAGCCACACAGGCTTTTGTCTCCCTGCACACAGATAAGCTGTTCACTCCCCCAGTCAGTTCAGGCATCGATCTGGTTCCAGATTGGAGCAACTCCCTAAGCAAACTGGGAAGTTTTATACCAGCCTTAATGAGCCCACTACCTTCAGCTGGGCTCATTACCTCAGTGCTGAAGGACTCAGCACTTCCCTCTAGTGGAACAAATCCCCATAAAGTCTGAACCTTGGACAAATGTATTGTCCATCCAGGACGCAACGCGGTGATTTCACCTGCCTACTGTCACATCGTTTAAACATTACAAAGAATATAACAGACTATGCGAAAAGGAAAAAAAGACTGCAAAAATTGAAAACAAGCTACAGATTGCAAAAGATAGCAGGACAACCCCAAAAAATTATTCAAATATATTAATAGTAAAAAGGTTCGGTCCGAGCATGTAGGCCCTTTACAGAAAAATCTAGAGTGGGTGATTGAGGACAAAGAGAAGGCAAATTTATTAAATCCCTTCTTCAGCTCTGTGTATACAAAGGAGCATGGGGGGCTCTTGTCCATAATGGGCGTGGTACTGACACAGCTCCAGATGATTCACATTGGTTCACAGATGGCATACACCCACGGGTCCTTAAAGAATAGAGGTCTGTCATTTCAAAGCCATTGTTTCTAATTTTTAGGGATTCTTTAATGACTGGCATAGTACCACCAGATTGGTGTAAGGCCAATGTGGTGCCAATATTTAAAAAGGGGTCAAAATCTTTACCAAGTAATTATAGACCTGTTAGTGTAACTTCTATAGTTGGGAAGATTATTATTATTATACAGGATTTATATAGCGCCAACCGTTTGCTCAGCGCTTTACAATATAAAACGGGACACAAAACAGCAACAGTACAATACAAGAGGGATAGTGGGCCCTGCTCCTCAGAGCTTACAATCTAGAAGATACTGGAGAGTTTAATAAAAGACCACATAGATGAGTTCTTGCTCGTAAAAAATATTTTAAGCAACAGACAGCATGGATTCATGAAAGACAGAAGTTGTGAAACAAATCTGATTTCTTTTTATGAGGTGAGCAAAAACTTGGACAGAGGGGTGGACGTGGTATACTTGGACAGAGGGGTGGCGGTGGACGTGGTATACTTGGATTTTTCAAAGGCGTTTGACACAGTTCCCCACACACGGCTAATGTGTAAGGTAAAGGCTATGGGCGTGGAAAATGTAAATGGGTAGAAAACTGGCTAAAAGATCGTATTCAGAGAGTAGTGGTTAATGATTAATACTCTGAATGGTCTAGGGGTTGTCAGTGGTGTACCCCAAGGTTCAGTGTTATTAGTGGGGTACCCCAGGGTTCAGTGTTGGGAACCTTACTTTTTAATATGTATATAAACAATAGAGGGTCAGGGATTATAAATCCCATTTCAGTCTTTGCAGATGACACCAAGCTGTGCCATGGAATAACATCCTTATAGGATGTCTCCAACTTACAAGTCGTCCTCAATGCACTGTGTAATTGAGCAATTATGTGGCAAATGAGGTTTAATGTTTACTAAATGTAAGGTTCTGCACTTGGTGGCTAAGAATATGCATGCATCATACATACTAGGGGGGGTACAACTGAGGGGGTCATTAGGGGAGAAGGGTCTGGGGGAATCAATGGTGGAAAAGGATATGGGGGGGGTCAATGGTGGAGAAGGATCTGGGAGTCCTGGTAGATCACAAGTTTAATAACGGCATGCCAATAATGCCAAGCTGCGGTTTCTAAAGTGAGCAAAATCCTCTCTTGTATTAGGAGAGGTATAGACTCCAGAGAGAGAGAGATATCATCTTACCCCGATACAAATCATTAGTAATCAAAACAATAGATCCAAACAGGAATCTACCCTCTTTCAATAAATCTACTATATATGTGACAACAAAATATTCCCCATATACTTTCTACAAAATCATAAATCCAGTGTCTCTGTGATTTAAATCCAATAATATAAAGTCCAGTGTCTCAATAACGAAAAAATATATAAAATTAAAAAATAAAAATAAAATAAAAAGAAATGAAAAAATGTCTATTTCTTGCAGTGTTGATTGTTGTGAAGAACCTCAAAGAAAAAGAAACTCACAATAGTGCATTACCATAATACCACAAAAAAAAAAAAAAAAAAAAATAATATAAAATAAAATTTATGAATATATATATATATATATATATATATATAAAACACATGCACACACAAATGTGTATCAAACAATTGTGCAACCTTTAAGTGAAAAATTATATATTTAACACTTGTGAGAACCTTCCAAAAGAGAAAGGTAATAAAACACTTGTGCTCATAAATAATAAAATCATGAAGTGATCTACTAAGTGAGATTCCTCCCCACACGTGACACTTCTAGTGAGTAAGGCCAATATACCCTTACCAACAGTAGATGAAACTCACGCCTTTTGTATATATATATAACTGGAAATCCTCCAAAGAAGCTTTATCCTCCTCTCCTCCTTCGCTTGCTGTTAGGATGATCTTACCATGCCTTCCACATCCATAGGTTTATAAAATATAACGTACCTCCATGTATGTTTCAAGTTTTAATGAATCCACTTGTATAAGGAGTTGAAAACATAGGCATATAAATAGTATAATCAATTTTGGACAAGCCCCACTGAGTGGGGATTACCAGGCAGTTCCCACAGTTCCCATGCAGTCCACTCTCAAGTGTCCAGTGATTCCTCAACAAAGATGGCCGCTGCGACACTTCCGGTTCCTGCTCCTTGCGTATGACGTCACTTCCTCTTGACGCGTTTCGTCACATCCGGGACTTAGTCATAAGAGAGATAGACGTCCTGACACCTGGCCACAATAAATACTGCTCCTCCACTAAATGACGATACTCCGATCGCCATATTGGAAAAGGGAAACATCGCCCTTACTAAACTGCACAGCCGCACAGCTTACTCCCAGGAAATAAACTCCCTGTACATACAAGAGCCAGGAACGTATCTAGTGGGATCTCACAGCCACACATCCTCCTAACAGGAAATGGGCTCCCTATACACATAAGAACTGGGAACATATCTAATGGAATCGCATACATTATAGGGGCTGTTTTCATACTCTAGATACAAAAATTATATTAATATATATATTAATTACACAGTAAATAAAATAATAAGTTAAAACCTGAATAAAACAATTAATTAATAACCCTTACTTTCTATATGCCCTAGCAGACATTTATTGTATTATATATCTAATGATAGCTACTCCCCTAGCACCACCTGCTGGTCATAATAAATATTGCTATTTTATAATATCCTACCAAATTACACATACAGTTGATTTTAAGTATCAATTAATTCTTATTTAATCTAAAATAGTTAATACAGCTAGAAGAATATTTATTTCAAGATATTTATATGATTAAGATAAATAAAATTGTAACAAAGACATTTATTAAAATTTAAAATTATTAAAAATTAGAAATAAAACAATTAAGGTCTAAATCCACATTTAATCCTCTAGGTCTAAGTGTTCTTAATTGGAATATCCAAAATGTTTCATTTTGCGATAAAATTTTAATTTTATCACTCCCTCTCCAGTGAGCTTCTATGGAATCAATCCCACAGAATTTCAGGGTTCCTGGATCACAATTATGGATATCCCTAAAATGTCTGGAAAGGCAGTGGTCTTTTTTACCTTTTTTAATATTGTTCACGTGTTCGCTCAATCTTTTATGAAGGGGTCTTGACGTTCTGCCCACATATTGTAAGTGGCATGGACATTCTAATACGTATGTAACAAATGTCGACTTGCAGGAAATAAACTTCTTAATTTCAAAGCTCTTTCCTGTATTCTGGGAAGTAAATTCTTTAATCGATCTGTTACGAATACCTGTTATTTTACATATGGAACATTTTTTACAGGGGTAAAAACCTTTAAGATCACACATGTTCAACTTCTTTTTCATGGGGGGAGAGATGACATTTTTTACTAAAATATCCCTTAGATTGTTCGTTCTCTTATAAATAAAAGTAGGCTTCTCCGGTATTATCTGGCCCAAGATTCTATCCTTTTTTATGATTGGCCAGTGTTTTTTAATGATAGATTCAATCTCTTTATATTGGCAATTATATCTCGATATAAACGCATAATCCACCCTTTTATTTCTCTCTTTTATTTGTTTAGATTGGTACCTCACTTTCTGATCTCCAATATAATTTTTGCTAATTTCATACCTAATTTTTTCCAACTTCGTGGGATCATATCCTTTTAATTGATACTTAAAATCAACTGTATGTGTAATTTGGTAGGATATTATAAAATAGCAATATTTATTATGACCAGCAGGTGGTGCTAGGGGAGTAGCTATCATTAGATATATAATACAATAAATGTCTGCTAGGGCATATAGAAAGTAAGGGTTATTAATTAATTGTTTTATTCAGGTTTTAACTTATTATTTTATTTACTGTGTAATTAATATATATATTAATATAATTTTTGTATCTAGAGTATGAAAACAGCCCCTATAATGTATGCGATTCCATTAGATATGTTCCCAGTTCTTATGTGTATAGGGAGCCCATTTCCTGTTAGGAGGATGTGTGGCTGTGAGATCCCACTAGATACGTTCCTGGCTCTTGTATGTACAGGGAGTTTATTTCCTGGGAGTAAGCTGTGCGGCTGTGCAGTTTAGTAAGGGCGATGTTTCCCTTTTCCAATATGGCGATCGGAGTATCGTCATTTAGTGGAGGAGCAGTATTTATTGTGGCCAGGTGTCAGGACGTCTATCTCTCTTATGACTAAGTCCCGGATGTGACGAAACGCGTCAAGAGGAAGTGACGTCATACGCAAGGAGCAGGAACCGGAAGTGTCGCAGCGGCCATCTTTGTTGAGGAATCACTGGACACTTGAGAGTGGACTGCATGGGAACTGTGGGAACTGCCTGGTAATCCCCACTCAGTGGGGCTTGTCCAAAATTGATTATACTATTTATATGCCTATGTTTTCAACTCCTTATACAAGTGGATTCATTAAAACTTGAAACATACATGGAGGTACGTTATATTTTATAAACCTATGGATGTGGAAGGCATGGTAAGATCATCCTAACAGCAAGCGAAGGAGGAGAGGAGGATAAAGCTTCTTTGGAGGATTTCCAGTTATATATATATACAAAAGGCGTGAGTTTCATCTACTGTTGGTAAGGGTATATTGGCCTTACTCACTAGAAGTGTCACGTGTGGGGAGGAATCTCACTTAGTAGATCACTTCATGATTTTATTATTTATGAGCACAAGTGTTTTATTACCTTTCTCTTTTGGAAGGTTCTCACAAGTGTTAAATATATAATTTTTCACTTAAAGGTTGCACAATTGTTTGATACACATTTGTGTGTGCATGTGTTTTATATATATATATATATATATATATATATATAAATATATTCATAAATTTTATTATATATTATTATTTTTTTTTTTTTTTTTTTTTTTTTGTGGTATTATGGTAATGCACTATTGTGAGTTTCTTTTTCTTTGAGGTTCTTCACAACAATCAACACTGCAAGAAATAGACATTTTTTCATTTCTTTTTATTTTATTTTTATTTTTATTTTTTAATTTTATATATTTTTTCGTTATTGAGACACTGGACTTTATATTATTGGATTTAAATCACAGAGACACTGGATTTATGATTTTGTAGAAAGTATATGGGGAATATTTTGTTGTCACATATATAGTAGATTTATTGAAAGAGGGTAGATTCCTGTTTGGATCTATTGATTTGAGTTTAAGCTTTCAGGGGGTTGAAAGTTTTTTTTTCCAATTTGGAATTGGTGTAGGAGCAAGGGTGGTTTTGGTTTTACATTATACCTATATCATTTTCACATTATATTTATAAATCATTAGTAATACCTCATCTTCAAGACAAAAGGTCTTGAAGATGACATCATAGCATCAACTCAGAATGGTCCTCAGTAGTTTGTATGGCTCCCACGTGCTTGTATGCATACCTGACAACATCGGGGAGAGGCTCCTAATGAGACGACGGATGGTGTCCTGGGGGATTTCCTCCCAGATCTGGACCATGGCATCACTGAGCTCCTGGACAGTCTGAGGTGCAACCTGGTGGTGTCGGATGGACCGAAACATGATATCCCAGAGGTGTTCTATTGGATTTAGGTCAGGCGAGTGTGGGGGCCATTCAATGGTATCAATTCCTTCATCCTCCAAGAACTGCCTGCATAATCTCCCCACATGAGGCCGGGCTTTGTCGTGCACCAGGAGGAATCCAGGACCCACTGCACCAGCGTAAGGTCTGACAATGGGTCCAAGGATTTCATCCCCATACCTAATGGCAGTCAGCGTGCCATTGTTTAGCCTGTAGAGGTCTTTGCGTCCCCCCATGGCTATGCCTCCCCAGACCATCACTGACTCACCACCAAAACGGTCATGTTGAACCATGTTACAGGCAGCAGAACGTTCTCCATGGCTTCTCCAGACCTTTTCATGTCTGTCACATGTGCTCAGGGTGAACCTGCTCTCATCTGTGAAAAGCACAGGGTGCCAGTAGTGGACCTGCCAATTCTGGTGTTCAATGGCAAATGCCAATCCAGCTCTATGGTGCCAGGCAGTGAGCACAGGGCCCACTAGAGGACGTCGGGCCCTCAGGTCACCCTCATGAAGACTGTTTCTGATTGTTTGGTCAGAGACATTCACACCAGTGGCCTGCTGGAGGTCATTTTGTAGGGCTCTGGCAGTGTTCATCCTATTCCTCCTTGAACAAAGGAGCACATACCGGTCCTGCTGATGGGTTAAGGACCTTCTACAGCCCTGTCCAGCCCTCCTAGAGTAACTGCCTGTCTCCTGGAATCTCCTCCATGCTCTTGAGACTGTGCTTGGAGACACAGCAAACCTTCTGGCAATGGCACGTATTAATGTGCCATCCTGGAGGAGTTGGTCTGCCTGTGCAACCTCTGTAGGGTCCAGGTATGGCCTCATGCTACCAGTAGTGACACTGACCCTAGCCAAAAGCAAAACTAGTAAAAAACAGTCAGAAAAGATGAGTAGGGAAAAAAATGGTAGTGGTCTCCACCTGTAAAACCATTTATGTTTTGAGGGTCGTCTCATTGTTGCCCATCTAGTGCACCCGTTGTTAATTTAATGAACACCAAAGCAGCTGAAACTGATTAACAACCCCCTCTGCTACTTACCTGACCAGATCAATATCCTAGGAGTTTAACTGACTTAATGCTATAAAAAAAAAAAAAGTGTTCCTTTCATTTATTTGAGCAGTGTATATATACTGTAATATAAACTACTGCTGTGCCTTCTTAATAAAACAATCAAAATATAATGCAATCCTATGACCAATATAAAACACCACTTAAATAAATAATAAAGTGAATTAATAATAGTTAAAATCAATGTCCTCTTTTGCTCCTGGTGATAAAAAAAAAAAGTTCATATAAAAAAGTACAATACTTCATTTTTACCCATAGTGTTCTTATTAATGCCTTTTAGTGATCCCTACCACAGTTCACCGTATGCGCTCATCTCTAACCGTGGATCTGCTAAATTTCAGGTCAGAAACACTTTCCCTCTCCTGGGGCTGTTGCTGATTCCTTTCCCTTAAAGCCTCCCCTGGAGAACTTTACTTCTTTTCCACTTTGAAAATGAAGTGTCACCACACATAAACAGGTGTATGGCCCTTTAAATTTCCTCCTGTAGTAAACTCATAGAAAAGGGGTTCCTTGTGGTGTAGAATGCCTCTATATTCTTTTACTGAATAAAACTGCACTTACATCAGCATTTAAAACACTGTTATGTATGTGAAACAGCAGGGCTGCGACTCCCGCATCACTTTATGGCTGTCAATCACTCAGCTCACCGCAGGGTGAATTCTAGGAATTTAGCATCTTTATAAAAAAGCACATGCATCCTATGAGTTAAGTTTAATGAGGTGCATGCCACCTCCTGGACTTATCTATTATTTATATTCCACAGGTTTATGGCTTTCCTGCTCTACATTTTGGGCTATGAAAGGAGAGAAGCACACAGCAGCAATGCCTGCTTCTCACCTCTGCTGCCCATTCACAGAAGCCTTTGTATTTCATCAATAAGCTCACATAATACAGTCTTCTGTGATTGGGTAGGGGAAAGGGAGGGGCGGGCATAGCAGCTGCATCGACTCTGCACTTGAAGGCGTTGAGACCAGAGTGTCCGAAATCAAAGCTCAGAAAGCGCTTTATTTATGACTGGTCTCCCGACACCTCTTCCCTTTCTTGGTCGCAGGTACCCCAATGCTATCACATAAACTGAAGATCGGTGACGGCCTGCCTACATCCCTGGAGCATCAAAGAGCATTAAAGTTCAGAGGGTTCACTGCAAGGATACCTTTTCCCAGAGTTGTCCTTTTTTGATTGGGTTCCTTTGGAAAAAAAAAGGTCTATATCATTTTTTTTTTCTTTATTTTGTCTAGAAATCTGAAAAAAAAAAAAACAAAAAAACAAAAAAAAAAAACAAGAAAACAAAACAAAAAACAAATAAAAGTCAGAAATCAAACAAACCACATCATTTTAATTTTAAATAAGTGTTCATTTTATTAAAATGAAAAACAAAATCCCCTAGCTGACCAGAGACAGAAGGGAGTTAAACATGGTGATTACAAGCTGTTAAAAAAAAAAAAAAAAAAAGGGCCCGTTTACTGTCGTTCAAAATTTAAGGGGACCGGACTGTGACCAGCATGAATAGAAAATGTTTTGGTGTCAGTGGGAGTAAACAATGCCCTATCTTGGGTATTAGAGGGAGGAATAGTGACCTATCATCAGGGGCATATTTACCACAAGGCAAACAAGGCATTTGCCTAGGGCAGCATTTTTTTTAGGGGGCAGTACTGCCCCCTGGAAGAAAAAAAACATTTGTAGCACGGGGACCAGATGGGATCCGAGAGAGGCTGCAGGCTGCTTGATGGTGTATGCAGTCAATTTGTCGTTCCCGGGGATGTTCAGAGCTGTGAAGGTGAGTGTCTCTGTCGACATGGGTGTCAGTGGAAGGCTCCCTTGGGTGGGGGCATGGGTGTTGGTGATCACTGTCAGGCTCTCTCAGAAGGGAGGGTCCGGTGTCAGGCTCACTCCCAGCAGGGTGAAGGGGGGGGGTCTGGTCGGTGTAAGGCTCTCTTCTCTGAGGGGAAAGGAGGGGGGCATCCAATTTTTGTGTTGCCTGGGGCAGCACAAAATCTAAATACACCACTGCTCATCATTAGTATAAGTAAGAGGAATAGTGCCCCATTAATGGTGTCAATGAAAAAAAAAAAAATAGTGCCCCATCATTGGTATCAGTGGGAGGAACAGTGCCCCGTCAGTGATGGCAGTGGGAGGAACAGTGCCCCGTCAGTGATGGCAGTGGGAGGAACAGTGCCCCGTCAGTGATGGCAGTGGGAGGAACAGTGCCCCATCATTGGTGTCAGTGAGAGGAGTAGTGCCTCATTGTTGGTGTCAGTGACAGGAACTACGCCCCACTGTTGCTGACAGTGGAAGGAATAATACCCCAAGGGCTGGATGAAAGCAAGCAAAGAGCCACAGTTTGGAGACCACTGTCCTAGGTTTTCAACTGGTGAATCCAAAGAAACTGAGTTTTTCAGAGAAGCAGTCAACAAGAAATACCAGCAAAGTTACTTTTCAAGTTAGAGGACCTTGCTTGAGCAAAAAATTTACTTGACAGTGATCGGAACTTCTTTTTTCTGATGGGAACTGAGATGGGATGTGAGGGAGGCTCTCTTTGCAAATGCTTTCCCACATTCAGAACATGGATAGGGCTTCTCCCCCGTGTGGACTCTCTTGTGCAAAGCCAGAGTCGATTTACGGGTAAAACCTTTCCCGCATTCCAAACAGGAATATGGCTTCTCTGCCGTGTGAGATTCCTGGTGTGAAACCAGATCTTCTTCTCGGGTGAACCCTTTGCCGCATTCAGAACATGAAAACGGCTTATCGCCTGTGTGTGTCTTGAAGTGATGATATATCAGATACGATTTTTTGGTAAAACATTTTCTACATTCCGAACACGAATATGGTTTGTCGCCAAAGTGAGTCCTCTGGTGGGCGGTAAGATTTCCTCTCTTGTTAAAACATTTCCCGCATTCGGGACAGGAATATGGCTTCACCCCCGTGTGAGTCCTGTGGTGCTTCAAAAGATTCGACCTTTGAGAAAAACATCGGCCGCATTCCGAACAGGAAAACGGCTTCTCCCCTGTGTGAGTTTGCTGGTGAGAAATTAAATGTCCTTTCTGAGAAAAACATTTTCCACATTCGGAACAGGAAAACGGCTTCTCTCCATTGTGAGTCCTCTCGTGGTAAGCAAGACATGTTTTACTGGTGAAACACTTTCCACATTCTGTGCAAAAGTACGGGGGTTTGTCCGCCGACTGAGTCTTTGGATGCTCTAGAAGATTTTCTGTGGTGAGACATTTCCCCCACTCAGGACATGAATACGTCTTCTGGGTTGGAAGAGCCCCCTGGCACAAGGAGAGTTGGGATTCCTCAGCAAGATGTTCACCAGAATCAGAACACGGGAGCCTTTCACCTTCTCCTCTATGATCTGAAGGAAGGGAGACAGGTGAGTGATCAGAGGAACACCCCCCATGTGATGGCAAGTATGAACTCCGAGGTACTGGATGGAGTTTGGAGGGAAGAGGGATATCATCAGAAGAATTGGATGTGATCTCATCATCTTCAGTTTCATCAAGTGTGACATGGGGACACTTCTCTAAATTAGCCGTGCCACATTGTCCATCTGGAGCAAATAAAGAGTAGAGGTTTAAAAATGTTTAACCTGTTCTTGACCACACTATAGCCAAAAGACGGCTACAGCGTGGTCACCCAGTTCTGGGAGGGCGTCTATAGACATCCTCGCCTCCCTTGTGCCCCCTGGGGTGCTCATCCAGCGTGCTCTGTGACTGCTGTGTCCATCGGACACAGCTGATCACACTATAAATAGACCTGCTAGTTATCGGCAGTGCTTTCCTCGCAACTGTCTCAGTGTGAGGAGAGGAGAGCTAGTAACCGGCGATCGTGACAGGGGATGTTTACACTGATAATCAGGGCACTGATCATCAGTGCCCTGATTATAAGTGCAGCCCAATCAGTGCTGCCTGTCAGCACTCATCAGTGCCCTGATTATAAGTGCCGGCTAATCAGTGACCATCAGTGCAGCCCTATCAGTGCCCTGATTATAAGTGCAGCCCAATCAGTGACCATCAGTGCAGCCTCTCAGTGCCTCCTCATCAGCACTGCCTATCGTGCAGGCTCATCAGTGCAGCCTATCAGTGTTAATCAGTGCAGCCTCATCAGCACACAGCAGTGAAAGAGAAAAATTATTTATTTGCTAAATGTTATAACAGAGCTAAGAAAACTTTTTTTTTCCCAAATGTTCGGTCTTTTTTCATTTGTTTAGCTTAAAAAAAAAATTAAATGAATAAAAAAACCCCAGTAGTGATCAAATACCACCAAAAAAAAAAAAAAAATTCATGTGTACAGTGTTGTATGACTGTGCAATTGTCATTCAAATTGCGACAGCACTGAAAGCTGAAAATTGGCCTGGGCCCGGTATTGAAGTGGTTGAAAAGGGTCTTCAGTACCCCACCCAAAAAAAAGAAAGCAAATACTGTAGCTGCTGACATTTAGTAAAGGGACACTTACCTGTGCAGGGATTCAGCACTGTCCTCACGGAGGCCAGTTCCTAACTGGTCTTCAGGTCCCCGGTGCCACCATGCTAACTGTGGCAAGCTGGCTGTGACTCCAGATGGCTTCACAACTGGCTCCTTACTGTGCATGATGAGCCACACTGTGCCCTGTGGGTGGTCTCGCAACCTCCTGGGACCTGTGGCATGTCCCAAGAAGTTGCAGGCAGGGAGGGAGGCAAACTTACTTGGTGATCCAGGCAGAAGTGGGAGAGGCAAAACCAGGTGCCCGCTCAAAAAAAAAAAAAAAAAAAAAACACACACCACAACAAAAGAGTGCAATGAGGCGGAAAAGCAGAACTTCCCTCTAGGAGTGAAGTTCCACTTTAAATAAGTCAGGCCTATTAACAGCCAAAACACTTTTGATGTCCAAACTTGGGTCCTAAACCGCTTTGAAATCTTTCTGTTTTACACAATTTGCACATCTGAACTGCATGTACTATATTTGTGAATTTTCTGAATATTTAACATATATTTATCACCTGTGATAGCTTCTATAGCGGTTTCCTCCTTTTTGATCTTAATATGTTCCTCCTCCTCAAGCTTGACGCTTTCCTGATTACCTCGGACGTCTTCATGGTCTGGGAATAAAGATACCGGGGAGAATTAAAGAGTGGCACAGGCAAAAATCCTGCACCACATTTCCCCACTTAACATCTGTACCCTCCCTTCCTCGGAGATGAATGAAGCCAGGGCCGAAAGGATTGTTACTTCCTCTTCCGGTCTGATGTAAACAAGCCATTACCGGCTTTGTAAAGCATCTGATCGAACCAAGCTCAGTTTGACCAGATGCTTTTTAAGGACAGAGGAGAGCTCTTGGGTCTAATAGACCCCAGTAAAGAGGTGCTCCTCTGGGAGAATCTGGGATGGAATAGAAAAAGACCTGGGGGTCCTTGTAGACCAAATTGAGTGCAAGCTACTCATTAGAAGGTGTTCCTCTCGGGTAAATTGGGAATGGAAAAAGATCTGGGGGTCCTTGTAGACCAATGAGTGCAAGCTACTCATTAGGAGGTGTTCCTCTGGGAGAATTGAGGATGGAATGGAAAAAGATCTGGAGGTCCTTGTAGACCAATTTGAGTGCAAGCTACTCTATAGGAGGTGTTCCTCTGGGAGAATTGGGATTGGAAAAAGATCTGGGGGTCTCAGTAAAGAGGACCTGCTACAACTCATGATAATACAATGGATGTTGTTTATCCTTTCTGACAGCAATAGTTACTTAAAAAAAAAAAAAAAAAATATATATATATATATATATATATATATATCATTCAAAAAAAAAAATCTTAAGTATCCCTGTCCCCCTCGTCCTCATGCACAAAGGCGAATGCATACATAGGTCCCAAGCGCATACGTAAATCGTAATCACACCACACATGCGAATGTCAGAGTGAGAGCAATAATTCTAGCCCTAGACCTCCTCTGTATCTCTAAACTGATAACCTGTAAAGGCTTTCAAATCGTTGCCTATGGAGATTTTTTAGGCACCGCAGTTTGTCACCATTCCTCAAGTGTGGACAATTTTAAAGCATGACATAGTACGTATTTATATATTTTAACAAGAATTGAGTATTATATTTGCGTTTATGTGTCCTAAAATTCATTTACCACTTAAGGACCGCCCTACAGCAGATATACTGCTACAGGACGGCACCTGTGTGCAGAATCATGTATATATACACATGTCATTTTGCATCTCCAGGTAGGGGGCGCACGCAAGCCAAGCCACCATTCGTGGCTGCGGATGTCAGTTGCCGGGTCCCGGACGGTAATTATCTGCTGGCGCCCAGTGTTACCAGCGATCATGGACGGGGAGGAAATTGTTTTGTTTACAAAAAAAAAGAAAAAAATCTTGCTCCCTGTCAGCTCGAGCACACTGCACAGCCCAGCCATCCCGATCAGTGTGCTTAACAGTGAAGCACCCCCCCCCCTAGTGAAACACTCAGAACACAGTTAACCCATTGATCGCCGCTCACATTAACGCCTTCCTGCCCAGTGCCATTAGTACAGTGTCAGTGCTTTTTTTTTTGCGTTGATCACTGTATTGGTGTCACTGGCGTGTCAGTGACACCAAGTTAGTTCCCCCCCAGTGTCAGAATGTCCCGCTAAAAGTCGCTGTTTGCCACCATTACTAGTAGAAAAAAAAAATCTCAGTATCTATACCGCCATTTGTAAACGCTTCAACTTTCATGTAAACCAATTAATTTACACGTATTGGATTTTTTTTTAGCAAAGACACGGAGCAGAATACATTTTGGCCTAAATTTATGACTAGAGATGAGCGAAGAAATGAAAAATTCGATTCGACTGATTCGGCGAATTCGTGGACAATATTCGATTCGAGTCGAATAAATTCGCTGTGAATTTAACTTAAAAAAGGGTGTTTCTAGGCTTCAGAGAGACTTAATATTAGTGCAGAACACTGTACCTTTAATTTAAATGCCCTTGGAGTCTGCTGGGGAAGAGAAATAATACTGTCTGTCAGTATGACATGCAGATGAGTGCCGTCGATCTTAGAATCACTGCACACTTCACTCCTTTGGCCAGTCACGGGGCCAAAACCAGTGTTTGGAGCCACAGTGTGGCGGTGGAGGCAGCAGCAATGGGAGGCCATACAGCAACCTATGACAAAATGGAAACCAGCAGGAGCGTGAGGAGACCTGAAAGTGGCACATGGCAGAGTGGGAGCAATGGGAGGCGGTACAGGGACCCAGGTCACACTGTGGGCCCAGCAGCAGCGTGACCAGGCGGTACGGGGGCCCATGGCCGATATGGGGCTTGGTGGCACCTATGGAAGGCCTGTAATCTGCCAGCAACCTATGACAAAATGGACAACCGCAGGAGTGTGAGGAGATTTCAAAGTGGCACATGGCAGAGTGGAAGCAATGGGAGGCCGTACAGGGACCCAGGTCACACTGTGGGACCAGCATCAGCGTGAACAGGCGGTACGGGGGCCCATGGCCGATTTGACCTCATTCATCCCATAGTCCTGCCGACTCACGAATAGCGTGGCCTCCTCAAAGGGCCTGAGCAAGCGCAGGTGTCACACATGAGCTGACAATGGCTGACATCTAAGTTACACAGGGAGTACCTTTATCCGCTTTTAACATCAGGAAATCTGTGATGGCCTTTAGCTGTTCGTAAAGGCGGTCTAACATATGTAGGGTTGAATTACACCTTGTTGCAACGTCACAGCATGAGGAGTCGGTACGGGGGCCCATGGCAGATTACATGTCTGGCAGCAGCAATGGGAGGCCCGTAATCTGCCAGCACCCTATGTCAAAAAATTTAACACACCAGCAGTGTGAAGAGACCTGAAAGTGGCACATGGCAGCAGAGTGTGGCGATGGAGACAGCAGCAATGGGAGGCCGTACAGGGACCCATGAGAGACTCTGGACTTGGCAGCAGCATGAGGAGGCGGTATATAGGGGCCCATGGCAGATTAGGGGCCTGGCAGCAGCTATGTGAGGCCCGTAATCTGCCTGCACCCTATGTCAAAAAATTTAACACACCAGCAGTGTGAAGAGACCTGAAAGTGGCACATGGCAGCAGAGTGTGGCGATGGAGACAGCAGCAATGGGAGGCCGTACAGGGACCCATGACAGACTCTAGACTTGGCAGCAGCATGAGGAGGCGGTATATAGGGGCCCATGGCAGATTAGGGGCCTGGCAGCAGCTATGTGAGGCCCGTAATCTGCCTGCACCCTATGTCAAAAAATTTAACACACCAGCAGTGTGAAGAGACCTGAAAGTGGCACATGGCAGCAGAGTGTGGCGATGGAGACAGCAGCAATGGGAGGCCGTACAGGGACCCATGACAGACTCTAGACTTGGCAGCAGCATGAGGAGGCGGTATATAGGGGCCCATGGCAGATTAGGGGCCTGGCAGCAGCTATGTGAGGCCCGTAATCTGCCTGCACCCTATGTCAAAAAATTAAACACACCAGCAGTGTGAAGAGACCTGAAAGTGGCACATGGCAGCAGAGTGTGGCGATGGAGACAGCAGCAATGGGAGGCCGTACAGGGACCCATGACAGACTCTAGACTTGGCAGCAGCATGAGGAGGCGGTATATAGGGGCCCATGGCAGATTAGGGGCCTGGCAGCAGCTATGTGAGGCCCGTAATCTGCCTGCACCCTATGTCAAAAAATTAAACACACCAGCAGTGTGAAGAGACCTGAAAGTGGCACATGGCAGAGTGTGGCGATGGAGACAGCAGCAATGGGAGGCCGTACAGGGACCCATGACAGACTCTAGACTTGGCAGCAGCATGAGGAGGCGGTATATAGGGGCCCATGGCAGATTAGGGGCCTGGCAGCAGCTATGTGAGGCCCGTAATCTGCCTGCACCCTATGTCAAAAAATTTAACACACCAGCAGTGTGAAGAGACCTGAAAGTGGCACATGGCAGCAGAGTGTGGCGATGGAGACAGCAGCAATGGGAGGCCGTACAGGGACCCATGACAGACTCTAGACTTGGCAGCAGCATGAGGAGGCGGTATATAGGGGCCCATGGCAGATTAGGGGCCTGGCAGCAGCTATGTGAGGCCCGTAATCTGCCTGCACCCTATGTCAAAAAATTTAACACACCAGCAGTGTGAAGAGACCTGAAAGTGGCACATGGCAGCAGAGTGTGGCGATGGAGACAGCAGCAATGGGAGGCCGTACAGGGACCCATGAGAGACTCTAGACTTGGCAGCAGCATGAGGAGGCGGTATATAGGGGCCCATGGCAGATTAGGGGCCTGGCAGCAGCTATGTGAGGCCCGTAATCTGCCTGCACCCTATGTCAAAAAATTTAACACACCAGCAGTGTGAAGAGACCTGAAAGTGGCACATGGCAGCAGAGTGTGGCGATGGAGACAGCAGCAATGGGAGGCCGTACAGGGACCCATGACAGACTCTAGACTTGGCAGCAGCATGAGGAGGCGGTATATAGGGGCCCATGGCAGATTAGGGGCCTGGCAGCAGCTATGTGAGGCCCGTAATCTGCCTGCACCCTATGTCAAAAAATTTAACACACCAGCAGTGTGAAGAGACCTGAAAGTGGCACATGGCAGCAGAGTGTGGCGATGGAGACAGCAGCAATGGGAGGCCGTACAGGGACCCATGACAGACTCTAGACTTGGCAGCAGCATGAGGAGGCGGTATATAGGGGCCCATGGCAGATTAGGGGCCTGGCAGCAGCTATGTGAGGCCCGTAATCTGCCTGCACCCTATGTCAAAAAATTAAACACACCAGCAGTGTGAAGAGACCTGAAAGTGGCACATGGCAGAGTGTGGCGATGGAGACAGCAGCAATGGGAGGCCGTACAGGGACCCATGACAGACTCTAGACTTGGCAGCAGCATGAGGAGGCGGTATATAGGGGCCCATGGCAGATTAGGGGCCTGGCAGCAGCTATGTGAGGCCCGTAATCTGCCTGCACCCTATGTCAAAAAATTTAACACACCAGCAGTGTGAAGAGACCTGAAAGTGGCACATGGCAGCAGAGTGTGGCGATGGAGACAGCAGCAATGGGAGGCCGTACAGGGACCCATGACAGACTCTAGACTTGGCAGCAGCATGAGGAGGCGGTATATAGGGGCCCATGGCAGATTAGGGGCCTGGCAGCAGCTATGTGAGGCCCGTAATCTGCCTGCACCCTATGTCAAAAAATTTAACACACCAGCAGTGTGAAGAGACCTGAAAGTGGCACATGGCAGAGTGTGGCGATGGAGACAGCAGCAATGGGAGGCCGTACAGGGACCCATGACAGACTCTAGACTTGGCAGCAGCATGAGGAGGCGGTATATAGGGGCCCATGGCAGATTAGGGGCCTGGCAGCAGCTATGTGAGGCCCGTAATCTGCCTGCACCCTATGTCAAAAAATTTAACACACCAGCAGTGTGAAGAGACCTGAAAGTGGCACATGGCAGCAGAGTGTGGCGATGGAGACAGCAGCAATGGGAGGCCGTACAGGGACCCATGACAGACTCTAGACTTGGCAGCAGCATGAGGAGGCGGTATATAGGGGCCCATGGCAGATTAGGGGCCTGGCAGCAGCTATGTGAGGCCCGTAATCTGCCTGCACCCTATGTCAAAAAATTTAACACACCAGCAGTGTGAAGAGACCTGAAAGTGGCACATGGCAGCAGAGTGTGGCGATGGAGACAGCAGCAATGGGAGGCCGTACAGGGACCCATGACAGACTCTAGACTTGGCAGCAGCATGAGGAGGCGGTATATAGGGGCCCATGGCAGATTAGGGGCCTGGCAGCAGCTATGTGAGGCCCGTAATCTGCCTGCACCCTATGTCAAAAAATTTAACACACCAGCAGTGTGAAGAGACCTGAAAGTGGCACATGGCAGCAGAGTGTGGCGATGGAGACAGCAGCAATGGGAGGCCGTACAGGGACCCATGACAGACTCTAGACTTGGCAGCAGCATGAGGAGGCGGTATATAGGGGCCCATGGCAGATTAGGGGCCTGGCAGCAGCTATGTGAGGCCCGTAATCTGCCTGCACCCTATGTCAAAAAATTTAACACACCAGCAGTGTGAAGAGACCTGAAAGTGGCACATGGCAGCAGAGTGTGGCGATGGAGACAGCAGCAATGGGAGGCCGTACAGGGACCCATGACAGACTCTAGACTTGGCAGCAGCATGAGGAGGCGGTATATAGGGGCCCATGGCAGATTAGGGGCCTGGCAGCAGCTATGTGAGGCCCGTAATCTGCCTGCACCCTATGTCAAAAAATTAAACACACCAGCAGTGTGAAGAGACCTGAAAGTGGCACATGGCAGAGTGTGGCGATGGAGACAGCAGCAATGGGAGGCCGTACAGGGACCCATGACAGACTCTAGACTTGGCAGCAGCATGAGGAGGCGGTATATAGGGGCCCATGGCAGATTAGGGGCCTGGCAGCAGCTATGTGAGGCCCGTAATCTGCCTGCACCCTATGTCAAAAAATTTAACACACCAGCAGTGTGAAGAGACCTGAAAGTGGCACATGGCAGAGTGTGGCGATGGAGACAGCAGCAATGGGAGGCCGTACAGGGACCCATGACAGACTCTAGACTTGGCAGCAGCATGAGGAGGCGGTATATAGGGGCCCATGGCAGATTAGGGGCCTGGCAGCAGCTATGTGAGGCCCGTAATCTGCCTGCACCCTATGTCAAAAAATTTAACACACCAGCAGTGTGAAGAGACCTGAAAGTGGCACATGGCAGCAGAGTGTGGCGATGGAGACAGCAGCAATGGGAGGCCGTACAGGGACCCATGACAGACTCTAGACTTGGCAGCAGCATGAGGAGGCGGTATATAGGGGCCCATGGCAGATTAGGGGCCTGGCAGCAGCTATGTGAGGCCCGTAATCTGCCTGCACCCTATGTCAAAAAATTTAACACACCAGCAGTGTGAAGAGACCTGAAAGTGGCACATGGCAGCAGAGTGTGGCGATGGAGACAGCAGCAATGGGAGGCCGTACAGGGACCCATGACAGACTCTAGACTTGGCAGCAGCATGAGGAGGCGGTATATAGGGGCCCATGGCAGATTAGGGGCCTGGCAGCAGCTATGTGAGGCCCGTAATCTGCCTGCACCCTATGTCAAAAAATTAAACACACCAGCAGTGTGAAGAGACCTGAAAGTGGCACATGGCAGAGTGTGGCGATGGAGACAGCAGCAATGGGAGGCCGTACAGGGACCCATGACAGACTCTAGACTTGGCAGCAGCATGAGGAGGCGGTATATAGGGGCCCATGGCAGATTAGGGGCCTGGCAGCAGCTATGTGAGGCCCGTAATCTGCCTGCACCCTATGTCAAAAAATTTAACACACCAGCAGTGTGAAGAGACCTGAAAGTGGCACATGGCAGCAGAGTGTGGCGATGGAGACAACAGCAATGGGAGGCCGTACAGGGACCCATGACAGACTCTAGACTTGGCAGCAGCATGAGGAGGCGGTATATAGGGGCCCATGGCAGATTAGGGGCCTGGCAGCAGCTATGTGAGGCCCGTAATCTGCCTGCACCCTATGTCAAAAAATTAAACACACCAGCAGTGTGAAGAGACCTGAAAGTGGCACATGGCAGAGTGTGGCGATGGAGACAGCAGCAATGGGAGGCCGTACAGGGACCCATGACAGACTCTAGACTTGGCAGCAGCATGAGGAGGCGGTATATAGGGGCCCATGGCAGATTAGGGGCCTGGCAGCAGCTATGTGAGGCCCGTAATCTGCCTGCACCCTATGTCAAAAAATTTAACACACCAGCAGTGTGAAGAGACCTGAAAGTGGCACATGGCAGCAGAGTGTGGCGATGGAGACAGCAGCAATGGGAGGCCGTACAGGGACCCATGACAGACTCTAGACTTGGCAGCAGCATGAGGAGGCGGTATATAGGGGCCCATGGCAGATTAGGGGCCTGGCAGCAGCTATGTGAGGCCCGTAATCTGCCTGCACCCTATGTCAAAAAATTTAACACACCAGCAGTGTGAAGAGACCTGAAAGTGGCACATGGCAGCAGAGTGTGGCGATGGAGACAGCAGCAATGGGAGGCCGTACAGGGACCCATGACAGACTCTAGACTTGGCAGCAGCATGAGGAGGCGGTATATAGGGGCCCATGGCAGATTAGGGGCCTGGCAGCAGCTATGTGAGGCCCGTAATCTGCCTGCACCCTATGTCAAAAAATTTAACACACCAGCAGTGTGAAGAGACCTGAAAGTGGCACATGGCAGCAGAGTGTGGCGATGGAGACAGCAGCAATGGGAGGCCGTACAGGGACCCATGACAGACTCTAGACTTGGCAGCAGCATGAGGAGGCGGTATATAGGGGCCCATGGCAGATTAGGGGCCTGGCAGCAGCTATAGGAGGCCCGTAATCTGCCAGCACCCTATGTCAAAAAATTAAACACACCAGCAGTGTGAGGAGACCTGAAAGTGGCACATGTTTGAGGCATGATTCATGGCGGATTTAGTCAGTTGTGTCAGGAACTGGTGGTTTGAAATCCAGACTAATCCACGCCTGATTCATTTTCACAAACGTGAGTCTCTCCACACTTTGGGTGGACAGTCGTGTCCTCCGCGGAGTTACAATACCTCCTGCCGCACTAAACACGCGCTCCGATGCCACGCTACTGGCCGGGCATGACAGCCTTTCAAGGGCAAATTCAGCTAGTTGGGGCCAAAGGTCAAGTTTCGTTGCCCAGTAGTCAAGGGGATTGTCTACCTCGGTTGGCAGGGTGCTGTCCAAGTAGGCCCAAGCCTGTTGTTTGAGCTCCTGCTCCAGGTCCACCTGATGCTGCTGCTGCTGCTGGTTAGTAGTTTCCTCACTGCGCTGGTGAAGAAAGCTACTCATCATCGACTGCAGACTGAGGCAGCCACTGCTGGTGGAGCTGCCACTGCTCCTACCACCCCACCCCTCCCCTGCTGCCATGCCAGCGGAACGCGAGCGCACAGGGCCCACAGTGTCTGAGGATGGACGTTGGCGCACAAAGGCAGAGACCAACTGACTACATAGGTGGTTTTTATAGTACGTAATTTTGGCCTCCCTCTCAGCAGGTGTGAAAAAGGCCACCATTTTGGACCGGTAGCGAGGGTCCAACAAGGTGGACAGCCAAAAGTCATCCCTCTGTCTGATGGTTATTATTCGGCTGTCGCTACGCAAGCAACCGAGCATGCTATGGGCCATTTGTGCCAAGGAATGCGAGGGACTCCCTGCCTCCATCTCCACAGCATACTGCCACGGTGCGTCTGGGTCCTCTGTCTCCTCCTCCTCCTCCTCTACCAGATGCTCCTGCTCCTCCACTCCTGTCCGCTGAGTGGAAAAACCACCCATTTCACTCAATAATTCCTGAGCACAAATGTCCTCCTCTACCTCCTCCTCTTCTTCCTGTCCTGCCCCCACAGGGGTCATGTGGCGTTGAGATCTGTGCGCCACGTCTACCGCACCCTGACCAGCCATTGTTAACAGCATTTGTTCCAGGACGTGCAACAGAGGAATGACGTCGTTCATCCCATAGTCCTGCCGACTCACGAATAGCGTGGCCTCCTCAAAGGGCCTGAGCAAGCGGCAGGTGTCACGCATGAGCTGCCAATGGCTGACATCTAAGTTACACAGGGGAGTACCTTTATCCGCTTGTAACATCAGGAAATCGGTGATGGCCTTTCGCTGCTCGTAAAGGCGGTCTAACATGTGTAGGGTTGAATTCCACCTTGTTGCAACGTCGCAGATCAGGCGATGCTGTGGAATTCCGTTCTGCCGCTGCAGCTCAATGAGGGTGTTCTTTGCGGTGTAGGAATGGCTGAAATGCATGCACAGTTTACGTGACATTTTAAGGATGTCTTGCAGTGGGATGGTGGATTTTAGGAACCGCTTGACAACCAGATTGAACACGTGAGCCATGCATGGCGCATGGCACAACCTTCCTTGACGCAGAGCAGACACCATGTTCTTTCCGTTGTCAGTCAACATGGTTCCGATTTTTAGTTTGCGCGGAGACAGCCATCTGTCGATTTCTCTGTTCATTACACTCAGCAGTTCCTCCCCTGTGTGACTACGTTCGCCAAGGCATACCAGGTGCAGCACAGCGTGACACCGTTGCGCCCTGCACATGTGATATGCCGGTCGGGTAATGGGACTTGGCACGGGGGTGGCGGCTGAGGACACGGCGGAAAAAGAGGTGGTAGAGGCGGACATGCTTGCTGGACCAAGGACGTGCAAACGTGGAGGCAAAAGCGTCGTGACCTGTCCAAGTTGCTGGTGCGGCTGTGCCTGCACCACGTTCACCCAGTGGGCCGTAAATGACATGTACTGTCCCTGACCGTAGTTACAGCTCCACACGTCGGCGCTGCCGTGCACTTTGGCAGAGACCGACATGCTCAAAGACTGGCCCACCATCTCTTCTACATGTGAATGCAGGGCTGGCACTGCCTTTTGGGCAAAGAAATGACGGCTTGGCACTCTCCACCGCGGCGCGGCACAAGCCATCATTTCTCGGAAAGGTGCTGAGTCCACCAGTTGGAAAGGGAGGGACTGCAGCACCAGCAACTTGGACAGGAGGACGTTCAGCTTTTGCACCGTCGGGTGCGTGCTCGCAAACTGTTGTCTCTTGGATACGGATTCCAAGAAAGACTGTTGACGGAATCCGAGAAGAGGAGTAGCAGGAGAAGGAGCATCTGAACGAGCGGAAGATGCCAATGAGCGACAACTCCCCTCAGCAGAGGTGTTGGAGCCTTGACTGGCTGATAGAGGGCGATTGACGACGTCGGGTGACGGAGCAAGTAACGGAGCGGGTGATGGAGCGGGGGCTGGGGCAGGCAGAACCGCCGTATGTTTATCACGGTTTTCCCAGGCCACCGAATGGTGACGCTGCATATGCTGACGCAACGCTGTAGTCCCAACATGGGCCCCCTGGCCACGCTTGCATTTATGGCCACATAGTCGACATACGGCTACGTTTACTTCCTCGGGCGGCTTGAGGAAAAATTGCCACACCACCGAGTAGGAAACTTTGCCCCCGCTACTCTTCACTGGCTGACTGCTACTTCCTCCGTGCGCACCGGCACCACTACTGGCCGTGGTGGTAGGCTGCAGTGGAGCTGGTGCTCTACTCCGTGGACGTTTGGCTCCACTGACACTGATGCGACCCTGCTGCTGTCTCCTGGGCAACCCACCGACTGTTTTGCTCGCTGCCAAGCTGCCACCCTCTTCTCCTGATGATGCGGAAGAAATTGCCTGATGACGACGAGGCTGCCAAGTGCGATCAACCTCCTCATCATCAAGTAGGGTCTCCGCCTCACTACTAGCCCCCTCGGCTGCGTCTGGGTCAGGAGACAGACCTGTCTCTAGACCGGCTACCGAGCCACTCTCCTCGCCAGTACTTGTTCGCTTGGCTGCTGAAAAGGCCGATGTCTCCCCCCGTTCCTGACCGCCCTCTGTTAGCTCTTCCTCACTGTACAGTGGGGCTGAGCCCACAGCATGCGATACTTCGCTTGGTGAGGGAACAGCAAAGGACAGGGGCAGGTAGAGGACACGTGATTTCAGTGGGCTTGGTCCCGGGCCATGCCAACTAACGGTTGTGTCTGACGTACCCACCGACCGTTGGCTGTAGGTGTCAGAGGTGACCTGGGAAGAGGAAGACGACCGAGCCAACCAATCAATGACGGCAGGGTTGTCGGTGGAGACACGACCGCTGGATGACACCGGGAGCACTGGCCTCTGGCTGCGAATACTGCTGCCTCGACCCCTTCCTCTGCTGCCACGTCTGCTCGCTCCTAAAACATTGCCTCCTCTGCCACTCCTCTGCATGTTGTCTGACATACTATTTAATTCAACGATTAGGTGTCCCTGAGTAACAATTCTCTGGCACTCAGTAACAATTCTGTCTGTCCCTGAGTATGAATTCTGTGGCCCTGAGTAACAATTCTGTGTCTGTGCGAGTAACAATTCTGTGTCTGTGCGAGTAACAATTCTGTGTCTGTGCAAGTAACAATTTTGTGTCTGTGCAAGTAACAATTCTCTGGCACTCAGTAACAATTCTGTCTGTCCCTGAGTAACAATTCTCTGGCACTCAGTAACAATTCTGTCTGTCCCTGAGTAACAATTCTCTGGCACTCAGTAACAATTCTGTCTGTCCCTGAGTATGAATTCTGTGGCCCTGAGTAACAATTCTGTGTCTGTGCGAGTAACAATTCTGTGTCTGTGCAAGTAACAATTTTGTGTCTGTGCAAGTAACAATTCTCTGGCACTCAGTAACAATTCTGTCTGTCCCTGAGTAACAATTCTCTGGCACTCAGTAACAATTCTGTCTGTCCCTGAGTATGAATTCTGTGGCCCTGAGTAACAATTCTGTGTCTGTGCGAGTAACAATTCTGTGTCTGTGCGAGTAACAATTTTGTGTCTGTGCGAGTAACAATTCTCTGGCACTCAGTAACAATTCTGTCTGTCCCCGAGTAACAATTCTCTGGCACTCAGTAACAATTCTGTCTGTCCCTGAGTAACAATTCTCTGGCACTCAGTAACAATTCTGTCTGTCCCTGAGTAACAATTCTCTGGCACTCAGTAACAATTCTGTGTCTGTGCGAGTAACAATTCTGTGTCTGTGTAAGTAACAATTTTGTGTCTGTGCGAGTAACAATTCTCTGGCACTCAGTAACAATTCTGTCTGTCCCTGAGTAACAATTCTCTGGCACTCAGTAACAATTCTGTCTGTCCCTGAGTATGAATTCTGTGGCCCTGAGTAACAATTCTGTGTCTGTGCGAGTAACAATTCTGTGTCTGTGCAAGTAACAATTTTGTGTCTGTGCGAGTAACAATTCTCTGGCACTCAGTAACAATTCTGTCTGTCCCTGAGTAACAATTCTCTGGCACTCAGTAACAATTCTGTCTGTCCCTGAGTATGAATTCTGTGGCCCTGAGTAACAATTCTGTGTCTGTGCGAGTAACAATTCTGTGTCTGTGCAAGTAACAATTTTGTGTCTGTGCAAGTAACAATTCTCTGGCACTCAGTAACAATTCTGTCTGTCCCTGAGTAACAATTCTCTGGCACTCAGTAACAATTCTGTCTGTCCCTGAGTAACAATTCTCTGGCACTCAGTAACAATTCTGTCTGTCCCTGAGTAACAATTCTGTCTGTCCCTGAGTAACAATTCTGTCTGTCCCTGAGTAACAATTCTGTGTCTGTGCGAGTAACAATTCTGTGTCTGTGCAAGTAACAATTTTGTGTCTGTGCGAGTAACAATTCTCTGGCACTCAGTAACAATTCTGTCTGTCCCTGAGTAACAATTCTCTGGCACTCAGTAACAATTCTGTCTGTCCCTGAGTAACAATTCTCTGGCACTCAGTAACAATTCTGTCTGTCCCTGAGTAACAATTCTCTGGCACTCAGTAACAATTCTGTGTCTGTGCGAGTAACAATTCTGTGTCTGTGCAAGTAACAATTTTGTGTCTGTGCGAGTAACAATTCTCTGGCACTCAGTAACAATTCTGTCTGTCCCTGAGTAACAATTCTCTGGCACTCAGTAACAATTCTGTCTGTCCCTGAGTAACAATTCTCTGGCACTCAGTAACAATTCTGTCTGTCCCTGAGTATGAATTCTGTGGCCCTGAGTAACAATTCTGTGTCTGTGCGAGTAACAATTCTGTGTCTGTGCAAGTAACAATTTTGTGTCTGTGCGAGTAACAATTCTCTGGCACTCAGTAACAATTCTGTCTGTCCCTGAGTAACAATTCTCTGGCACTCAGTAACAATTCTGTCTGTCCCTGAGTAACAATTCTCTGGCACTCAGTAACAATTCTGTCTGTCCCTGAGTATGAATTCTGTGGCCCTGAGTAACAATTCTGTGTCTGTGCGAGTAACAATTCTGTGTCTGTGCAAGTAACAATTTTGTGTCTGTGCAAGTAACAATTCTCTGGCACTCAGTAACAATTCTGTCTGTCCCTGAGTAACAATTCTCTGGCACTCAGTAACAATTCTGTCTGTCCCTGAGTAACAATTCTCTGGCACTCAGTAACAATTCTGTCTGTCCCTGAGTAACAATTCTCTGGCACTCAGTAACAATTCTGTCTGTCCCTGAGTAACAATTCTCTGGCACTCAGTAACAATTCTGTCTGTCCCTGAGTAACAATTCTCTGGCACTCAGTAACAATTCTGTCTGTCCCTGAGTATGAATTCTGTGGCCCTGAGTAACAATTCTGTGTCTGTGCGAGTAACAATTCTGTGTCTGTGCAAGTAACAATTTTGTGTCTGTGCAAGTAACAATTCTCTGGCACTCAGTAACAATTCTGTCTGTCCCTGAGTAACAATTCTCTGGCACTCAGTAACAATTCTGTCTGTCCCTGAGTAACAATTCTCTGGCACTCAGTAACAATTCTGTCTGTCCCTGAGTAACAATTCTGTGGCACTCAGTAACAATTCTGTCTGTCCCTGAGTAACAATTCTGTCTGTCCCTGAGAATGAATTCTGTGGCCCTGAGTAAGAATTCTCTGGCACTCAGTAACAATTCTGTCTGTCCCTGAGTAACAATTCTCTGGCACTCAGTAACAATTCTGTCTGTCCCTGAGTAACAATTCTCTGGCACTCAGTAACAATTCTGTCTGTCCCTGAGTAACAATTCTGTCTGTCCCTGAGAATGAATTCTGTGGCCCTGAGTAAGAATTCTCTGGCACTCAGTAACAATTCTGTCTGTGCCTGAGTAACAATTCTCTGGCACTCAGTAACAATTCTGTCTGTCCCTGAGTAAAAATTCTGTGGCCCTAATAACGTTTCTGTGGCCCTAAGTAACAATTCTCTGGCACTGAGTGAAAATTCTGTCTGTCCCTGAGTATGAATTCTGTGGCCCTAACTAGCGTTTCTTTGTCCCTAAATAACGATTCTGTGGCCCTCATTAACAAGTCTGTGTCCCTGAGTAATGGTTCTCTGTCCCTAAGTAACTTCTCTCTGTCCCCAATTCTCGTTTCTGTGGCCCTAACTCTGTCCCTGTCCCTAGTACAGAGCGGTCTGCCTCTGTTCAATGACTGCAGGCAAATGAAGATTTCCAAAATGGCCGCTATATATACCTCGACCATTACACAGTGCTGGCTGGCTGGCTGCTGATTGGCTGATGCGATCACATGTCGTTGAGGAATGCATTATGGGGCAGCGCGCCTTGTCTGCGCGCCTTCCCCGACATCCCCGCTCCGTCGCCGCACATGTCAGCCGCCATTTTCGGAAAAATTTCGATTCGCGCGTCCGAATTAGGCTGTTTTTCGGATTCGGCACGAATCGAAATTTTTCCGATATTCGACTCGAATTCCACTTCGGATACTTCGATTCGCTCATCTCTATTTATGACAAAATTAGATTTTTTCTAAATTTTTCACTGGACATGTTTAATCGCAAAAAGTCAAAAATATTGTTTTTTTCTCAAAATTGTCAGTCTTTTTTTGCTTATAGCACAAAAACGGCTCATGCGCATATTCTTTTTGGAAAAACGATCGTACAATTTGACCATAATTGAGTCGAAATCGGTCGTTTTTCACGAATTTTCCAACATCCCCGATCACTGAAAAGGGGAGGAACCAAGAAAATCAACCCTTTCCATTGACCCACTAACAGAGCGAAAATTGGCTGATTATTCTTAGGTCCGATTTTCGGACAAAAAAAAAAAAAAAAGCGGTCAAATTTCGACCCATGTATGGCCGGCCTTTGTGTCAGAATGCCCGCTGTACTATCACAGTCCTGCTATAAGTCACTGATTGCCGCCATTACTAGGATAAAAACAAAAATTCCAGTATTTATACCATTGTTTATGAACGCTGTTATTTTCATGCAAAACAATTAATATACACTTATTGGGGTTTTTCTTTTACCCAAGACACGTAGCAGAACACATTTTGGCCTACATTTATGCAGAAATGTAATTTTTTTTTTCTATTGGATATGTTTTAGAACAAAAAAAAAAAAAAAAAATATTATATTATATATATATATATATATATATATATTTTTTTTTTTTTTTTTTTAATAGCGTAAAAAAAAAAAAAAAAAAAAAAACCACACACGCACTGAACAGACTAAGAAGCACTGACACTGTACTAATGGCACTGGGCAGTAAGGGATTAATATCTGGGGCGATTGTTGCACTGTGTAGTGTTTTACTAGGGGACGTGCTGCTTTCTCTCTGCAAAGCAGAGAGATAGAAGGCAGCACATTCCCACTGACAGGAGAGAGATCTGTGTTTACAGTCACAGATCTCTCCCGTCAGCTGCTCCGCTGATCATAGAGTCCTGGCCATGAATCGCTGGCCGGGACCCGGTAATTGACATCTTCGGGAGCCAATGACAGCTTCGGTAGCGGGGCGGTCAGCAAATGGTTAATACGCTACAGGTCTTTGCTTCCTTGGGGTTTACCGCAATTTAACCTTACTAGACGCAAAGCAAAACAGTTCTATAATTTTCTAGCAAAAAACAAAAAAGCTGATTTTTATATGTATGTGAGAAGTGTCAGAACTGGCCTAGGGGACAAGTGGTTAACGTGCGCAATATAATGGCACAGGAAGCTTAGTTAATTCCCTTGACTATCCCCCCATTACTGTCTACTGACAGAGGAGGGGGGAGAAGAAGAGATGGTTGTAGTGACTGAACAAGGAGGATCTGGGACTCTTCTCTGGATTTAGTGTTTATTACTCACCTGGGCTGATCTCTGGAGGGATTTCCTCCTCCTCCTTACAGGGCTCATCGCCCCTCACATACGGCTCCTCTGCTTCCTCCTTCACTTCAACAACAATCAGTCCTTCATCCTGTGTAAGACACCATACAGACTATTTTATATGGTGAAGGCATCATAGTTATGACTGAGATTCTCGGTACCATCTAACTTTGAGTTCCCAGGGGGAAGAGTGCTATTATTATTATTACCTGAGGCTCCTGAGGGATCTCCTGATGTTCCTGTGTGGAGTCCCAGGAATACAGAGGACGGGGACATCTCTCTGGTGGGTTCCCATGACTGGATCCATCTGTAGGAAACACACACACTGACTGAATACATTGTTTCTATGTCTTTATATCAGAGGATGTGTGTATCTAGGTGGATCCTCAGTACTATGAAATGAAAATCTCTTCTTACCCGGTGATGTGAGGGGTGGCCGGTTCTCCATCATGACGTCCTTCTACAGTTCCTCCGTATTTTAAATTTAACGGGGTTTTTAAGTATTACACTGCAATAAATCAATAAAAAATTCAAGGTAACTAAGTCTGTTAGATTAGTTTTGCGAATACAAGATAATAAAGTGACATGAATATCCTTATTCTCCAAAAATAATCCAAACACATCCACTACTTAATGGCCTGTTTGTGCTGAAGACCACGCTGCACTGACTGGATCAGTCACTGGTTGTAGGTGGGTGGTTGTGTGGGAGGGTAGGGAGAGTTCCCTCCAGTCGGTTGTGCCCAATGGTGGATACTGGCTGTAAACCCTCTTAGGGTTTGGGCTGCTGTCTTTCTGATACGGCCTTCAGGTCGTTTCCATACGTAGTCTTGGAAGAATAGGAAGGAAGGAGCACCTGTTGTCCAAAAGAATGCCATTTTGATGGTAGATTAACCACTTCCCGTCCAGTCCATGTACATAAACGGCTGGACGGGAGCAGTGTAGGAGTGGGTGGCTGTTTATGAATGTCCTCCAGCATTCCCTGCCTGTGTGTGCTTCCTGCGAGTGTGCGGCACCGCGAACTGGTGCCCACTGTGTCCAGAGGACACAGCGGAACACCAATCGCTGTACGGGACCTCTGTGTGGTCCCGATCATGTGATCACTGATTGGCCAATCAGTGATCACATGAATAATAGTAAGCAAGATGTCACTTCTGACATCATTTCTTACTACGTGTGAAATCTGTGAATGATCACAGAGATCACATGGTACAGGGCTATTACAACAGCCATGTACCATGTGACAAGCTCTGACCAATCACAGCTCACACAGTATTTCTCAATGGCTGCAAGAATCCAGCCAGAGAGAAGGAGAAATGATTGCTTTTACAGCCTTTATGGGTGTAAAAGCAATCAGTGTAATAAAAAAAAATTTAAAAATCTTCATCACCCCCAAGTAGTACAGTGCACGGCTAGGGTGACAGTATGTTAAAAAAAATTAAATAAATAAAAATATATATATATATAAAAAAAAAAAGTAAAAAAAATGTTTTTGAAAAATTATAATTTTTGGTTATAAAATAATTTGGGTTATTTTTTTTCACTAAAAAGATAGCGGAATACATTTTGGCCAAGATTTATGAAGGAAGATTATTTATTTGCAAACTTTTAGAAGAAAAACACTTTCAAAATGTTTGGACTTTTTCATTTATATAGCCCAAAAAAATAAAAATCCCAGTGGTGAATAAATACCACCAAAATAAAGTTTTATCTGTATCAAAAAAAGTAATGCTAAAAAATTAATACGGGTACAGTGTTGCATGACCGCGCAATTGTCATTCAAAGTGTGATAGTGCTGAAAGCTGAAAATTGGCCTGGACTGGAGGGGGGGGGCTGGAGTATCCAGACTTGAAGTGGTTAATAACACAGGTTTTCTGGCTGATTGAGGTGGTAATTAAACTCACTTGGTGCCTGATCTGCATTAACGTAGCCTCAGAACCCGTGTATATAACCTGAGTTCAGTTTTAAAGCGATGAGGTTGCAATCCTAGGGGGGAACCCCCCTTCCACCTCCCGTAAAAGTCATCCAGCAGCTGCTTAGCCCCTTGGATTACTTTTACATTAAAGAGAATCGCAGGGGCTGAAAAAAACAATACCGGGATCATGGTTGTAGCCTCGATTCCAGTATAACTGCTTCCCTACGAGGATGTATATGTACGTACAGCAGTAAGGAAGCGCCCAAATAGAGAAGGTGGGGGACACCAAGACTAGAGCCATGCAGAGAGCTCATAAATTAAGTCCCACCCCCAAAATAAAATTCTGGACTTGACACTAAAAGGTATAGCCTGAAAAAAAACAAAAACAAAACAAAAAACCACACCACCCAGTGTGATGTATATAGGGCTGAATGTCCCAACCCCAGCTGAGCCCCCCATCCAATGTTCTCCCCATCAGAGCACTGTGTAGTCCAAACTAGCCGCTGAATGGAGGAGTGGGGGAAGGGAGAGCGAACAAAAGGCAAGTATATGTGCCCATGGAGGTCTGCATAAATATATAATAAACTTTTCTACCTCGACACATGCAAAAGCATATATATTCCTCTACAATAGGTGTAGTTCTACAGCACCCTGACCTGGACTACACATCAGAGGATGTGTGGAGGTGACATGATTCCCCCCCCCCCATCCAGTCCACACACAGTGCTGGGTCCCCCTTCTCTCATAATAAGAAGACATTATTACCTTCTTCTGACTGGGCTCACATTCTCCAGCCTGGAACAGATTGTCAGTGTTTAGAAACAAAGCATTGTTTTTATAGCTCCAACTTGAGCTACAAGAAAATGGCCGCTGAGCACAAACGTCACCATGGTGACCGGAGTCGTCCAGCCAGAAGTGCAATAGAGAACGTTTCTAGCAATGAGCGCCACCTACTGGAAAGAGACCTGTGTAGCCGGCTGAATTTACGTCAGAACAGCGGAGCGCATATTGTAGTACAGCCTGAATTTTTTTTATTGTTATTAATATTATTAATAATGATAATAATAATAATAATAACAATTAGAAATAAAAAAACATAATATACAAATAATAAGAAGACATTTTACCTCATATTCTCTGGGTACACTCTCTCCGGCCATAAACATAAAGCCTATTCAAGCTTCAGCTTCCGTTAGGCTACAACAACATGGCCGCCAACGCTCTGCATTGAGGACATCCTCAAGAACCATGAAAAATTCATGATGTAATGACATTATGATGAATTTTTTGAGATGTAAGCAAGAGAATTGCTTTCTAAAAATTTTTTAATGAAGAATAAGGGTTATGAGATGACAGGACAGTTTTTTGGTTTTTTTTTTACCATTTTGCGGTCTGCTCACTGAGCCAAAACCGCCGCTAGAGGGTAACTAGTGGAAAGAGCTTTCCACAGCGACTTCCCGGTTACCATAGTGAACCCCACCAACACCACCAAGAAGCGTGATTGGACAACCTTCCGGAAGCCCAAAACAGCGATAAGGCAACCACTAGAAGGCGGTCGTTTTCAAATGTAACAGCAAGAAGTCCCAGAGCAGGAATGAGCGGCGGCCATTTTGTTGTAGCCCGGAAGTAGTGTTAGGAGGCTCATTTTTTTCAATAAGAATCCTCCTGGTGGGGGTGTGAGTGTGGAGAGTGTGAGCCCAGGGAGGAGGAGGTAATATTGTCTTCTTATTATGAGAGAAGGGGGTCCCAGCACTGTGTGTGGACTGGATGAGGGGATCATGTCACCTCTACACATCCTCATCTTCCTGCAACTCCTCTGATGAGTAGGACGTTAGGGGAATCTGCTGGGCAGGCAGGTCAGCTCCCCCTGTTTTTTTAGCAGGTACCTGGGTTTTTACTCATCACTCCCATCATGCATTGCTCTTTGCCAAATTTTGGGAGCCGTTATACTCCTGTCTTGGCCATAGTAGCTGGGAACCATAGCAATCTAAAACAAAGCAAGCCAAGGATGATATGTTTGGGAGTCTTCCATGGACAAGTCTAGCAGATATTAATATCGCTTTTCTAAGCAGTCGGGTTTTAGACCGGCCGCCAAAGGTTTAGAATCAGCCTGTGAGTCTGGCGCCTGCTCCGTGATCACTATAATTCTCCATCCTCCGCTCTCATCCAATATTCCTCTTATCACCTCCTGCAGAAGGGGAGTTGTGAGCCACCAGAACGCGTTGGCTTTTACCCATTGACCTCAGTTGGGGTTTGGGCTCAGAAACCAGTAGCTATAGCAGCGGAAAGGCTCACACAGAAACCAGCAAGTGATGTGGGCCCATCTAAGGTGTGGGCTCCCAAGCACCAGCCAGTCCTCACCAGAGCTCCTGAAGGTGGAGATGGATTTTGCTGTGTGCAAGCACCAGGCTAAGGCCCTCAGGATCGCCCCACCAGGAGGTAAGCAAACTAGAGTGTTGCAGCAGGCAGTGACCAAGCAGAAGTGCAGTTGGTAAACCATCCAAGGGTTGGTAGCAAGTGGTTGCAGGTTTGGATCAAGCAGAAGCGTAGTCAGTAACCCATCCAAGGGTAGGTAACAAGTGATTGTAGGTTGGGATCAAGCAGAAGCGTAGTCAGTAAACCATCCAAGGGTCGGTAGCAAGTGGTTTCAGGTTGGGATCAAGCAGAAGCGTAGTCAGTAAACCATTCAAGGGTTGGTAGCAAGTGGTTGCAGGTTGGGATCAAGCAGAAGCGTAGTCAGTAAACCATCCAAGCGTCGGTAGCAAGTGGTTGCAGGTTGGGATCAAGAAGAAGCGTAGTCAGTAAACCATCCAAGCGTCGGTAGCAAGTGGTTGCAGGTTGGGATCAAGAGGAAGCGTAGTCAGTAAACCATCCAAGGATGGAAAACAAGTGGTTGCAGGTTGGAATCAAGCAGAAGAGTAGTCAGTAAACCATCCAAGGGTATTTAACAAGTGGTTGCAGGTTGGGACAAAGCAGAAGCGTAGTCAGTAAACCATCCAAGGGTCGGTAGCAAGTGGTTGCAGGTTGGGAACAAGCAGAAGTGTAGTCGAGGAACTAGCCAAAGGTCAGTAATGAGTGGTAGAGGAGATACAGACGGCAACAGGAGCATAAGGAGCAAGATATTGGCAGAAGAAGAGCACGATAATCTGGCAAGCGGGAAGTGCAGAGGCATGGCTTAGGAAATTCATAGGAGGAGCAAAGGGTTAAAGGTTCACCAGAAACAAATTATAATGCAGGGTTGTTCAAGGGATCAGGCAGGGAGCTGTCCAGCATTTCAGGTGGCTCAGCAAGAAGAGCTACTGTAGACACAGCAGAGGTAGCAGGTTGAGATCCTGTCCCTGACCAAATCTATGGACTTGTTATAAAATGTGTGTGGCACTCTTATCCTTTTTTGATGGGGGACCCATAGTAGTACTGTGTAGGATACAGCGCTGCCTCTTAAGACTGTAGATATCAGGTGGTCTAGGTCTCCACCAACACCTATATAGACAGAACCAATATCTCATGTTGAAAAAGTAAAACCGTAAAAAAAAAAAAAAAGATTTAGAAAAAAATTAAACTAATGCACTCGGGGGCTAAAAATCTGAGTACAAGTTACTCAATGGGAGGAAAACCTCTGGGGAATCCAGAATGGAAAAGGATATGTGGATCCTAGTAGATGATAGGCTCAGCAATAACATGCAAGGCCAACAGACTCTTAGAATGGTATCCACTCAAGAGATAAGACCATCATTCTACCACTTTACAAAACTCTGGTCCTGCCACATCTTGAGAATGCAGTCCAGTTCTGGTCACCAGTCCTCAGGGAGGATGTGCTGGAACTGGAGGGAATCCAGTGAATCAGGAAGCTGGATGACCTCAGTTACAAGGATCGACTACAAACAATAAGAGGGAATATGATCACAATATACAGATCTTTAAATGGTGACTAGCAATGGGAGGAAAATATATAGCCTTGGGTTTCTAAAGAAGAGCTGCGACCATGCAATGAAAATGGACGAGAAGCTGTTCAGTGTTAAACTGTGTACGGGGTTCTTTACTGTTAGAGTGGTAAGGATGTGGCACTCCCTTCCTCAGTTGGTGGTGTCATTGGAGAGTGTAGATAAGTTCAGAAAACTTTCAGATGTGTTTCTTAGCGAACGCAATGTACAGGGATTTGGGAAGCCATACGCGCACACACATTCTCAGTTTGAACTGGAGGCTCGTTCTACCTCCCCAACTATGCTGGACGTGATATAACCTCCTGTGGCCCTCTCACCCATCTCACTTTTTGTTAACTGCTACGTGGACCCATAATAATACCGTGTAGGATAGAGAGCTGCCCTCTTAACACTTGAGATCACAGGTGGTCCAGCGCTCCACCAACCCCTATATATAGGCAGACCATATCTTCCCAAGAAAAAGTAAGGATTTATCTGCCTGTCCTTACACAACTCAAATAAGCGTGAATATGCACTGTACTTTTTTACAACTAGCGATGCACCAATATATCGGCTGCTGAAAATTATTTGCCGAAAATTGGGTTATTGGCGTTTTGCCCCATTGACTTCAATGCAAAATCACGCCCCATTGACTTCAATGCAAAATTGCGCCATTATTTACTTCAATGCAAAATTGCGCCCCATTGACCTCAATGCAAAATTGCGCCCCATTGACTTCAATGCAAAATCGTGCCCCATTGACTTCAATACGAAAACGCCTCCCCCATTGACTTCAGTGCAAAATTGTGTCCCAATGACGTCAATGCAAAATTGCGTCTCATTGACTTCAATGCAAAATCAATATCCAGTTGACTTCAATTCAAAATCGTGCTCCACTGACTTCAATGCAAAATTGTGCCCCATTGACTTCAATGCGAAAACGCCTCCCCCATTAACTTCGATGCAAAGTCGCATCCAATTGACTTCAATGCAAAAATAGCACCCCGTTGACTTTGATGCAAAATTGCATCACATTGACTTCAATGCAAAAACAGCTCTATTTAATTTTTATATATATATATATAATTTTCTGTCCAATTTTTGAGTGTTACTTTCAATAAAAGTTATTTTACGTTACCAGATTGTATTTTTTAAATCCATATTCATTTACATTCATGATATTCATTAAAAAGTCAAATATAATACAGTAATATATAAAATTTGTATTTATTTTTTTTAAACTGTCCATTCCCATTTCGGTTTTTGGCCAAGGGCATCCTGAATTTTCATTTCGGTGCGCCGCCTCTTACAATACTTCTATCGTCTGGGAAATCACGGAAAACATGACCTAGTGTTTGCAATTTAAGTTAATCCTTTGCTTTTTATTAGCACTGATCACTGTATTGGTGTCACTGGGGATGTCAGTGGCAGTTAGTCAGTTCCCCCCCCCCCCCCAGTGTCAGAATGCCCTCCGTAGTCCCGCTATAAGTCGCTGATCGCCGCCATTACTAGTATAAAAAAAATAAAATCCCAGTATCTATACCGCCATTTGTAAACGCTATAACTTTCACGTAAACCAATTAATTTACACGTATTGGGATTTTTTTTAGCAAAGACATGGAGCAGAATACATTTTGGTGTAAATGTATGGCGAAATTTGATTTTTTAAATTTTTTTACTGGACATAATAGCAAAAAGTCAAAAATATTATTTTCTTTTTTTTTTAAATTGTCGGTCTTTTTTTGTTTATAGCTCAAAAAATAAAAACTGCGCAGGCAATCAAATAACACCAAAAGAGAGCTCTGTTTGTGGGAAACAAAGGACGTAAATTTCATTTGGGTGCAGCGTTGCATGACCGCGCAATTGTTAGTTAAAATAACGCAGCGCCATATCGCAAAAAATGGCCTGGTAATAAAGGGGGGAATCCTCTGGTGGGGGAGGGGTTAATGGAACTGTCCACCCAAGGCATAAGCCTGTGTGGCATTCAGCCCTATTTACGCTGCATTGTGCAGTTTAGATTTCATGTCATGCTATATTTTACATGTTTTATATTGACTTTTGGCAGTTTCAAGTTAATAAACCTAATGAAAATTTCAAATGCACGAAGGTGGAAGTAGTCAGAAGGACACAAGGACATCGTGATGAAGAACCAAACACCAGGTAAGAGGAGATTTATAGTGGTTGTAAACCCAGTGAAGTGACTGTCCTCAGGTGATACACAGAGATGAAACAAATCCTCCTGTATAAGTTGTACCTGTTTATCTGCAGCATTCTCTTCTCTACAGCTGTTAAAATTGCAGAATGTACACAAGATTTCTCAGCTCTAAAAAGCAAGGGGCAGCGAGTTGATGTTACACATTGCAGATCACAGTAAAGAGAGCTCTGAGAGCTGATTGGAGGGAAAGGACACCCCCCCTTCACACAACACACAGGAACAGAGCTGAGGCTGTCAATCACAGGCTGTGTGCTGGAGGACCCTCCCGTCACCTTTTTTCTCTTTGTGTCAGGGAAACTTGTCAGAAAATGACTCATGCAGATAGGGGTGATACGAAGTAGCAGACAAGTTACATTTAATGTGCTCTGGATTGAGACAAGTGCACACTATAGAGGGATATGCTTTGTTCATATTTTACAACCCTTTTATTTTAAAGGAGGGAAGAGTATTGAGGATCCAGCTAGATACACATATCCTCTGATATAAAGACATAGAAACAATAGAGGAGTGGGAGTATATAGAAGGACACAAGAAACGGTAGAAGGACGTCATAATGGAGGACCGGCCACCCCTCACATCACCGGGTAAGAGGAGACTTTCATTTCTTGTATTGAGGATCCACCTAGATACCCTAGATACACACATCCTCTGATAGAAAGACATAGAAACAATGGATTCAGTTAGTGTGTGTGTTTCCTACAGATGGATCCAGTAATGGGAACCCACCAGAGAGATGTCCCCGTCCTCTGTATTCCTGGGACTCCACACAGGAACATCAGGAGATCCCTCAGGAGGACCAGGTAGGTGGAGTTTAATTTCAACTAATATAGGAGATGGTTTTAACAAACACCTAGAGGATCCTTCTAATATCTGTATTATTTTGTATTTTGAAGTGCGAAAATCTGAATGAGATTAAAGTTGAAGTGAAGGAGGAAGCAGAAGAGTCATTGGTGAGGGAAGATGGTTCACGTAAGGAGGAGGAAGGTCCTCCAGAAATCAGCACAGGTGAGTAATAAACACTAAAACCAGAGAAGAGTCCCAGATCCTCCTTGTTCAGTCACTACAGCAATCTCTTCTTCTCCCCCCTCCTCTGTCAGTAGACAGTAATGGGGGGACAGTATGTGCCCAGTGGGGGGGTCAGGAGTCATCAGCCTCTATTAGACTCCGCCTCTCCTCCTCACATCATGTCATTGAGACGTGACCAGTCTCCCCCCACACACACTCTCTGGGGTCTCTCATACATCTCAGTACAGGGGGCTTCACTCTCCTCTTTATTCACAGACCCCGGAGACACCAGAGAGACTCGGAGAGACGTCAAAGCTGAGGAGGAGGAAGAAGGACATGTGAGGATTAAAGAGGCAGAGTTTCCTAGAGGAATGAGCATATGTAAGTAGTAGATAACAGATCCAGAAACAATGAAAAAATAATATCTACTAACAAGTAAATCTAAGTATGTTATCACAGAGAACGAATTTCAGACCATTTCCAGAAGAGATTTGCACAAAGGTTTTTCAAATGAAATTAAAAAAAAAAAACCACTTTAAAGTGTTACTAAACCCCAGACCCTGCATTCACTATATCCGCTCTCCCCGGACCCTGCATTCACTATATCAGCTCTCCCCGGACCCTGCATTCACTATATCCGCTCTCCCCGGACCCACTTTCACTATACCCGCCAATTTCACTATACCCGCTCTCCTCGGACCCCGCATTCACTATATCCGCTCTCCCCGGACCCCGCATTCACTATATCTGCTCTCCCCGGACCCTGCATTCACTATATCCGCTCTCCCCGGACCCACTTTCACTATACCCGCCAATTTCACTATACCCGCTCTCCTCGGACCCCGCATTCACTATATCCGCTCTCCCCGGACCCCGCATTCACTATATCCGCTCTCCCCGGACCCCGCATTCACTATATCCGCTCTCCCCGGACCCCGCATTCACTATATCCGCTCTCCCCGGACCCCGCATTCACTATATCCGCTCTCCCCGGACCCCGCATTCACTATATCCAGTCTCCCCGGACCCCACATTCACTATACCCGCTCTCCTCGGACCCCGCATTCACTATATCCGCTCTCCCCGGACCCCGCATTCACTATATCCGCTCTCCCCGGACCCCGCATTCACTATATCCGCTCTCCCCGGACCCCGCATTCACTATATCTGGTCTCCCCGGACCCTGCATTCACTATATCCGGCCTTCCCGGACCCTGCATTCACTATATCCGCTCTCTCTGGACCCTGCATTCACTATATCTGCTCTCCCCGGACCCTGCATTCACTATCTTAGGTTCCACAGTGAGTATGACAACCATGCTTTACTGCATATACAGATTGATTGTACTGTTGTGAGTTTAGTGACACTTTAATGAATTTTAATGCACAATAATACAATGTAATACTCAATTGTTTAGTAAATAAAAGATGTTTTGTCCAGTAAATAGATACCTAACATGCCACGCTTTAAAATTGCACACGGTCATGGAATGGCGACAAACTACGATACTTAAAAATCTCCATAAGGGACGCTTTAAAAGCCTTTAAAGGTTACCAGTTTTGAGTTACACAGGAGGCCTGGTACTAGAATTATTGCTTTCACTCTGACATTTGTGGCGATATCTCACATGTGTGGTGCAATCACGGTATATGTATGCGTGCGGGACGGGGGCACTTTTAAAAACATTTTTTTTCATTTTACGATTTACGTATTTGAATCTTATTTTTACATTGTCTCTTGAAAATTTTTTTTTTTAATCTCCTTTATTGCTATCAGAAGGGATGAACAACATCCCTTGTGGCAGCATACGGCCTTGAGAGGTCCTCTTTATGGAGAGACCTGGGGTCTATTAGACTACATATGCCCTTAAAAACATCCAAATACGCCAAGATCGATGTGATCTGATGCTTTTGCAAGCCAAAAACAGCTTGTTTACATTCTGGTGAAACAGGAAGTGATGAAATACTTGTCGGTTCTGGTTTCTCATATTATAGAGATGATTAGGGAAGACCTGGTCGGTCCCTGATCACCTCTATGGTAAGCCGGCAGCTTGCAGGTATAACCACTTCAACCTTACATGGTTCGTCTGGCTGAAAAAAGACAAATGTCTATCCAGTTCAACCATCAACCACTTCCCGTCCGGCCGTTGTATATAAACGGCCAGATGGTGGCAGCGCAGGGCTAGGTTGCCGTTCATAAACGGCGCCCGCCATTTTGGACTGTGCACACTCCCTGGGAGCGTGATGCACCACGATCCGGTGCCCGCTGTGTTCTCCGGACACAGTGGAACACCGATCGCTGTACGGGACCTCTGTGTGAGGTCCCGATCATGTGATCACTGATTGGTCAATCAGTGATCACATGAATAGTAGTAAGCAAGATGTCACTTCCTGACATCATTGCTTACTGCTTGCGAAATCTGTGAATGATCACAGAGATCACATGGTACTGGGCTATTCACAACAGCCATGTACCATGTGACAAGCTGTGACCAATCACAGCTCTCACAGTATTTCTCAATGGCTGCAAGAATGCAGCCAGAGAGAAGGAGAAATGATTGCTTTTACAGCTTTTATGGGTGTAAAAGCAATCAGTGTAAAAAAAGAAAAAAATCTTTATCACCCCCCCACAAGTAGTACAGTGTCACCATGGTGACACTGCACTGCTAGGGTGACAGTATGTTAAAAAAAAAAATATATATATATATAAAAATATAAAAAAAAAAATTTAGAAAAATTATAATTTTTGGTTATAAAATAATTTGGGTTAGGCTACGTTCACACTAGCCTTGTGTGCAGGCGGCAGAGAGGCGTTTGGTAAGCTTTTTTACCGCTTCCCAAACGCCTCTGCCAATTCTGCACATTACAGCACATGGTGCTGTTCTAACGGAAGCGTTTGCGTCGCGTCGCGGCAAAACGGACGCCTCTGGACGAGTCAGGAGGCTTTGAAGCTTCCTATTCTCGTCTATGGTGCCGCTCCGCAAACGCCCGCCTGGCGTTTGCTTGCGACGCGGTTGCGGGGCGTTTGCGGAGCGGTAACACCACTCAAACTGCATTATAGGCGTTTGTGGGGCGTTATTAATGCTCGGCAAACGCCTAGCAACCGCCGCTAAACCGCACATGCGGCGTTTGCCGAGCGTTAATAACGCTCCACAAACGCCGGACCAACGCTTGCCAAACGCTATAGGGGCGTTTGGCAAGCGTTGGCAAAACAGCCTAGTGTGAACGAGCCCTTAGTTTTTATTTTATGCAGCTGGACAATTTGAAACTTAGTCCTCCTGCACACGGGACATTTTTACAGCGCTGTTTTTGGCTTTTGATGGTATTTTCTACAGCCAGTAAACCCTCCCAGCATGTTATCCCATGCACACACAGACTGGAATCAACGTTTTTTTGGCAGGGATGTTTTTTGGCTGGAAAAAAAACCCAGGACTAGTGCGTTTCTAGAGGAATTTTTTAGCTGTAAAAACGCTCTAATGCTGAAAAATGTGGTAAAACACCGTAAACCGGAGTTTTTTGGCCGTTTTTTTGCCAAAAAAAAATAATTTTTTTTTGGTGAAAAAAAAACGCTAAAGAATGCAAACGCGGGAAAACGCTAATGCAAAAACGCTGAAAAAGTCAAGTTTTTAATGTGACTTTACACAGCTAACATTACCAGCGTTTTCAAAACGCCCCGTGTGCATGAGGCCTAAGTGTATGGACCAAGCTTTTGAGAGCGGTACCAAGTGGTAATGTGTGACACGGTCTGTGGAAGAGCAATGCTGAAAACCTCTGTGAGGGAAACTTGTTGATTTTTGATTTTTTTAACTCTGTTGTACTTTCTTGTATTAACCCCCCTGGTGGTATTCCCGAGTGTAGCTCGGGGTAAAGTTTCAGCACCACAAGCGGTAACTCCGAGCTACACTCAGGAATACACTGCAGCGTTGCTCTGGGATCTCTTCTGCACTTACCTTGTCCTGCACTCCTGTGGTGTCCCTCCTGCAGTGTCCCCGGCCATGTCCTTTGGCCGATGTCGGCATCTGTCTTCCGTGTTTCGTTCCCTGCGAGCGTCGGGACGTATGGGGGACCGAACTGGTGGGAAATTTGAAAATGTTAAAAGTGACATTCACTAAATACACTAAAATCACATAGTATAACATTACTGTATCAAATCATTTCACATACATTTTGTCCCGAGTGCTTTGTCCTGTGCCCTGCCTGCTTTTTTACTGCCTGGAAACTGAGAAACGTCCATGGCATCCAAAAAGTGTCCCTTTAGGTCAAAAGCGGTTTTAGACCAGCTAGAGAACAGTGATAGTAAATTAGAACCACTTGCAGAATTGAGTGATAATGATTTGTGGGGAAATTCATCATCAGACACTGAAAACGATTCTGCTACTGAGCTCAGTGATGTGCGAACTTGGCGCTATATTTCACATTTCAGTGTTTTTGGTTTCATTATATTATTGAATTAAATTTATTATTATTATATTATTATTTTTTATGATTATTTATTAAATTATAATTTATGATTTTGTGTTTCAAATTTTATCATACCCGGGATGTTTACTAGACTCTTGTTCAGACAGATTTTAGTGAGTTATTCCTAAAAATTACAGGCCTACAATAAAAAAAATACATATTTCCATTGAAAATAATGTACCGCTTTGAGCACAGAAATATGGACATAATCAGATCGGCTAGGGAGGTTACCATTGGGCCAGAAAATCCCTTTTCCCCCTCCCACCGAAGGGCTCATGTACACTGCAGCTGATTAACTCACGTTTAGGAGCTTTTCTGCATTTTTTTTCAGCATCCCCTGAACTCTCCCTAATGTTTTCCTATGTGTCCATGTACACATTGTCGTTTACAGTTGTTTTTTTGAACGCACCAGACTTGCGTTCAGGAGTAGATTTTGTCAGTGTTTCAAACGCTAAATGTGGCTAACCGCATTTATAAGCGTTTGGAAAAATTTTTTAACTCTTGCATTTCCAGATGCTATCCAGAGCCTTTTTGTCATCATGAAAAATGCATGCAAAGCATTTTTCCGGTACTCAAATGGACCTAGTACACCATACTTTGAGGTTTCGGATGAAAGAAAATATGGTAGACACTGCTGCAATAATTTCTGCACAGAAATGAGCCGGAACACATCCAAACACCACAAAGAAAAAAAAAAAAAAACACAGCTAATCTCAACAAATCCTACTCTCTCTGCTTCTGCTCTCTCTATTTCTCTCAAAATGTCTGAAATAGTTAATTTTTAACTGTTTTTCAGTGCATTTTGGAAAGTCTCCTGAGGTTATCATTAAAAAACGCTTCTAAACGTAAACGCGGTATGCAAACGCGGCTAAACAGATGTTTTTTTAACCACCTCCCACCTGCCCGTTGTATATAAACGGCCGGACGGTGGCAGTTCAGGGTCGGGTGGCCGTTTATACACAGCCTCCCCGCACCCTGCTTGTGCGCACTCCCTAGGAGCGCGCAGCACCACGATCCGGTGCCCACTGTGTCCTCCAGACACAGTGGAACACCGATCGTCGGACGGGACCTCTGTACGAGGTCCCGATCATGTGATCACTTATTGGCCAATCAGTAATTACATGCAGAGTAGTAAGCAAGATGTCACTTCTGACATCATTGCTTACTACGTGTGAAATCTGTGAATGATCACAGAGGTCACATGGTACAAGGCTATTCAAAACAGCCTTGTACCATGTGACAAACTGTGACCAATCACAGCTCACTCAGTAGTTCTCAATGGCTGCAAGAATGCAGCCAGAGAGAAGGAGAAATGATTGCTTTTACAGCCTTTATGGGTGTAAAAGCAATCAGTGTAAAAAAAATCTTCATCACCCCCCACAAGTAGTACAGTTTCACCATGGTGACACTACTGCTAGGGTGACAGTATGTAAAAAAAATTAAATAAAAAATAATATAAAAAAAAAAATGTAAAAAATAAGTTTAAAAATTATAATTTTTGGTTATAAACTAATTTGGGTTGTTTTTTTTTACTAAAAATATAACGGAATACATTTTGGCCAAGATTACATTTTTTCAAAATTTTTGGACTTTTTGATTTACATAGCAAAAAAAAAAAAAAATCCCAGTGGTGAATAAACACCAACAAAATAAAGCTTTATCTGTCTCAAAAGTGCTAAAAAATTCATATGGGTACAGTGTTGCATGACCGCGCAATTGTCATTCAAAGTGTGATAGTGCTGAAAGCTGAAAATTGGCCTGAGCAGGAAGGGGGTAAAAGTGTCCGGACTGGAAGTGGTTAACCTACGTTTTCCAGCAGTCAGTTTCCATCGTTCAGAAGTGTCCCGTGTACATGGGGCCTAAAGGGTAAAACAAATGTTAATGCCTAAGTACAATTTTGCAACTTTGACATGTGTTAGTAAAACCGTACATATCATCACAACTATTTTGTGCATCCCGGTGGATTATACCGCGTTTTTTTCAGGACAAACTGGGCTTTTATTTGGTCATAAATGGTAATTGATATCTCCTGGAGTAGTGGGTTTCTAGAGGAGTATTTTAGCTGAAAAAATGCTTTGACGCTGAATAGCGCAGTAAAACACCACAAACCAGCATTTTTGGACATTTTTTTGACCCAAAAAAATTTTTTTTGGGTCAAAAAACACTAAAGAATGCAAACGCGGGAAAACACGGCTAAATGCAAAAAAACCCTGAAAAACTCACATTTTTAACGTGACTTTACACAGCTAACGTTACCAAACGCCCCGTGTGCATGGAGCCATATAATGTAGTAAAGATTCCTCTTATCTCAACAGATGAAAAAGATGAGGACATCACATCCAACTCTTCAGAAGACAACCCCATTACCCGAAGCCTCCAGCCAACACCGACAGATCTGTTTCATAGGTCCCCTACCAGAGAGTGTTCTATTGTTACCTTCACCAACGCCCATCAAACAGCTCATAGAGAGGGGGAAACTTTCCCTTGTTCTGACTGCGGCAGATGTTTTCATCAGAAATCTCATCTTGCTTCCCACCAGAGGTCTCACGCAGGGAATGAGTCCCACTCTTGTTCTGAGTGCGGGACATGTTTTTCCTCCAAAAAAGTCCTTGCTGAACATCAGAGAACTCACGGTGGGCTGAAGCAGTTTTCATGTTCCGAATGCGGGAAAAGTTTTACTTCGAAATGGTCTCTTATGCGACATCAAAGAGTTCACACAGGAGAGAAGCCATATTCGTGTTCGGAATGTGGGAAGTGTTTTTCCCTGATGGACCACCTCATTAATCACGAGCGAACGCACACCGGAGAGAAGCCGTTTTCATGTCCAGAATGTGGGAAACGCTTTACACAAAAATCAGGCGCACTACGGCATCTGAGAAATCACGCCGGACTTAAGCCGTTTTTGTGTTCGGAATGTGGGAAATGTTTTCCCAGGAAAGGAGCCCTAATCACACATCAGCATGTGCACGCCGTAGAGAAGCCGTATTCTTGTTCAGAGTGCGGAAAATGTTTCCCCACCTCATCTCACCTGATCCATCACGAAAAGACTCACATGTCTGAAAAGCCGTTTTGCTGTTCTGAATGTGGGAAGTCCTATGTTCAGAGAGGGCATCTTACTTTACACCTAAGATCTCACACGGGGGAGAAGCCATTTTCGTGCCCCGAGTGCGGGAAATGTTTTCCTCAGAAAGACAGTCTTATTAAACACCAGAGATGTCACACAGGAGAGAGGCCGTATTCCTGCATGGAGTGTGGGAAATGTTTTTCCAGCAAACAAAGTCTCAGATCACACCAGTCGGCTCACACAGGGGTGAAGCCCTATTCGTGTTCGGAATGTGGGGGATGTTTTTCCCGGAAAGGAGCCCTGATCAGGCATCAACGTGTGCATACGGGAGAGAAGCCATATTCCTGTTCGAAGTGCGGGAAATGTTTTGTGACCAGAGCTCATCTTATCTATCACGAGAAGTCTCACATGTCTGAAAAACCCTTTTCCTGTTCTGAATGTGGAAAGTCCTTCACTCAGAGAGGGAGCCTTATTTCACACCAGAGATGTCACACGGGGGAAAAGCCATTTTCGTGTTCCGAATGTGGCAAATGTTTTCCCCACAAAGATACTCTTGTTAAACACCAGAGATGTCACACGGGGGAAAAGCCGTTTTCATGCCAGGAGTGCGGAAAATGTTTTCCTCAGAAAAATTATCTCATTAGACACCAGAGATGCCACACGGGAGAAAAGCCGTTTTCATGCACTGAGTGCGGGAGATGTTTTTCCACCATACAAAATCTTATTTCACACAAGAGAACTCACACAGGAGTGAAGCCATATTCATGTTCAGAATGTGGGAGATGGTTTTCCTGGAAAAAAGCTCTGATCAGGCATCAGTATTTGCACTCTAGAGAGAGTCTCCAAGTCCCATCTTCTCTATCACAAGAAGACTTGTCATCAACCTACCTTATTAAAACACCAAATGTTGAGGGACAGGACTGAGTTGAGGCTGAACTGGTCACCTTTTTGATCGCCATCTTGCCAAAGTTCAATAAAGACTTTGATTATATTGTTTGTGTGTGTGTATACACAATTTCCTAATTGTACACCACAGGGGAGTTAATGCTTAGACCAGGGTTTCTCAACTTTTTTTTTTACTTTGGAACCCTTGGCAAAAAGTTTGAGATCTTGAGGAACCCAGGGATGTACCTACAGGGATCACAGGGGTCACAATTGCGACCCGGCTCCATGGTACACTTGGATAGGAGGAGCAACGGGGGGCAGCTGAAGAGGAACTGATCTCTCCATTTTCCTCCTGCAGCTGCTAAATGCCTGCTTCCCCTCCTCTCCTTCCCGAAGGCATTCATCAGATCCAGGAGGAAAATAGACTGGTTCCCCTGTATGCAGCTGCCCCGGCCGCTCCTCTTAGCCAGGTTTGTTCTGCTGCCAGCCTGTGTGTTCTCCTAACCCCCCCCCCCCCCGTGCTCTCTCTTGGCTCCCCTTATGCCTTGCAGCTCTGACGGCTTCCCCCCTCTCCTCTCCTGTGCCAGCTGCTGCTGGAGATGCTGTCAATGTGTCATTTACTGGCCCATTCCTTGTCCTTATGAATAGTCAGTGATCCGTACCAATCACTGACTCTGTTCATTCATAACTGAAGCATTATATACTGTGTTTACTATGCTTCAGTTTGTAAATGAACGGGAAGCTCTGTACAGAGCTATTCCTGTCCATTCATTCTGTGTAGCTGAGGCTGCAGAGATGGTGATTGAGGGCCGTGTCCTCTATCTCCTTTTTCTGTCTTAAAATTGCAACATCAGAGATCTGCTTGGATCCCTGATATTTCACTAAAACCCTCCAACGGGGCTCCTAAAAAAAAAAATTAAAAAAATAATAAAAAAATATTGAAAAAAGTAAATAACAATATTAAGTTCTGACATGAGTAGTAGAACTACCAGGGTCATAAAGGTCACACTTGCAACTGGTCCCTGCCATTCTCCCACTGGGCTAAGAGGGAAGGACCCCAGCCAAAGGGCCCCTTCATGGTTTCTTGCACTGGAGCCCTGAAGGTTCTAGTTACACCACTGGAGGGACCCCTGAAATAATGTTCATATGTACAGCTCATTGAACATTGGTATAATCAGGGAGCCGTTCATATAACAATAATTATGTTTTAGCTATTGACTCTGCAGACAGTTGGTGACTTCTGCTCACTGTGCGCTTCAGCATGCACTGACCCCGCTCTGTCATGTGACGTGGCCTACCACTTGGTGGCTGAGTTGCTCTTGTTCCCAGTTGCTTCCAATTTGTTATAATCCCACTAACAGTTGAGCGTGGAATATTTAGTAGCCAGGAAATGTCACAGATGGACTTATTGCACAGGTGACAACCTATCACGGGACCACGCTTGGAGTCATTGAGCTCCTGAGAGCGACCCATTCTTTCACCAATGTTTGTAGAAGCAGTCTGCATGCCTAGGGGCTTGATTGTATACACCTGTGACCATGGAGGGGATTGGAACACAATAATTTGTAGACCTTGCCCAATACTTTTGGCAATATAATGTGTGTGTGTACAGCAAAAGGTTGGTCCTCATCAGTACTCTGTGGGACATATCCGGGGTTTTCTTCAGTCAAGACTGGACTAGCAGTTGGCCAAATTTTGGCCCTGGCTATTCTCTTTCAAAGGCCTTTGGCATTGCACTGTTTGGTAATGGCCTCCAAATTAAAGGAAGGCTTTTTAATATGGGTATAGCATCAAGTCAATTAAACTCCAGATGGTCAGTTAAGTTGCAGAGGGGGTTGTTAATCAGTTTAAGCTGCTTTGGTTTTAATGATATTAACAACAGGTGCACTAGATGGGCAACAATGAGACGAACCCTAAAACAGGAATGGTTTTACAGGTGGAGTCTACTGACATTTTTTCCCGACTCATAGTTTTGCATTTGGCTAGGGTCAGTGTCACTACTGGTAGCATGAGGCAATACCTGGACCCTATAGAGGTTGCACAGGCAGTCCAACTCCTCCATGATGCCATTTCTGGAAGGTTTTCTGTGTCTCCCATTACAGACTCAAGGGCATGGAGGAGATTCCAGGAGACAGGCAGTTACTCTAGGAGAGCTGGACAGGGTCGTAGACGGTCCTTAACCCATCAGCCGGACCGGTATCTGCTCCTTTGTGCAAGGAGGAACAGGATTAGCACTGCCAGAGCCCTACAAAATGACCTCCAGCAGGCCACTGGTGTGAATGTCTCTGACCAAACACTCAGAAACAGACTTCATGAGGGTGGCCTAAGGGCCCTACATCCTCTAGTGGGCCTTGTGCTCACTGCTCGGCACCATAGAACTCGACTGGCATTTGCCATTGAACACCAGAATTGGCAGGTCCACCACTGGCACCCTGTGCTTTTCACAGATGAGAGCAGGTTCACCCTGAGCACATGTGACAGATGTGAAAGGGTCTGGAGAAGCCGTGGAGAACGTTCTGCTGCCTGTAACATGGTTCAGCATCACCGTTTTGGTGGTGGGTCAGTGATGGTCTGGGGAGGCATATCCATGGAGGGACGCACAGGCTAGACAATGGCACCCTGACTGCCATTAGGTATCGGGATGAAAGCCTTGGACCCATTGTCCAACCTTACGTTGGTGCAGTGGGTCCTGGGTTCCTCCTGGTGCACAACAATGCCCAGCCTTATGTGGGTAGAGTATGCAGGCAGTTCCTGGAGGATGAAGGAATTGATACCATTGAATGGCTCCCACGCTCGCCTAACCTAAATCCAATAGAACACCTCTGGAATATCATGTTTCAGTCCATCTGACGCCGCCAGGTTGCACCTCAGACTGTCCAGGAGCTCAGTGATTCCCTGGTCCAGATCTGGGAGGAAATCCCCCAGGACACCATCCGTGGTCTCATTAGGAGCCTCCCCCGATGTTATCAGGCATGCATACAAGCACGTGGGGACCATACAAACTACTGAGGACCATTCTGAGTTGCTGCAATGAAACTTCAGTAAAATGGATTAGCCTGCTGCATCATTTTTTCACTTTGATTTTCGGGGTGTCTTTGAATTCAGTCCTCTGTAGGTCGATAATTTTTCCATCAAATGGGACATCATTATGTTCCTAACACATCACCCAGTCCATATTATTATTATTATAGCAAGGGGGAAAGAACATGAGACAAGACAGTAACAATACAATACACAAGGGGTTCGAGGGCCCTGCTCTTTCGAGCTTACAATCTTGGAGCATATCAGTATAGATATCCAGCATATTTTTACCCATTGAGATCTGATGTGTTTTCAAAGTGTTCCTTTAATTTTTTTTTGCAGTGTATAATAAAGCCCCAAAAGATTAGTATAGTGATGGGTAGCATGCCACTCCAAATGACATCTATGAGATGGGAGTATATCTCAGAAAGCCAGAAGGATCATCCACCAAGCAACACCATGCAAGGCTTACCAGAAATGTATGACCTTCTAGTTAAAGAAAGGTCAATATGCACATAATTCACAGATCTTAGCAGTGATCATCAGAGGGTAGAAGACAACATATTCATCTCAGAAGGTGCTTGATGAAGTTTCCTCAATTACGTATCCATCCTGATATTGACGTATCTGTATGAAGATTGGTGGTGTTATAAAGAAAAGATCAACTTCAGTGTTCTGGCAAAAATGAACACATCCTCCCTACTGAAGATTTCTGCCTAGCACAGCATATACTGTAATATAAAATAAACTTGTGAGCCACTAAATATTTTTAAGATAGGTTCGTCAGCACCAAACACATACTCATCCAATGTGTGTATAAACTAAACAGATACCACAATAGTGCTGCGCTCCTAATTACTGATACATATCAAAAGCAAAAACATACTCATATAATAGTGTAATACCAAATAAAACTAAAACAATATCTCTTATTATTAATAAAGTGAAAAAACATATATTGTGACTGGTGAAAATTAACCAATATTAAATGTGCACAAAAATGAATATAGTGAATAAGTATTGGATAAATCAGTCTCTGGTGATACAAGTGACAAATCCAAGGTGATATTAAATCCAATTCCCAGTGATTCTTATTGTGTTCTTGATATGCGCTCACCTCATTCAAAGCCTAAAAAGGCTAAACCAGCTTTTGTTCACCAGAAGGAACTATAACCATAAATTACACCGTAGCAGTAATATGGATGGCAAGTACACAGTGCAAGAGGCGCACTTGTTGTATGCACTGGCTACTGATTTTATACAAAGCGCTTTTACTTTTGTTACATGTGAGTGCAATGGGCACATATTAAAGGTTTTATATTTTAAAAGGATAAGACACTATGGCCCTGATTTACTAAGACTTGAGTCTACCAGCAGACTCTGAACATTCAGGCAGACTCAATGAAATCAATCAAGACCTGTCAGTCTTCTGAGAGGCGTCTAGCAATCTCATTGACGAACGTCTACTTTACTATTAGTAAATGTGGAATCGCGTCTGGCACATTTTTAGGTGCAATACCGGATATATTCACTAGATGGCTCACAAGCGCGGGCTTTGGCGTTTTCCTGTTTTCATAAGAGAATACTTAGAATGTAACATAAAAAGTACACCTATATTATAATTTTTTTTTTTTTGCTGTTTCTCCAAAATGATCAGACAACTAATGCATTTACTAATGAATGTCATACATTCTATTTTCAAATGTTAAACATTTTCACACTTATATCTCAAATAATTTGGAATGTCTAGTTCTAAGTTCCCAATATAATGATATAGCTTCCTTCTCTTTATTCATGTAACTCTTCTATGTTAAGGTATTAATGCACATGGGCAGCTATGGGTTAGTCATCCAGCTCCATCCATCCATCAGGGTGGGTGCCAAAATGGTAAGGGGAGGAATTAGCTCAGCCACAGGAGCCAGAAAGGTGCTTAATAGTGTAATACACACGTCCCAAGGGTGGTTTACCTTTCACGAGTTCATGCACTACTGTTCATCACGGATAAACCACACGTGCCATTCATAGGCACTCTCTGAGTTGGTACTCTGACACGAAGGACATTCCATTATTCAGGAATGATTATATGAACTTTTTTTTAGCACCATTTACCAGTTCACATCATCATTAATGGGCAGCACAGTGGCTTAATGGTTAGCACATCTGCCTTGCAGTAAATGGGTCATGGGTTCGATTCCTGACCATGGCACCTCCTGCATGGAGTTTGCATGTTCTCCCTGTGCTTGCATGGGTTTCCTCCAAGTACTCCAGTTTCCTCCCACACTCCAAAGACATTCTGGTAGGTGTATTGATTCCTGTCCAAATTGGCCCTAGTGTATTAATGTGAGTTAGTGACCTTAGATTGTACACCCCTTGAGGGTTAGGGACTGATGTGAATGTACAATATATGTGTAAAGCACTGCATAAATTGACAGCTCTATAAAAGTACCTAAAATAAATAAATAAAGGATTGCACTTTTTGGATTTTACCTGCGTTGATGATTGATAACATGCATTTATAGCACTGCACTATTATTTTAACATATTTCTATTCTGGGACTGTTGCCAACACCCTGAGTGCTAGCTGCTACCTTCATATCTATACCTATATTTATATTGATCTTGTGTAATACCATTTTAGTAGTCTATATAATTTGACCAGCGCTCGCTTTATCATTATTTTTAAACAATATAACTACTATACATTGCAGCTCAAACTCGGTCTCTTACAGTGGCTTAGTGGTCAGAACTCAGAACTTACAGCATGTGGATCATGAGTTCTAATCCCAGCCATAGCTGCATCTCAGTTTGCATGCTTTCTCTGCATGGGTGTGTTTCTGCCAACACTCCAAAGACATGCTGTTATGTTAATTGGGCCTAGTATATGTAAAAAAAACAGCCATTTTTAAAAAAAACGAAAAAATCGGTCGTTCAATCGGCCGACGTTACCACCAACAGCAAAAAAATCCTCCGATTTTTGATTTTCGTCCCGTCTACAGCCGGCATTTTTACTTCTGTCCCTTGCAGAGATCTCCGCTGTTATATTTTACATGAAAAGTATTGCGGTTGCAACATTGTATCCATTTCGGATAAAGATGGTTTTATTCGGATACAAATAGATACATTGTTGCAACCGCAAGACTTTTCATGTAAAATATAATAGCGGACTGGAATTCTTCTTCTTCTTCCCAACTTTACCAATAGAAAAAAAAAATGTGCCAAAACCCCGATTAAACGGCCGACCAATTAACCCACCAACGGTGCAAAAATTGGCCGATTTTTTATTTTCGGCCGATTTTTGACCCATCTATGGCCTGCATTAGATTGTAAGCTCCTTGACATTTGTGAATGCCCAAAATATGGAGATCAATTTCCAGGGTTCTGTCAGTGCCAGGAATATAGATCAATTAATTAAGATTTTGGCTACCGACTAGAAAGTGGGAAGGGAGTGAATCTTACCTGCGTCCTTTTCTTCTGACAAGTTTGAAATTTTCAATTTTCCTTCTGTTTATATTTCATTACAACTTTATTTTCTCTAAGGCTGCGTTCACACTAGCTTTGTCAGCAGGCATCAGACAGGCATTTGGGAAGCGTTTTTTACGCTTCTCAAACGCCTATGAAAATTCTGCACATGACAGCACACAGTGCTGTTCACACTGAAGCGTTAGCATTGCATCACGGCAAAACTGGCGCCTCCTGTCGAGTCAGGAGGAGTTGAAGCCTCCCATTCAAGTCTATGGTGCTGCTCCTCAAATGCCTGGCAGACGTTTGCGGTGTGGTTGCGAGGCATTTTTGGAGCGTCAATACCATTTAACTTTATTACAGGCATTTGTGGTGCAGTTTTAACGCTTGGTAAATGGTTATCACATGCCTCAAAACCGCACATAGGGCGTTTGGGAAGCATTTGAGGAGCGTAAAAAACGCTTTCCAAACACCTGTCAAACGCTATAGGGGCGTTTGGCAAGAGTTAGAAATAACTCCAGCTAGCTAACTTAGCTCCAGAAATACTCTGACATTTTTGTGGCTCAGTTATAACTGACGAATTCAACACTATCGCTTGCTCAAGGCCAACCAAACATTTCAATATTATGATTAATTGTAAAAAACAGATATGTCATGAATATAATATAAGTCCTCTAAGTGCCAAATTATGAGTTTAGAATGATAATCTATAACTGATTGCCACCACACCAGTCCTAGTGTTGCTATACCAGTGTAAGCCAGGAACAAAGTTCCTGATCGCTGCCACACCAGTCTCAGTGCTACTAGACCACGCTAAGTTCTAGCAACAATGTTTTTGATTGCTAGCCACACCCGTCCCAGCGTTACCAGACCAGTGTCATCCAGCATCAGAGTTCCTGATCAATGCCACACCAATGCCAGTGTTACCAGACCAGTGTCATCCAGCATCAGAGTTCCTGATCATTGCCACACCTGTCCCAGTGTCACCAGACCAATGTCACCCAGCATTAGAGTTCCTGATCATTGCCACACCCGCCCCAGTGTCACCAGACCAGTGTCACCCAGCATCACAGTTCCTGATCAATGCCACACCAATGCCAGTGTTACCAGACCAGTGTCATCCAGCATCAGAGTTCCTGATCATTGCCCCACCAATGCCAGTGTTACCAGACCAGCGCAGCCATCAACAGTGTTCCTGGTCACCAGGACACCAGTCTCAGTGTCTCCAGACCAGTGTAAGCCATCGACAATGTTTCTGAAGCAGAAACATGGTCAGCAAACAGGCAAAGGATTGGTCCATTAAGAAATGTAGTCAATAAAAAGGTCATGACTGGTACAGGCAGTGAGCAGTGGCAACACTGCACTCATGTGGCATGATCAGGAACACCATAGCTGGTGTGATGATGGTCAGGGACACGGAGACCAGTGTGGCGGTGATCAGGGACACCGTAGCTGTTGTGGCAATAAACAGGAATATGACTGGTGTAGCGGTGACCAGGGACACTGTAGCAGGAATGGCAGTGATCAGGGACAATATGACTGCTTTAGTAGTGATCAGAGAAACTTTAACTGGTGTGGTGGTGATTAGGAACAGTATGACTGGTGTGGAGATTAGGAACAGTATGACTGGTGTGGTGGTGATCAGGGACACTGGGACTGGTGGTGGCAGTGATCAGGAAAACTGTAACTGGTGAGGCAGTGATCAAGGACAATATTACTGGTGTGGCGGTGATCAGCAACACTGTGAGTGTTTGGCAGTGATTAGGGACAATATGACTGGTGTGGCAGTGATCAGGGACACTGGGGCTGGTGTGGCAGTGTTTAGGGACACCATAGCTAGTGTGATGGTTGTCAGAGACACTGGGACTGGTGAAGCAGTGATCAGGGACACCGTAGCTGGTGTGATGGTGATCAGGGACACTGGGACTGGTGTGGCGGTGATCAGGGACACTGTAGCTATTGTGTCTGTGATCAGAAACAATATGACTAGTGTAGTGGTGATCAGGGACATTATGAGTGGTGTGTCAGTGATTAGCAACACTGTGAGCATTTGGCAGTGATCAGGGACACTGTAACTGGTGTGATGGTGGTCAGGGACACTGGGACTGGTGTGATGATGGTCAGGGACACTGGGACTGGTGTAGCAGTGTTTAGGGACACCATAGCTAGTGTGATAGTGGTCAGGGACAATGGGACTGGTGTGGTAGTGATCAAGGACACTGTAGCTATTGTGGCAGTGATCAGGAACAATATGACTGGTGTGGCAGTGATCAAGGACGCTGTAACTCATGTTTCCCTGATCAGGGATACTGCACTTGTGTGATATGATCAGAAACCCACAGCGTGGTCCAAAGCAGCCTTTTTTCATCCAGGGTGCCTTCGTTTCTTGAGGCTGACCTTGGCAAAATTAGATTAGATTATTACATTTTAGAATGGGGTGCCTTGAGACTGTCCAGAATTTTAAAGGATGCCTCAAGATTGTGCCTTGACTGAAAAAAGGTTAAGAAACACTGGTCTAAAGAAGGAAAACCGATGAACCAGCAACAGAGTCGTGGGCAGCCAAGGCTCGCTGATGCACATAGGGATCGAAGGCTGGCCTGTGTAGTCTGTTCCAATGGAAGAGCTACTGGAGATCAAATTTTCGTGGGCAGCCAAGGCTCATTGATGCACATACAGATAGTAGGCTGGCCTGTCTAGTCCAAGGCTCACTGGTGCACATAGGGATTGAAGGCTGGCCTGTGCAGTCTGTTCCAATGGAAGAGCTACTGGAGATCAAATTTTCGTAGGCAGCCAAGGCTAACTGGTGCACATAGGGATTGAAGGTTGGCCTGTGTAGTCTGATCCAATGGAAGAGCTACTGGAGATCATATTTCTGGAAAAGTTAATGTTGGTTCTGATAAAAAGGTGTCAGAACACACAAAACATCACAATTTGTTGTATATGGAGCTGTATAGACATAGACCAGTCAGGGTGCCCAGGCTGACCAAAGCCAAAAGAGCCTACAAAGAGCATGTAAGCATCAGAACCGGACCACGGAGTAATGGAAGAAGGTCTGATGGATTCAAGAACGTTTGAGTAACACAATGAGTATGAGGAGTTGATTTGGCCTCCCGATCTCAATCCAATCAAGCATCTGTGGGATTTGCTGGATAAACAAGTCCGATCCATGGAGGTCCCACCTCACAATTTACAGGATTTGAAGGACCTACTACTGACGGATTGGTGCCGGATACCACAGCATACCTTCAGAGGCGTAGTGAAGTCCATGCCTTGATAGGTTATGGTGGATGGTCACCATGTTATGGCTGATCGGTGTATATACACAGCAAGGGAGCATTTGTACTGGATCTCAGCTTTCAACTGGAATTTTCTTCCCATACTTGCCTCCTTCCATAACACAGAGGACATCTGGACAGAAGGATGTGACGGGAGGTGTTGCCATGACAACCAGACATTACCTCTCATCTGATCTGCACCATGACAACGATGCCTACACTCTGCCTGCTCTGAGCGTCATTAAAAATGATAATAAATGAACCTCAGCAGCATATTGAGCCATCAACACCAAACATATCAACATGTTCCTCCTAGCACTAGAAATTCTGCCCTCATTTCCGGTCCGTGCGTTCCACGGTCGCCTTGCCACTTCCGGGTTCCCATGGCACTGACTGGCCTATCTTCTCAAAGCCGACATAGTAACAAGGATTAAGCCGAGTGGCCACTAGAGGGCGCGCGGCTGCTAGCCCACAGGAGGACGTGTCCTCCGTGCAGGCGGAGCGGCGGCCATTTTGTTGTAGCCCGGAAAACAGGATTAATTTTTTTTCTACAAGAATCTTCATGGAGAGGCTGTGAGTGTGAGCCCAGTGAGGAGGAGGAGGTAATAATAATAATCTTATAATTATGAGAGAAGGGGGTCCCAGCACTGTGTGTGGACTGGATGGGGGGATCATGTCACCTCCACACGTCCTCATCTTCCTGCAACTCCTCTGATGTGTAGTCCAGGTCAGGGTGTTGTAGAACTACACCTATTGTAGAGGAATATATATGCTTTTGCATGTGTCGAGATAGAAAAGTCTATGATATTTCTATGCAGACCTCCATGCACACATATACTTACCTTTTGTTTGCTTTCCCTTCCCCCCTCCTCCATTCAGCAGCTAGAAATACCACAGTTTGGACTACACAGTGCTATGAACTTCCTGCCTGACAGCCCTGATTGGTCTAGCATTGTCAGATGGACGGATCACATGCTGCTCCATACCTGGAAGTACCGGGTATCCACACTGAATGTAGTGGGGAAGATACTGCCTAAAATGATGGATTTATTTATTCCATATTTCATACATTTTCGGCTTGTTTAGTCATCATCGATGTAGGACAGGGAGCCAGGAATTCGGGTTTTGTTGTATTGCTGTTCCAATGCTTCCCAATATTCAGTTTTGGTGGCGATAAGGAAGTGGCCCATAAACCACTTGTCCCCGCTTGTAGGAAAGACTTTCCCCAGGTTGGTCCCCGCTTGTAGGCAGGACTTTCCTCAGGTTGGTCCCCGATTGTAGGCAAGACTCTCCCCAGGTTGGTCCCCGGTTGTAGGCAGGACTCTCCCCAGGTTAGTCCCTGATTGTGAACAGGACTCTCCCCAGGTTAGTCCCCGGTTGTAGGCAGGACTCTCCGAGGTTAGTCCACGGTTGTAGGCAGGACTCTCCCCAGGTTAGTCCCCGGTTGTAGGCAGGACTCTCCCAGGTTGGTCCCCGGTTGTAGGCAGGACTCGCCCCAGGTTGGTCCCCACTTGTAGGCAGCAGTCTCCCAGGTTGGTCCCCATTTGTAGGCAGGACTTTCCCAAGTTTGGTCCCCGGTTGTAGGCAGGACTCTCCCAGGTTGGTCCCTGATTGTAGGCAGGACTCTCCCGGGTTGGTCCCCGATTGTAGGCAGGACTCTCCCAGGTGGGTACCCACTTGTAGGCAGGACTTTCCACAGGTGGGTCCCAACTGTAGGCAGGACTTTCCCCAGGTTGGTCCTTGATTGTAGGCAGGACTCTTCCCAGGTTGGTCCTTGATTGTAGGCAGGACTCTTCCCAGGTTGGTCCCTGATTGTAGGCAGGACTTTCCCCAGGTTGGTCCTGATTGTAGGCAGGACTTTCCCCAGGTTGGTCCTGATTGTAGACAGGACTTTCCCCAGGTTGGTCCCCGGTTGTAGGCAGGACTCTCCCCAGGTTGGTCCCCGGTTGTAAGCAGGACTCTCCCCAGGTTGGTCCCCGGTTTCAGGCAGGAGTCTTCCCAGATTGGTCCCCGATTGTAGGCAGGACTGTTCCCAGGTTGGTGCCCGGTTGTAGGCAGGACTCTTCCCAGGTTGGTGCCCGGTTGTAGGCAGGACTCTCCCAGGTGGGTTCCCACTTGTAGGAAGGACTTTCCCCAGGTTGGTCCTTGATTGTAGGCAGGACTCTTCCCAGGTTGGTCTCCCAGGTGGGTCCCCACTTGTAGGCAGGACTTTCCCCAGGTTGGTCCCCGATTGTAGGCAGGACTTTCCCCAGGTTGGTCCCCGATTGTAGGCAGGACTTTCCCAAGGTTGGTCCCCGATTGTAGGCAGGACTCTCCCCAGGTTGGTCCCCGATTATAGGCAGGACTCTCCCAGGTTGATCCCCATTTGTAGGCAGGACTCTCACACCGGTTGGTCCCCGATTGTAGGCAGGACTCTCCCAGGTTGGTCCGCACTTGCAGGCAGGACTTTCCCCAGGTTGGTCCCTGATTGTAGGCAGGACTGAACCAGGTTGGTCCCCGGTTGTAGGCAGGACTCTCCCAGGTTGGTCCCTGATTGTAGTCAGGACTCTACCCAGGATGGTCCCCAGTTATAGGCAGGACTCTCCCAGGTTGGTTCCTGATTGTAGGCAGGACTCTCCCAGATTTGTTGCCGTTTGTAAGCAGGAGTTTCCCTAACTGCTAATGCCTTTCTGCTCAGAATGGGACTGCATCTGTCTGGCCAGGGGATGGGAGGAGCAAGGAGCCTCTGGATGTGCCCCCTGGGGGGTGGCGTCCCAAAGATACCAGAAAAACACTATGGGTTTGGGACCCCACTGAGTCAGTGGCACTTAGTCACGTCACTCACTTTCTTGCGCACACCTATTGGGCAGGTTTTGTTGCTAGTCCTGAAGCATTTTTATACTGGCCAAAAAGCCTGCACTTGGCACCATTTATTTATTTTTCACCGGCACTTATGCTACACGTGTGCTTGTTGCTTTTTTTTTTGGCACAGAGACAGAGGGTGTAGGTTTGTCAGGGCATGTCATTATGTTGGAGAGAGGACCTTTGGCCCTCAGAAAATTGTATCCTTTTTTTCCAGGTTTGTGTGTTCTTTGTCATTCTCGCTCTCCTCTTCAGTCCTACCATCAGTCCCTTTCTCTACACATAGGGGGCAGATATGTTCCTCTGAAGTAGGTGTAGCTACAGGAGTGAAAGACCAGCACCTTTAAAAAAAAATACTCCAAGTGTCCATGTTCTATTAATTGAAATATTGATCCACACAATTTGAATAAGTTGCTCATATTTTTATAAACCCACAGGCACTCTTTGCTGGGGCCGGTATGTGTTACTGCAGTCCATCTGTCCTGATCACTTCTTCTTGTGTTAAAAGGTGGTGACCTAAAAGGCTGTATTTCATTTATTATCACAAAAAACTTTTATTAAAGGGAAAGTTTATTCAGGTTTACAGATAAATAATAAAACATTACTGTTCTTCCTAAGTCTAAGCATGTGCAAGTCTGATCTCTAGAACTGATCCAGTTCTGGTGACATAGCTATAACTTACAATCTCAGCAGCATTTGCAGACAGTGTCTTGATCCAAATGATACCTTGCAGATCAGAGGGAGCTTTAAATGAAAACTTGTGCAGATCCTCACAGTTGAACATCAGATCAGAAAATCATAGTATGCCTAGCTCCAGCAGTTACATGTGATCAGAACAGGAACTAAAGACGCATACAGATAAACAATAAAACATTACTGTTCTTCTTCCTCAATCTAAGCATTGGAAGTGTGATCTCTAGAACTGATCCAGTTCTGCTGAGATAGCTGTAACTTACAATCTCAACAGCATTTGCAGACAGCGACTCGATCCAAATGACACCTTGCAGATCAGAGGAATCTTTAAATGAAAACTTGGGCAGATCTTCACAGTTCAACATCAGATAAATCATAAAATCATAGTATGCCTAGTTCCAGCAGTTACATGTGATCAGAACAGGAACAGTTGTGCATTTCATGATCAATGTTTTATTTTTGGCAGAACAAAGTTTACAAATCACAGTAAGGTACAAATAAACGGGAGAGCATGTAATGAGAAGGGCACAAGGATCAGCTCAAGGACGTCATGATGGAAAACCGACCACCCCTCTCATCTCCGGGTAAGAGGAGACTTTCATTTCTTGTATTGAGGATCCACCTAGATACACACATCCTCTGATATAAAGACATAGAAACAATGTATCCAGTCAGTGTGTGTGTTTCCTACAGATCGATCAACTTCTAGCTTGCATTTTCAAAGCTCAATTGAACAAACTGAACCTAGAAACTGATTGGTTACTATGCATGGCTGCTCCAAAGTTGTAGTAAATTCTCTCCGAATGTATCAAGTTAATGTTTGTGTTTCCCACAGATGGATCCGGTAACACAAATACCCCAAAGAGATGTCCCCGTCCTCTGTATTCCCAGGACTCCACACAGGAAGATCAGGAGATCCCTCAGGATGATCAGGTAGATGGAACTGAGGATCTTACTGGTATTTTTTTTTTTTTTAATAAATTAGTTACATGTAAAAAAAAGTTTGTTTGGTGCCTTATCCAGGGTGAAGGCCTGATTGTTGTTAAAGTTGAAGTAAAAGAAGAAGAAGAAGACGAAGAAGAGTATGTATGGGGTGATGAGCCATGTAGAGAGGACGAAATCCCTCCAGAGATCAGCCCAGGTGAGGAATAAACACTAAATCCAGAGAAGAGTCCCAGATCCTCCTTGTTCAGTCACTACAACAATCTCTTCTTCTCCCCCCTCCTCTGTCAGTAGACAGTAATGGGGGGACAGTATGTGCCCAGTGGGGGAGTCAGGGGCCATCAGCCTCTAGTAGACACCAGGTATGAGCCATGTAAGGAGGAGATGCCTCCAGAGATCAGCACAGGTGAGGAATAAACACTAAATCCAGAGAAGAGTCCCAGATCCTCCTTGTTCAGTGACTACAACAATCTCTTCTTCTCCCCCCTCCTCTGTCAGTAGACAGTAATGGGGGGGGGGGGGGCAGTATGTGCCCAGTGGGGGGTCAGGAGCCATCAGCCTCTATTAGACTCCGGCTCTTCTCCTCACATCATGTCATTGAGACGTGACCAGTCTCCCCCCACACACACTCTCTGGGCTCTTTCATACATCTCAGTACAGGGGGCTTTACTCTCATCTTTATTCACAGACACCAGAACCACCCGGGGAGCTGCCAAAGCTGAGGAGGAGGAAGAAGAACATGTGAGGATTAAAGAGGAGGAAATTCCTATAGAAATAAGCACAGGTGAGTAATAAACACTAAAAACAGAATTAGAGTATGGTATTGTATGTGAAAATTTTATTGGGATGATATTAACCGCTTACCCGCCGCCGTTTAGCAGATATACTACTACAGGGCGGCACGGATGCGCACAATCTCGTATACATACGTGACTTTGCATTTCTGGGTAAGGGGCACGTGCCCTACCTGCGCTGCCATTCGCGCCCATGGATGTCAATCACCAGGTCCCGGCTGGTGATTACCCGCCTGTGCCCTGCGTTTACTGACAATCACTGACAGGGAGGACGACTGTTTTGTTTACAGACAGTCTTCCTCCCTGTCAGCTTGGGCACACTGCACAGCACAGCCATCCCCATATATACGTGATTTTGCATTTCCAGGTAGGGGGCACGCGCCCCACCCACGGCCGCAGATGTCAATCACTGGGTCCTGGCAGGGGATTACCGACAATCACCAACAGGGAGGAAGACTGTTTTGTTTACAAACAGTCTTCCTCCCTGTCAGCTCGGGCACACAGCACAGCCATTCCGATCAGTGTGCTTACAGTGAAGCACCCCCCCCCCCGCCCCCTATTAAAACACTTCCTACACACAGGTAACCCTTTGATAGACCCTCACATTAGCCCCTTCCTGCCCAGTGCCATTAGTACAGTGTTGGTGCTGTTTTTTTTAGCACTGATCACTGTATTGGTGTCACTGGGGATGTCAGTGGCAGTCAGTTCCCCCCCAAAGTCAGAATGCCCGCCGCAGTCTTGCTAAAAGTCACAGATCACCGCCATTACTAGTAGGAGAAAAAAAAAAATCCCAGTATCTATACCGCCATTTGTAAACGCTATAACTTTCACGTAAACCAATTAATTTACACGTATTGGGATTTTATTTTGTAATGACACGGAGCAGAATACATTTTGGCCTAAATTTATGACGAAATTTGATTTTTTAATTTTTTTTACTGGACACGTTTAATAGAAAAAAGTCAAAAATACTGTTTTTTTTCTCAAATTTGTCATTTTTTTTGCTTATAGCGCAAAAAAAAAAACAACCACAGGCGATAAAATACCACCAAAAGAAATCACAATTTGGGGAAAAAAAGGACTTAAATTTCATTGGGTGCAGTGTTGCATGACCACACAATTTTCAGTTAAAGTAACGCAGCGCAGTAATGCAAAATTGGCCTGGTATACAGGTGAAACTCGAAAAATTTGAATTTCGTGCAAAAGTTCATTTATTTCAGTAATGCAACTTAAAAGGTGAAACTAATATATGAGATAGACTCATTACATGCAAAGCAAGATAGTTCAAGCCGTGATTTGTCATAATTGTGGTGATTATGGCTTACAGCTCATGAAAACCCCAAATCCATAATCTCAGAAAATTAGAATATTACATGCAATCAATAAAACAAGGATTGTACATAGAACAATATCGGACCTCTGAAAAGTATAAGCAAGCATATGTACTCAGTACTTGGTTTGGGCCCCTTTTGCAGCAATTACTGCCTCAATGCGGTGTGGCATGGAAGCTATCAGTCTGTGGCACTGCTGAGGTGTTATGGAAGACCAGGATGCTTCAATAGCGGCCTTCAGCTCTTCTGCATTGTTTGGTCTCATGTCTCTCATCTTTCTCTTGGCAATGCTCTATAGATTCTCTATGGGGTTCAGGTCAGGCGAGTTTGCTGGCCAATCAAGCACAGTAATCCCACGGTCATTGAACCAGGTTTTGGTGCTTTTGGCAGTGTGGGCAGGTGCCAAGTCCTGCTGGAAAATGAAGTCGGCATCCCCATAAAGCTCGTCTGTGGAAGGAAGCATGAAGTGCTCCAAAATCTCCTGGTAGATGGCTGCATTGACCCTGGACTTAATGAAGCACAGTGGACCAACACCAGCAGATGACATGGCTCCCCAAATCAACACAGACTGTGGAAACTTCACACTGGACTTCAAGCATCTTGCAGTGTGTGCCTCTCCATTCTTCCTCCATACTCTGGGTCCTTGGTTTCCAAATGAGATACAAAAGTTGCTCTCATCAGAAGAGAGGACTTTGGACCACTGAGCAACAGACCAGGACTGTTTTTCTTTAGCCCAGGTAAGACGCTTCAGACATTGTTTGTTGTTCAGGAGTGGCTTGACAAGAGGAATACAACATTTGAAGCCCATGTCCAGGATCCGTCTGTGTGTGGTGGCTCTTGATGCACTGACTCCAGCCTCAGTCCACTCCTTGTGAAAGTCCCCAACACTTTTGAATGGCCTTTTCCTGACAATCCTTTCCAGGCTACGGTCATCCCTGCTGCTTGTGCACCTTTTTCTTCCACAGTTTTCCCTTCCACATAACTTTCTATTAATGTGCTTTGATGCAGCACTTTGGGAACATCCAACTTCTTTTGCAATTACCTTTTGAGGCTTTCCCTTCTTATGGAGGGTGTCAATGATGGTTTTCTGCACAACTGTCAGGTCAGCAGTCTTTCCCATGATTGTGATTCCTACTGAACCAGACTGAGAGACCATTTAAAGGCTCAGGAACCCTTTGCAGGTGTTATGGCTTAATTATCTGATTAGAGTGGGACACTTTGAGCCTAGAATATTGCACCTTTTCACAATATTCTCATTTTCTGAGATTGTGGATTTGGGGTTTTCAAGAGCTGTAAGCCATAATCACAATTATGACAAATCACGGCTTGAACTATCTTGCTTTGCATGTAATGAGTCTATCTCATATATTAGTTTCACCTTTTAAGTTGCATTACTGAAATAAATGAACTTTTGCACGATATTCTAATTTTTCGAGTTTCACCTGTATATAAAAATATATTTTGAAATATATTGAATATGGCCACAATTTTAGTATTTCAAATATATGTCAATATATTTGGTAAGAATATTTTTAAAATATATTTTTCTTCCATATAGGATATTACACTTGTTAGGCACACAGTTAACTCCTTGATTGTCCTTGATGTTAACACATTTCCAGCCAGTGTTATTAGTACAGTGACAGTGTACTGTATCAGCACTGATCACTGTATTAATCTCACTAGTGACATCAATGTCAGTATCCCTCCCAGCCAGCGTCAGTTAGTGCCAGATTGCCCGCCACACTATCACAGTCCTACTATAAGTCGCTGATCACCACCAGTTTCAGTATAGTGTCTTAGCAATGTAAATTCCAGTATATATATCATAGTTGTATACGCTATAACTTTCACACAAATCAATTAATATACACTTATTGGGATTTTTTAACCATTGAAATGTAGCAGGATATATTTTGGCCTAAATTTATGAAGAAATGTGATTTTTTTATTTTTTTTATTGGATATATTTTATAGCAGAAAGTAGAAAATATTCCAAAATGTTTGGTCTTTTTTTTATTCTTAACCTCAGAAACTACTAAGCAACTTATTCACTCCCTTGTTATATCTCGCTTTGACTATTGTAACTCCCTCCTCATTGGCAGACCTCATCGCAGGCTATCCCCTCTTCAGTCTATCATGAATGCTGCTGCCAGACTCATCCACCTTACTAACCGTTCTGTATCTGCCACCCCTTTCTGCCAATCCCTCCACTGGCCTCCACTCAGTGTCCTCCACCCCTGTCTGGCAATCCCTCCACTGGTCTCCACTCAGCGTCCTCCATCCATCTCTGCCAATCCCTCCACTGGCCTCCACTTCGTGTCCTCCACCCCTGTCTGGCAATCCCTCCACTGGTCTCCACTCAGCGTCCTCAACCCCTCTTTGCCAATCCCTCCACTGGCTTCCCATTGCCCAACGGATAAAATTCAAAACATTACCAATAACATATAAAGCCATTTATAACTCCGCCCCCAATGACATCACCAAGCTTGTCTCCAAATATCAAACCAAACCATCCTCTCTGCTCCTCGCACGACCTCCTTCTCTCTAGCTCTTTTGTCTCCTCCTCTCATGCTCCTCTCCAGGACTTCTCCAGAGCCTCCCCCATCCTCTGGAACTCTCTACCCCAATTTGTCAGACTATCGCCTACTCTGCTCACATTTAGGCGATCTCTGAAAACCTCTCTCTTCTGGGAAGCCTATCCTGCCCTCAGCTAATAATGGAATCTTCTACTCCTCCTACCAGTCCATCCCCCACAGTTTTTACCTTTTGTACCACCAGCCCTCCCTTAGATTGTAAGCTCCAAGGATCAGGGCCCTCCTAACCCTCTTGTATTGAACTGTATTGTTGCTGTATTGTCTCCCTGTATGTAAAGCTCTGAGAAAACTGTTGGCGCTATATAAATCCTCTATAATAATAATAATAATTTATAGAATAAAAAATAAAAAACCCAGCGGTGATCAAATACCACCAAAAGAAAGCTCTGTTTGTGTAAAAAAATATGTTATACATTTCATTTTGGTACAATGCTGCATGACTGAGCAACTGCCAGTTAAAGTAGCGCAGTGCTGAATAACAAAATAAAATGGCCTGGTCTTGGTGGGGGTAAAATCTCTCCGGAGGTCAAGTCGTTAATTACAGAAATGTTTTTTCACTTCATATTTTACGCAGATGGACAACTCCGAAGGTATAACATGGGAAGGGTTACTGTAATCTCAAATTACGGTAAAACGGAAGACGATAGCTCATCCGATTCTTCAGAAGAGAACCCCAGCACCCCAGATCGTCGCTCAAGACCTCAGAGAGCAAAACGATCGTCTAGACCCACCAAACGGAAGGGTCGTATTTCTGTTTCTTCACCTCCCACCACCCATCAAGCAGCTGCTACAGAGGGGGAAAAGTTTTCTTGTGCTGAATGCGGCAAAAGTTTCAATCAGAAAGCTCACCTTGCTTCACACCAGAGGTCTCACGTAGCAAAGGAAGCCCACTCTTGTTCGGAGTGTGGTCAGTGCTTTTCTTCTAAAAAGGTTCTCATCGAACATCAGAAAAGTCACGACGGAATGAAGCCGCTTTCATGTTCCGAGTGCGGGAAAGGTTTTACTCGGAAATATTCTCTTATGACGCACAGAAGAGTTCACACGGGAGAGAAGCCATATTCATGTTCACAGTGCGGGAAATGTTTCGCCCTGTTGACCACTCTTATTAGACACGAGCGAACCCACTCTGGAGAGAAGCCATTTTCATGTCCCGATTGCGGGAAATGCTTTAGACAGAAATCAGATGCCGTGATACACCAGAGAATTCACTCTGGCGTGAAGCCATTTTCATGTTCCGAGTGCGGAAAATGTTTTGCCTGTAAGGGAGCTCTGATCTCGCATCAACGCGCACACAGGGGCGAGGGGCCCTATTCATGTGCCGAATGCGGGAAATGCTTTTCCATCAGCACTCATCTTCGCTATCACGTGCAGACTCACATTGATGAAAAGCAATTTCCCATTTCCGAAAGCGGGGCGTCCTTACCGGAGAGGGAGAATCGGATTTTACAACAAGGAATAAAGCCGTTTTCTTGCCCCGAATGTGGGAAGAGTTTTCCGCACCAAGGCCGGCTTACTAAGCACCGGAGATGTCACACGGGAGAAAAGCCGTTTTCCTGCCGGGAATGCAGTAAATGTTTTTCTCAAAAAAGCGATCTCATTAGACACCAGAGATGTCACACCGGAGAGAAGCCGTTTGCCTGCACGGTGTGTGGGAGATGTTTTTCCACCACACAAAATCTAACTTCACACCTGAGAACTCACACCGGAGAGAAGCCATATTCATGTTCGGAATGTGGGATTTCTTTTACCTGGAAAAGATCTCTGATCAGACATCAACGTGTACATGCGGGAGAGATGTCGTAGTCCTGTTAGGAGTTCAGAAAAAAAAGTTTTGTCTGAGATCTTACCTATCAGGAGAAGACGTGTGTTATTGGCAACTTAGCTGGGCTGGAACGCCAAAGGTTGAAGGTGTCACTGATTAGATTGAGTCGATGCTGAACCAGCTACGCTTCCATTGCCATTGCATTAAAATTCAATAAAGATCATTATTATCTTACATCTGTGTGTGTTTACTTTATTTTCTTACTGACAGTATATTGGAGAACCTCGCTGGCTTGAAATTTCTTGAATCCCATCACATCTATTACTAGTGGTGCGCCAAAAATGAAAATTCTGGTACCGAAACCGAAAATTCAGGATGCACTTGGCTGAAAACCAAAACCAAAATGGACAGTTTTTAAAAAATATATATATTTTTAACGCAATTTTTTTTTGGGGAAAAAAAATACACTTTAACAACTTCCCGTCCAGCCCATGTACATAAACGGCCAGATGGGAGCAATGCAGGAGCGGGTCGCCGTTTATAAACAGCCCCCGCATTCACTGCCTGTGCGCGCTTCCTGAGAGCACTGTACGGGGCCTCTGAGTGAGGTCCCGAGTCATGTGATCACTGATTGGCCAATCAGTGATCACATGAATAGTAGTAAGCAAGTTGTCACTTTCTGAAATCATTTCTTACTATGTACAAAATCTGAATGATCACAGAGGTCACATGGTACAGGGCTATTCACAACAGCTTTGTACCATGTGACAAGCTGTGACCAATCACAGCTCTCACAGTATTTCTCTTGTTCAAACTTTTTATTAGGTTACAAATAAGTAGTACATACAGTAGGATACAGCAAACGGTACCATATATGCGGCATAAGTAAGTATGAGGCCCAGGGCCTTTGAGCATCTATATGGAAGCTCTCACAGTATTTCTCAATGGCTGCAAGAATGCAGCCAGAGAGAAGGAGAAATGATTGCTTTTACAGCCTTTATGGGTGTAAAAGCTGTCAGTGTAAAAAAAGACTACTGTTAGGGTGACAGTAGGTTAAAAAAATAATAATATAAAAAAAATTAAAAATGTAAAAACTTTTGAAAAATTATAATTTTTGGTTATAAACTAATTTGAGTTATTAAAATAGGTAGGGGATGTGAGCGCACTAAAAAGTTGCAAAAGCAGCTATGCACAAAGGTAATCAAAATAAACCTTGATAGAAACAATATAAAATGGTGCAGCGATAAAAGCTCAATCATATAAATCTGATAAATAAATATATCCAAGTAAAAGTTCATAAATTGGTAAACAGTTCGAAAGTGACTCTAGTGCTCTTTAGGTGCCTGCTTTCTTGGTAAACCGGTGTCTGTGCAGTAGTTGTATAAGAAATGTGCACTCACCGGACGTGCAAAAAAAATACGCACTCACCGGACTCGCAAATAAAATGCACCTGTAAATATAACTCCAGAAGTCATCAGGGCAAGCCAGGTAATACGGTAACTGCCCTCTAAGGGGTGGATGGTCATGAAAGGATACTGGGGCTTTCAATGGTGATCCACATCAACCAGAGTTCCCCTTAAGGGGTTAAGCGGGTGCTGCTCCCTGGATAAGAGGTTCCCTCTCTGGATATTAGGATGGATCTTGTCCTATGGCAGGGTGTCTGGAAATTAAAAACTCCCCCAATTTATGAACTTTTACTTGGATATATGTATTTATTTATCAGATTTATATGATTGACCTGTTAGCGCTGCACCACTTTTATATAATTTGGGGTTTGTTTTTTTTTACTAAAAAGTTAGCTGAATACATTTTGGCCAAGATTTATGAAGAAAGATTATTTGCAAAATTTTATAAGAAAAACTTTTTTTTTTTCAAAATGTTTGGACTTTTTCATTTATATAGGAAAAAAATAAAAGTGAATAAATACCACCAAATTAAAGTTTTATCGGTCTCAAAAAAATGCTAAAAAAATTTACATTGTTGCATGACCGCGCAATTGTCATCCAAAGTGTGATAGCGCTGAAAGCTGAAAATTGGCCTGGACAGGAAGGGGGTGAAAGTGTCCAGACTTGAAGTGGTTAATGAGCTTTACTAAACACAAATACTGTACATACAAACTACTTACAATTGTAATACAACAATACAAGACATGCAGAGAACTACAAATATCCATAAACACCAATGCACACGCTGTTTGACCTTTCTGGCTAATGCCCATTGACAATAGTCTGTATGAGATAAGGATACACTAAAAAGTTACTTAACCTCTTCACGCCGGCCGCACGCAAAGGCCGGCCACACATTAACCCCTTCACGCCGGCGCCTCCCAGCCCTTTAGAGGTTCCAGATGCCGGGAGGTGGGGCGGGGTTTAGGGACATGTGACTGCCGTGATGCAGCGTCACGGCGGTCACATGATCGGGAAAGGTCCCGATCGAAAGAGGAGATTGGGACCTTTCCGTGAGTACCGGACATGTGTGCTGGGAGCGCGCAGGGCGAGTGCTCTCGGCACATATGTCCTTTGTTGCATATGCAAATGTGCGGCCACTCGGCGTCTAGGCCCAGACACCGGGAGGAGTGAAGAGGTTAAGAAAAACGTGCTGAGAGCATGCACCCTGCCCGCTCCCAGCACACATGTCCGGTACTCACGGAAAGGTCCCGATCTCCTCTTTCGTTCGGGACCTTTCCCGATCATGTGATGGCGAATCACGGCGGTCACATGACCCTAAAACCCCGCCTCCCGGGTTCTGAAACCCTTAAAGGCCGGGAGGCGCCGGCGCCATGGGGTTGACTTGGGTTATAGTTCATAATTTTCATAACAGGACTCCGGGTTCTAACTCAAGCTATCTCAGGAAACTGGGTGTTACCATAGTGCAGATTTAGTGTCATCCCAAGGTGCAGTTCCTTCTTGGATCTTGTCAAGTCTCCTCTGGCACAAACGTTCCTTGGTGATATGGAGCACCCCCAGTTGTTTCTCTCTTTCTCATTCTTATCCTAGTTTATTCTATTTGCTAACATTGAAAAACCTCTGATTGGTAAACCGTAAAATCAGATCTTTATCATGATTGGATGTAACTCAAAGCCCCCTTTGATGTGATGACTATCCAATATTATTTACCTTCTCTTGTCGCTATTCAGAGTCATGACATCCGTAGCAAGTGTATGTTGGTAAGTCTTTCATCACACATGGACATTTGGACAAACAGTCAACAAACTAAGCATACCAAAGTCATATCCCCCTGAAATATCATGACCTATTAACCTATTCAGCTGCTCCCTGAAGAAGAGGAGGTAATCCCTAATATAATGCGTATCGTTTGTCTTTAGAATACTAATGAACACACCAACAGGAAAGATCAGTTCTTTTGAGAAACAGAAGACAATCTTGTTACAGTAATGTCTGGAAAAACAGATTGAATATATAAGCCTGAAAAATCATGGAACCTAGATTGTAATATATATATATTCATACTCTGCCAATCCCTCCACTGGCTTCCAATTGCCCAACGGATAAAATTCAAATCGCTAACACTGACGTATAGAGCCGTTCATAACACTGCCCCTAATTACATCACCGACCTTGTCTCTAAATACCACCCAAACCGTACTCTCCGCTCCTTGCAAGACCTCCTACTCTCTAGCTCCCTTGTCTCCTCCTACCATGCCCGTCTCCAGGATTTCTCAAGGGCTTCACCCATCCTCTGGAACTCCCTACCCCAATCTATCAGGCTATCGCCTACTCTGCTCACTTTTAGGCGCACTCTGATAACCTATCTCTTTAGGAAAGCCTACCCCGACCCCAGCTAATACTGGAATCCTCTACTCTTCCTACCACTCCATCCCCCACAGCTAATTACCTCTTGTACCACTATTCCCTCCCTCCTAGATTGTAAGCTCCAAGGAGCAGGGCCCTCTAATCCCTCTTGTATTGAACTGTATTGTTACTGTACTGTCTCCCTCCATAATGTAAAGCGCTGAGCAAACTGTTGGCTCTATATAAGTCCTGTATAATAATAATAATAGTATAGCAGACATAACACATGGGCATAGTGACCAGGAGAGAGTGCACTGAGGGTGGAGCTTCCATTATGGCCACTCCAACCTCGTCCATGGACACACCAACCTTAATGCATCCGGCATGGACACGCCAACCTCAGTGCATCCGGCATGGAATGGATACGCCAACCTCAGTGCATCCAAAATGGACACGCCAACCTCAGTGCGTTCAGCATGGACACTCCAGCCTCAGTGCATCCAGCATGGACATTGCAACCTCAATGCATCCAGCATGGACACGGCAACCTCAATGCATCCAGCATGGATATGGCAACCTTAATGCATCCAGCATGGACACTCCAGCCTCAGTGCATCCAGTATGGACACTCCAACTTCAATGCATCCAGCATGGACACTCAACCTCAGTGCATCCAGCATGGACACACCAATCTCAGTGCATCCAGCATGCACATGCTGTCACGTACCTGATAGAAGTCTGAATTGACGAGGCCAGCCTCTCTTTTATCTCCAAAGGCCCCACTGAAGGTGGAACAGATGGTGACAAGGTACAGGAGAAACACGAGTGCCTGCGGATATTGATTGTAGAACTTGCAGCTGGTGGTGTAAATCAAGCAGGGCATCCAGTCAGGAACAGAGGAGATGCTGGGAACAGCCAGCTGAGGTTAAGGAAGCACTCCACTGGAACTGCAAGATCTGGGTACGTGGCTTGCCAGATCTTCTGATAAGTGTGAGGCTGGAACACACCATGACAACCGGAGCTGATATAATGGATAGCCAAGGCAAGCACTCAGCAGGACTGTAGAGCCAAACTGGAGCCGGAAGAGTAGTCAGAGTAATAGCCAGGGTCAGCAACGAGCAGGAGATGAGGTACTGGAACATCAGACAGGGATGAGGTCAGGAGGAAGCCAGGATCAGAAACCGATGAGTAGAAGCATAAACAAAATCCAAGAGCAGATCAATAGGAAGCCGGGTCAGTAACGGATACACACAGGATACAGCAGGACACAGGGAATTAGCTGAAGACCAGTCAGCATTGACAGAGAGTAAGAGCCTCCTTTAAATAGTCCGTCTGGTGCCAGAAACTGTGGCACGTGCGTGCACCCGTGTGCGCGCATTCTTGTGCGCATACGCGAGCCTATGCTCATTTTTATTAGCAATGCGCCCATGCTCATTTCTATGTGTGATGTTGCGCGCATGTGCATTTCTATGCGCCAGTCGCCGTACTGAAATTCCCTTACACATGCCAACCTCAGTTTGTCCAGTATTGACACTCCAGCCTCAGTTCATCCAGTATGGACATTTCAGCCTCAGTTTGTCAGAATGGATATTCCAACCTCAGTTCGTCTAGTAAGGACACGCCAACATCTGTTTGTCCAGTATGGACACTCCAACTTCAGTGTGGCCACCAACAAAATCATGTACAGGCAAATAATTTGGGCTCAAACACAGATGGAATGTTAAAGGGTATGTACAATCCTTATTCAATGCAATAACTTGAAGCCACTAAGTCAGTCTTTCTCAACCAGGGTTCCTCCAGAGCCTGCTAGGAGTTCCTTGAGCAATTATTGACTCTCAGATAAGTAACCATCAATAGTCTCTTTCAGCTATCTGGAAAAATTCCATTCTTCTCAATTAACAATGTAAGACTCATTCTTCCCCCATTGATCCCTCTTGTAAGGGGCTTTTCCCCCACTGACCACACAAGTAAGCAGGCTCTTCCCCCAGTAACCATCAAAGTAAGGGGGCTCTTCCTCCAATGACCATCAGAGTAAGGAGGCTCTTCCTCCAATGACCATCAGAGTAAGGGGGCCCTCCCTCAATGACCATCAAAGTAAGGGGGCCCTCCCTCAATGACCATTAAAGTAAGAGGGCCCTCCCTCAATGACCATCAAAGTAAGAGGGCCCTCCCTCAATGATCATCAAAGTAAGGGGGCTCTTCTTCCAATGACATCAAAGTAAGGGGGGTTTTCCTCCAATGACCATCAAAGTAGGGGGGTATTTCCTCCAATGACCATCAAAGTAAGGGGGCTGTTCCTCCAATGACCATTAAAATAAGGGAGCTTTTCCTCCAATGACCATCAAAGGGAGCTTTGCCTCCAATGACCACCAAAGTAAGGGGGTTTTACCCCCCAATGAACACAAAAATAAGGGAGCTCTTCCCCCAATGACAATCAAAGTAGGGGGCTCTTCTCAAAAGACCAGAAAACTAAGGGGACTCTTCCCCAAATGACCACAAAAGTAAGGGAGTTCTTCGCCCAATGACCACCAAAGTAAGCAGGCTTGTCCCCTAATGACCACCAAAGTAAGAGGGTTTTACCCCCCAATGACCACAAAAATAAGGGAGCTCTTCCCCCAATGACAATCAAAGTAGGGGGCTCTTCTCAAAAGACCAGAAAACTAAGGGGACTCTTCCCCAAATGACCACAAAAGTAAGGGAGTTCTTCGCCCAATGACCACCAAAGTAAGGAGGCTTGTCCCCTAATGACCACCAAAGTAAGGGGGCTCTTCCTTCAATTACAACCAAAGTAAGGAGGCTCTTCACCCAAAGATCACCAAAGTAAGGGGGCTTGTTCCTCAATGACCACCAAAGGGAGCTCTTCCCCGACTGACAATCACAGTAAGGGGGCTTTTCATCCAAAGACCATAACACTAGGGGGATTCTTCCCCCAGTGGCCACGAAGGTAAGGGGGCTTGTCCCCCAGTGACCACCAAAGTAAGGGCTTATCCCTCAATTACCATCCTCATTCAATGATCACCAAATGGGGCTCTTCCCCAGTGACTACCAAAGTAAGGGGGCTCTTACTCCAATAGCCATCAAAATAACTGGCTTTTCCCCCACTGACCTCCAAAGGTAACATATCAAAGATCAACAATGTAACATGGCACTACACTGACAACTAACATTAGTAGACACCTTTCATTTTTTTCCACACATTTCTCCAGCCCTGACACAGAGGACATTTGGACAGAAGGATGAGATGATTGGCTACTCTAAGCAGCTCTGCAGAAAATAATAACAACAGTTTTGTACTGACTTTTAATTATTTGTCCTCACGCACACGGGATGTTTTTACAGCGGCTGCTTTTGGCATTTTTTTTCTACAGCCACTAAACCCCCCCCAGCATGTTATCCTATGTGTCCATACACACATAGGCTTTGACCACTTGCCCTGCAGAGGATTTCCCCCCCCCCCCCTTCCTGACCAGGCCATTTTTTGTGATACGGCGCTGCGTTACTTAAACTGACAATTGCGCGGTCATGCAACGCTGCACCCACATGAAATTTATGTTCTTTTTTCCCCACAAATAGAGCTTTCTTTTGGTGGTATTTGATCACCTGTGCATTTTTATTTTTTGCGCAATAAACAAAAAAACACAATTAAAAAAAAAACAATATTTTTGACTTTTTGCTATAAAACATTCAGTGAAAAAATCTACAAAATCTAATTTCTTCATAAATTTAGACCAAAATGTATTCTGCTTCATGTCTTTGCTAAAAAAAATCCCAATGCGTGTAAATTAATTGGTTTGCGTGAAAGTTATAGCCTACAAATGGCGGTATATATACCAGAATTTTTATTTTTTTATACTAGTAATGGCGGCAATCAGTGACTTATAGCGGGACTGCGGTGGACATTCTGACACTGGGGGGGGACGGGGGACTGACTGTCACTGACATCCCCAGTGACACCAATACAGTGATCAGTGCTAATAAAGAGCACTGACACTGTACTAATGGCACTGGGCAGGAAGGGGTTAACATCTGGGGTAATCAAAGGGTCAACTGTGTGCTGTTTGTGTTTTTCTGCAGAGAAATACACAGCAGCATGTCCTTGCTGGCAAGAGAAACCTGTATTGTTTACACACAGGTCTCTCCCCTGTCAGTTCTACATGGCGATCGCGAAGTGCCAATGGGGAATCCCAGGCTGCGACCCGGTGATTGATATCCCTAGCCACCAATGGCAGCGAGAGTAATGCGGTGTGAGCGCCCCCTACCCGTAAATACAAATCACGTATATATACATGATTTTGCACAGCCCTGCCACCCTGTAGCCCTACTTCTACTATAGGGAGGCGGGAAAGCAGTTAATCAGCATTTTTTGGCTGTAAAAAAAAAAAAAGCAGGACTAGTGGGTTTCTAGAGGAGTTTTTTAGCTGTAAAAACCCTCTAACGCTGAAAAATGTGGTAAAACTCAGCAAACCAGTGCGTTTGGGCTTTTTTTGAGCAAAAATATTTTTTTTATTTGTATAAAAAACACTAAAAACTAAACACGTGGAAAAGCATGGGTAAACGCTAATGCAAAAACGCTTAAAAAAAAAGAAAAATTAAAAAAAGTACCGCCATTTGTAAACGCTATAACTTTCATGTAAACCAATTAATTTACACGTATTGGGATTTTTTTTTAGCAAAGACACGGAGCAGAATACATTTTGGCCAAAATTTATGATGAAATTAAATTTTTAAAATTTTTTACTGGACTTGTTTAACCAGTTGTCGTCCCTCCAGAAGGACGCCATATGGCGTCCTTCCTGGAACGTGCATTGCGCATGCCCGAAGGGCCACGCTGTGGCGAGATCTGTCACCGGCTGTGTACCTCGGACACGGCCGATGACAGATCTGTGTACCAGTCCCGTTGCCAGTACCATGTGACCTGCTGTAACCAATCACAGCAGGTCACATGACAGTTGTATACAATGGATGGCTTCCTTTAACCACCTCCCGCCCACCATATAGTCCAATGATGGGCACAAGGTGGTTCTCTCATTCTGGGAGGATGTCATATGACGTCCTCTCATTCTCACCATGCATGCGAGGCTCAGGGAGCGTGCAGCGTGGCGATCGGCAGTGTCCCTCGGACACAGCGGATCACCGATCCACGGAAAGAGCCGAAGACGTCGGCTCTGTCATGTGATCAGCTGTGTCCAATCACAGCTGATCACATGTAAACAGAGAAATGCCGGTTATCAGCATTTCTCTCCACACGAGCTGTCACGCTGACAGCTTGAGAGGAGAGGAGAGCATTAATACAGTAATCGGCATTCTGCGGAGGGGACATGTACACTGATCATCAGGGCACTGATGATCAGTGTGCTCTGATGATCAGTGTGGCCCCAGAAGTGCCACCTGTCAGTGTCCATCAGTGCCAACTGTCAGTGCTCATCCATGCCACCTGCCAGTGCCCATCAGTGCCACATATCAGTGCCTACCAGTGCACATAAATGCCACATATCAGTGCCCATCTGAGCTGCCTTTCAGTGTCATCCATCAGTGCCACCTATCAATGCCAATCAGTGCCCGTCAGTGCCCGTCAGTGCCAGTCTGTGCCGCCTATCAGTGCCATATATCAGTGCTGCCTTTCAGTGCCCATCAGTGATGCCTGTCAATGCCTATCAGTGCCACCTATCAGTGTCCATCAGTGCAGCCTATCAGTGCCCATCACTGCAGCCTCATTAGCGCACATCAGTGAAGGAGAAAAATCACTTTTTTTACAAAATTTACATTTTTTTTTTCAAACTTTTAAGTGGTTTTTAGTTTGTCTAAGAAAAAATAAAAAACCTAGAAGTGATTAAATACCACCACAATAAAGCTCTATCTGTCACAAAAAAATGATAAAAATTTCATATGGGTATAGTGTTGCATGACCACGCAATTGTCACTCAAAGTGTGACAGTGCTGAAAGCTGGAAATTAGCCTGGGCAGGAAGGGGGTGCCCTGTAGGCAAGTGGTTAATGCCAAACATTGTATACAAGTGTGTCTAGCTGTGAATGGTCACAGCGATCACATACACAGGCTGGACCAATCACAGTCCATCTGTGTCATGTGATTAGCCATGGTCAATCACAGCTAATCACAACTGAAAAAACCTGAATGAATCGATGTCATTCAGTTAAATGCCTGCTTATAGCAAATACTTTGCTATAATCAATCAAATTGTGTAAAAAAAATTACTGGTCACTTCCCCAAAGTAGTACAATGTTACTATGGTAACATTATACTACTTTGGTCATAGTGAAATATGAAAAACAAATCTTAAAAAAAGAGAAACAAATGTAATAAAAAATAAAAAACAAAATTGAAAAAAAAAATTATGTTTTTTTTTTCCGTACTGTCACCAGTCAGTGTCCCTGATCACCGCCACACCAGTTATATGATGGCGCTGTACTGCACTGGTGAGAGTATGTAAAAAAAAATTTGTGAAAATATTTTTTTTAATTTCTTCATTTTCTAAAAAATTATGACAAATTACAACTTAAAAAAACTTGCTATGCCTCTTATGAAATACGTCGGACTGTCTACTTTGCAAAAAGGGGTAATTTGGGGGGATATCTGACCTGTTCTGACATTTGGGGGATATCTGTACCGTCCTGACATTTGGGGGATATCTGTACTGTCCTGACATTTGGGGGATATCTGTCCTGTCCTGACATTTGGGGGATATCTGTCCTGTCCTGACATTTGGGGGGTATCTGTCCTGTCCTGACATTTGGGGGGTATCTGTCCTGTCCTGACATTTGGAGGATATCTGTACTGTTCAGACATTTGGGGGATATCTATACTATCCTGACATTTGGGGGATATCTGTACTGTCCTGACATTTGGGGGATATCTGTACTGTTTTGACATTTGGGGGATATCTGTACTGTCCTGACATTTCAAGGGATATCTGTACTGTCCTGATATTTTTAGACCTCAAGAAATTAGATTGGCTGTCAGTACTTCAGGATTGATCAATTTTCAGATCTATACCATAGTTTGTGAACTCTATAACTTTCCTACAGACTAAATAAATACTGATTTGGGTTATTTTCACCAAAGAAATGTAGCAGAATACATCTCGGCCAAAATTTATGAAGAACAATTATTTATTTTCAAACTTTTATAACAGAAACAAAGAAAAACTTTCAAAATGTTGTCTCTTGTTAATTTAGCAAAAAATAAAAACCCCAGCGGTCATTAAATACCACCAAAGGAAAGCTCTAGTTATGTGAACGAAATTATAAAATTTTAGTTTGGGTACAGTGTTGCATGACCGCGCAATTGTCATTCAAAGTGTGAGAGTGCTGAAACCTGCAAATTGGCCTGGGCAGGAAAGGGGTAAAATTGCCCAGTACTGAAGCGGTTAACCACTTCCCGACCGGCCGTTGTATATAAACGGCCGGACGGTGGCACTGCAGGGTCGGGTGGCTGTCTATAAACGGCCTCCCCGCACCCTGCTTGTGCGCGCTCCCTGGGAGCGCGCAGCACCGCGATCCGGTGCCCGCTGTGTCCTCCGGACACAGTGAAACACCGATCGTCGGACAGGACCTCTGTACGAGGTCCCGATCATGTGATCACTGATTGGCGAATCAGTGATCACATGCAAAGTAGTAAGCAAGATGTCACTTCTGACATCATTGCTTACTATGTGTGAAATCTGTGAATGATCACAGAGGTCACATGGTACAAGGCTATTCACAAAAGCCTTGTACCATGTGACAAGCTTTGACCAATCACAGCTCACTCTGTATTTCTCAATGAGTGCAGGAATGCACACAGAGAGAAAGAGAAATGATTGCTTTTACATCCTATATGGGTGTAAAAGCAATCAGTGTAAAAAAAAAAAAAAAAAAATCTTTATCACCCCCCCACAAGTAGTACAGTGTCACCATTGTGACACTGTACTGCTAGGGTGACAGTATGTAAAAAAAAAAATAAAAATAAAAAATAATAATATAAAAAAATAAAATAAAAATGTAAAAAAAAATGTTTAAAAATTATAATTTTTGCTTATAAACTAATTTGGATTTTTTTTTTTTACTAAAAAAATAACGGAATACATTTTGGCTAAGATTTATGATGAAATATTATTTATTTGCAAAATTTTATAAAAAAAACACTTTTTTAAAAAATTTTTGGACATTTCATTTACATAGCAAAAAAAATACAAATCCCAGTGGTGAATAAATACCACCAAAATAAAGCTTTATCTGTCTAAAAAAAATGGTAAAAAATTCATTTGGGTACAGTGTTGCATGACCGCGCAATTGTCATTCAAAGTGTGATAGCGCTAAAAGCTGAAAATTGCCCTGGTCAGGAAGGGGGTAAAAGTGTCCGGTCTGGAAGTGGTTAATAACAAAAAGTCAAAAATAGTTTTTTTCTCAAACCTGGTTTTTTTTGTTTATAGCACAAAAAATAAAAACTGCACAGGTGATCAAACACCACCAAAAGCTCCATTTGTGGGAAAAAAGGTAAATTTAATTTGAGAGCAGCGTTGCATGACCGCGCAATTGTCAAAGTAACGCAGCGCAGTAACACAAAAAATGGCCTGGTCACGATGGAGGGGGAAACCTCTGGAGGGCGAGGGGTTAAAAAGCCCAGTGTACATGGAGACTTATTGTAGCACAGGCCACAGGAAGCTAGGAAACCAACAACAAACCATCTGCCTCTCCTCACTATGCTCCTTCTGCACCGGAAACACTCCCTGGACTTCCGCTCTGTGCGTTCCACGGCTTCTTCGTTGCCATAGTAATTTCCAGCGACCGGCCTTTTCCTAGTCACCACTAGAGGGCGCACATCTGCCACTCGAAAGAAGGAAGTGTCGTCGGTGTTGGAAGGTCGGTGGCCATTTTGTTGAAGCCTGAAAGAAGTGTTAGGAGAGGAGTAATCTTCGTGGAGAGGGGTGAATGTGGAGAGTGTGAGCCCAGGGAGGAGGAGGTAATAATGTCTTCTTATTATGAGAGAAGGGGGTCCCAGCACTGTGTGTGGACTGGAAGGGGGGTTCATGTCACCTCCACACATCCTCATCTTCCTGCAAGCTTTATGATGGGTAGCCCAGGTCAGGGTGCTGTAGAAATACACCTACTGTACAGGAATACTGTAGAGAATTAGAACCGTCCATTATGTTTCTGTGCAGACTTCCACAGACACGTCTTCCCACCATAGTTCAGACGCTAGGAACGCCCGGAGTGCGCAAGAGTTCCTAAAGAATACAGTAGTGGAGGTTCCGATTTTTTCTGCCACCTGATATTAGCGTAACAATTTAGCAAGTGCAAAATTTCAGTTAAAAAAATGCACAAAAATGAGTCTTAGTACACTGAAACATAATAGAACGCCCAATTTTTTGTGTAAAACATTAAAGGCGAGGTCGCGCCGAGTAAATAGATACCGAACATGTCAAGGGTTAAAATTGCATGTGCCTGTGAAATGGCAACAAACTTCGGTCCTAGACTCGTATGATTTGTTTCGTTACAAATCGGAAGTGTGGTTATGGGTTACGACTAAGGCTTGTTAAGCCGTAACGCATCGACCTTTGTACCTGTGATGTTTTTCCTTTGGTCGATTTAACCATTTCCACACTGCCCTGTAGCAGAAATACTAGTACGGGGCGTCACGGGTGCACAAAATCACATACATATACGTGATTTTGCATTTCTGAGTAGGGGGCGTGCGTGCCATTCACGGCCTCGACTGTCACCGGGGTCTGGTCAGTGATTGCTCGCTGGCACCCGGTGATCACCGAATATCTCTGATGGGGGAGAGACCTGTGTATAAACAATACAGATCTCTCCCTTGTCATCTCCTGCACACTACTTTGTATGGCTCTGCATAGCACCTCCATACAAAGTAGTGTGCTTACAGTGAAGCACACAGACACAGCCCAGTATGCAAAACACACACAGCACAGTTAACCCTTTGATCGCCCCAGATGTTAACCTCTTCCTGCCCAGTGTCATTAGTACAGATTAGTAGCACTGATCACTGTATTGGTGTCAATTGGGATGTCAGTGACACCAAGTCAGTCCCCCCCCCAGTGTCAGAATTCCTGCCGCAGTCCCGCTATAAGTCGCTGATCACCGCCATTACTAGTATATATTAAAAAAAAATCCCAGTATATATACCGCCATTTGCGGGCACAGATGTCAATCACCGAGTCCCAGCTGCTAATTATCCGCTGACGTCTGGTGATTACCGACAATCACCAATGGGGAGGACGACTCTTTTGTTTACAAACAATCTTCCTCCCTATCAGCTTGGGCTCACTGCACAGCACAGCCATCCTGAACAGTCTGCTTACAGTAAAGCACACTGACACCGCCCCCTAGTAAACCACTCCCAGCACACAGTTATCCCTTTGATCGCCACTCACATTAACCCCTTCCTGCCCAGTGCCATGTCAGTGACACCAAGTCAGTTCCCCCCCCCAGTGTCAGAATGCCTACCGCTATAAATCGCTGATTGCCACCATTACTAGTATAGAAAAAAAATTCCAGTATATATATCACCATTTGTAAACGCTTTAACTTTCACATAAACCAATTAATTTACACGTATTGGGATTTTTATCAAAGACACGGAGCAGAATACATTTTGGCCTAAATTTATGATGAAATTTTATTTTTTTTAATTTTTTTTTACTGGACATGTTTAATAGCAAAAAGTCTAAAACATTGTTTCTCAAAATTGTTAGTTTTTTTTTGGTTTATAGTGCAAAAAATGAAAAACACAGAGGTGATCAAATACCACCAAAAGAAAGCTCAATATGTGGGAAAAAAGGGACGTAAATTTCATGTGGATGCAGCGTTGCATGACCGTGCAATTGTCAGTTAAAGTAACGTAGTGCCGTAATGCAAAAAATGGCCTGGTCAGGAAGGGGGGGATCCTCTAGAGGGCAAGTGCATAATAAAAAAAAAGGTTTTAGAGCAATGGCAGTAGTGTGGATCCATTTCATTTAATTTTTGGAATGGAAAGGCAACTGTGGGTCACTCACTTGCCTAGTTCCTGGGATGAGCATCCGATGGTTACATAGTTAGTCTGGCTGAAAAAAGACAAAAGTCCATCCAGTTCAACCATTAAAAAACAAAAAGTTATAATCCTACACCCACAGTTGATCCAGAGGAAGGCAAAAAACCCAGCAAAGCACAATCCAATTTGCTCCTGCAGGGAAAAAAATTCCTTCCTGATCCCCCGAGAGGCAATATGGATATTCCCTGGATCAACTTTACCTATAAATGTTAGTATCCAGTTATATTATGTGTATCCAAGAAAGAATCCAGGAATTTCCTACAGCAATCCACTGAGCTGGCCACAACCAACTCTTGAGGGAGTCTATTCCACATTTTCACAGCTCTCACTGTGAAGAAACCTTTCCGTGTTTGGAGATGAAATTTCTTTTCTTCCAGATGTAAAGAATGCCCCCTTGTCCTCTGTGATGACCTCAGGGTGAATATCTACACCTAGTTCACTATATGAAACACTGATGTATTTATACAGGGTGATCATATCCCCCCTTATGTATTATACAGGGTGATCATATCCCCCCTTATGTATTATACAGGGTGATCATATCCCCCCTTATGTATTAAAAATGGAGATCATATCCCCCTTATGTATTATACAGGGTGATCATATCCCCCCTTATGTATTATACAGGGTGATCATATCCCCCCTTATGTATTAAAAATGGAGATAATATCCCCCCTTATGTATTATACATGGAGATCATATCCCCCCCTTATGTATTATACATGGAGATCATATCCCCCCTTATGTATTATACATGGAGATCATATCCCCCTTATGTATTATACATGGAGATCATATCCCCCCTTATGTATTATACATGGAGATCATATCCCCCCTTATGTATTATACATGGAGATCATATCCCCCCCTTATGTATTATACATGGAGATCATATCCCCCCTTATGTATTATACATGGTGATCATATCCCCCCCTTATATATTATACATGGTGATCATATCCCCCCCTTATATATTATACATGGAGATCATATCCCCCCTTATGTATTATACATGGAGATCATATCCCCCTTATGTATTATACATGGAGATCATATCCCCCCTTATGTATTATACATGGAGATCATATCCCCCCTTATGTATTATACATGGAGATCATATCCCTCCTTATATATTATACATGGAGATCATATCCCCCCCTTATATATTATACATGGAGATCATATCCCCCCTTATGTATTATACATGGAGATCATATCCCCCCCTTATGTATTATACATGGAGATCATATCCCCCCCCTTATGTATTATACATGGAGATCATATCCCCCCTTATGTATTATACATGGAGATCATATCCCCCTTATGTATTATACATGGAGATCATATCCCCCCTTATGTATTATACATGGTGATCATATCCCCCCTTATGTATTATACATGGAGATCATATCCCCCCCTTATGTATTATACATGGAGATCATATCCCCCCTTATGTATTATACATGGAGATCATATCCCCCTTATGTATTATACATGGCGATCATATCCCCCCTCATGTATTATACATGGTGATCATATCCCCCTTATGTATTATACATGGAGATCATATCCCCCCTTATGTATTATACATGGAGATCAGATCCCCCTTATGTATTATACACGGTGATCATATCCCCCCTTATGTATTATACATGGAGATCATATCCTCCCCTTATGTATTATACATGGAGATCATATCCTCCCCTTATGTATTATACATGGAGATCATATCCCCCCTTATGTATTATGCATGGCAATCCTATCCCCCCCCCCTTATGTATTATACATGGAGATCATATTCCCCCTTATGTATTATACATGGAGATCATATCCCCCCCTTATGTATTATAAATGGAGATCATATCCCCCTTATGTATTATACATGGAGATCATATCCCCCCTTATGTATTATACATGGAGATCATATCCCCCCTTATGTATTATACATGGAGATCATATCCCCCTTATGTATTATACATGGAGATCATATCCCCCCTCATGTATTATACATGGAGATCACATCCCCCTTATGTATTATACATGGTGATCATATCCCCCCTTATGTATTATACATGGAGATCATATCCCCCCTTATGTATTTTACATGGAGATCATATCCCCCCTTATGTATTTTACATGGAGATCATATCCCCCCTTATGTATTTTACATGGAGATCATATCCCCCCTTATGTATTATACATGGAGATCATATCCCTCCTTAATCTCCTCTTCTCAAGAGAGAATAAATTCAGTTCCTCTAATCTTTCCTCATAGCTGATCTCCTCCATGCCTCGTATCAGTTTGGTTGCCCTTCTCTGTACTTTCTCCAGTTCCCCAATGTTCTTTTTGTGAATTGGTGCCCAAAACTGAACTGCATATTCCAGATGAGGTCTTACTAATGATTTGTACCGGGGGGGATGATATCTCTTTCTCTGGAGTCTATACCTCTCCTAATCCAAGAGAGGATTTTGCTCGCTTTATAACCCGCAGCTTGGCATTGCTGCCATTATTAAGCTTGTGATCTACCAGAACCCCCAGATCCTTCTCCACCATTGACCCCCTCAGATCCTTCTCCACCATTGATTCCCCCAGATCCTTCTCCACCGCGATCCCCCAGATCCTTCTCCACCATTGACCCCCCCAGATCCTTCTCCACCATTAACCCCCCCAGATCCTTCTCCACCATTGATTCCCCCAGATCCTTCTCCGCCATTGATTCCCCCAGATCCTTCTCCACCATTGACCCCCCCAGATCCTTCTCGACCATTGACCCCCCCAGATCCTTCTCGACCATTGACCCCTCCAGATCCTTCTCCACCATTGATTCCCACAGATCCTTCTCCACCATTGACCCCTCCAGATCCTTCTCCACTATGGATTCCCCAGATCCTTCTCCACCATTGATTCCCCCAGATCATTCTCCATCATTGATTCCCCCAGATCCTTCTCCACCATTGACCCCCCAGATCCTTCTCCACCATTAACCCCCCCAGATCCTTCACCATTGATTCCCCCAGATCCTTCTCCACCATTGATTCCCCCAGATCCTTCTCCACCATTGACCCCCTCAGATCCTTCTCCACCATTGATTCCCCCAGATCCTTCTCCACCATTGACCCCCCCAGATCCTTCTCCACCATTGACCCCTCCAGATCCTTCTCCACCATTGATTCCCACAGATCCTTCTCCACCATTGACCCCCCCAGATCCTTCTCCACCATTGATTCCCCCAGATCATTCTCCATCATTGATTCCCCCAGATCCTTCTCCACCATTGACCCCCCCCCCAGATCTTCTCCACCATTAACCCCCCCAGATCCTTCACCATTAACCCCCCCAGATCCTTCACCATTGATTCCCCCAGATCCTTCTCCACCATTGATTCCCCCAGATCCTTCTCCACCATTGACTTCTCCAGATCCTTCTCCACCATTGATTCCCCCAGATCCTTCTCCACCATTGATTCCCCCAGATCATTCTCCATCATTGATTCCCCCAGATCCTTCTCCATTGGCCCCCCCAGATCCTTCTCCACCATTGACCCCCCCAGATCCTTCTCCACCATTAACCCCCCCAGATCCTTCACCATTGATTCCCCCAGATCCTTCTCCACCATTGATTCCCCCAGATCCTTCTCCACCATTGACCCCCCCAGATCCTTCTCCTCCATTGATTCCCCCAAATCATTCTCCACCATTGATTCCCTCAGTTCCTTCTCCACCATTGACCCCTCCAGATCCTTCTCCACCATTGATTCTCACAGATGCTTCTCCACCATTGACCCCTCCAGATCCTTCTTCACCATTGATTCTCACAGATCCTTCTCCACCATTGACCCCCCCAGATCCTTCTCCACCATTGATTCCCCCAGATCCTTCTCCACCATTGATTCCCCCAGATCATTCTCCATCATTGATTCCCCCAGATCCTTCTCCACCATTGACCCCCCTAGATCCTTCACCATTGATTCCCCCAGATCCTTCTCCACCATTGACCCCCCCAGATCCTTCTTCTCCATTGATTCCCCCAGATCATTCTCCACCATTGATTCCCTCAGATCCTTCTCCTCCATTGATTCCCCCAGATCCTTCTTCACCATTGACCCCTCCAGATCCTTCTCCACCATTGATTCCCCCAGATCCTTCTCCACCATTGACCCCCCCCCCCAGATCCTTCTCCACCATTGATCCCACCAGATCCTTCTCCACCATTGACCCCCCCAGATCCTTCTCCATCAGTGACCCCCCTAGTTGTACTCCCCTTCTTTTCTTTTTTTTCAGTTAAAATTGTGTGTGCCTGTGAAATGGCGACAAACTTTAGTAGTAGACATGTGCGATTCCTTTCATCACAGATCAGAATTTGGACGAATTTTGCATCATTCGGATCCATCCGAATCACAATAGTAATACAATTTCAACAAATCTGAAATAAAGTATAGCGAAAACAACAAATTCATTTGTTTGAGAATTCAGAGGGCTTTGTAAGTTCAATAATAGATGTCGCACTCTGTATTCTCATGACTGGCCAAAGTCGCTAGCAAGATGCATTGAAAAAAGTTGCATTAAAACCGCAAGCAAGTCGCATCAAAGTTGTAAGCAAGTCACCAAAATAACATAGCGACAGAACAAACGAATCTGAATCTTCTGAAAATAACGTCCGAAAATAAGTATCCGTATGGAACATCAAATATACAGAACTTATTCTGAGAATCATATTAGCCCCTTGCCCTCCAGAGCATTTCCCCTCCTTCCTGACCAGGCCATTTTTTGTGATACGGCGCTGCGTTACTTTAACTGACAATTGCGCGGTCATGCAACACTGCACTCAAATTAAGTTTACATCCTTTTTTCCCCATGAATTGAGCTTTCGGTGGTATTTGATCGCCTGTGCGGTTTTTATTTTTTGCGCTATAAGCAAAAGATGACCGACAATTTTGAGAAAAAAAACAATATTTTTGACTTTTTGCTATTAATCATGTCCAGTAAAAAAAACTTAAAAAATAAAATTTCGTTATAAATTTCGGCCAAAATGTATTCTGCTACGTGTCTTTGCTGAAAAAAATCCCAATACATGTAAATTAACTGGTTTACGTGAAAGTTATAGCGTTTACAAATGGCGGTATATTTACTGGAATTTTTTTTAAATTTATTTATACTAGTAATGGCGGTGATCAGCGATTTATAGCGGGATTGCGGCGGACATTCTGACACTGGGGGGGAACTGACTAACTGCCACTGACATCCCCAGTGACACCAATACAGTGATCAGTGCAAATAAAAAGCACTGCCACTGTACTTATGGCACTGGGCAGGAAGGGGTTAACATCTGGGGCAATCAAAGGGTTAACTGTGTGCTGTTTTACTGTGTAAGCACACTGCTTTGTATGGCACTGCTATGCAGAGCCATACAAAGCAGTGTGCAGGAGCTGACTGGTCGCTCTCCTAAGTGGGCGGTCGGATTAAAAACGGACCACCTGTTTGTTTTCATCCGATCCCCATCTGTCCCTTTTTGGCGGATCGGATGTCGGTGAGTGTAAACGGGCACATGTTCGTTTACACCCGCCGCTCCATAGACGTTCCGATCGGGTCCGCCTAAAAAACGGGCAGGTGGACCCGACCGGAACATCCACTTAAAAGAGCCCAAAAACAGATCAGTTTACATTCGTTTTACATCAGTTTAAATCCATTTTTCATTAGTTTACATCCGTTTTTCATTAGTTTACATCTGTTTTTCGTCAGTTTACATCCATTTTTCATCAGTTTGTGTCCATTTTTCATCAGTTTACATCCGTTTTTCATCAGTTTGTGTCAGTTTACATCTGTTTTTCATCAGTTTACATCCATTTTTCATCAGTTTACGTCAGTTTACATCTGTTTTTCATCAGTTTACATCCATTTTTCATCAGTTTGTGTCAGTTTACATCCGTTTCATGTTTTTCATCAGTTTACATCCATTTTTCATCAGTTTACATCTGTGTTTCATCAGTTTACATCCATTTTTCATCAGTTTACATCCGTTTTCCATGTTTTCATCAGTTTAGATCCATTTTTCATCAGTTTGTGTCAGTTTACGTCTGTGTTTCATCAGTTTATGTTCATTTCTCATCAGTTTGTGTCAGTTTACATCCATTTTTCATCAGTTTATGTCAGTTTACATCCGTTTTTCATCTGTTTTCATCCATTTTTTATCAGTTTATGTCAGTTCACATCCATTTTTCATCAGTTTACATCCATTTTTCATCAGTTTACATACGTTTTTCATCAGTTTACATCCATTTTTCATCAGTTTACATCCCTTTTTTTACATCCTTTACCAATGCAAAAACAGACTTTATGTCCATTTACATACGTTTTCTGTCTGTTTCATTTTTTTTTACGAATGTTAACAGATGCGGATATTACCGGATGTAAACAGATGATCATCCCTTTACATCCGCAAGTCCATAGAAATACATGGGTGTTCGTTTTTCATCCGTAAACGGACAGATGAGAAACAGACGTACGGAACGCCCGTATGAAAGGGGCTTTATTTGTTAAGATGTTGTTTTTTTTTTTTTTTACAGTGTGAGGTTCATAGACCACCCTGTGTACAGTACAGACCTGCAGAAAAGTGGATCTGTAGAAGGACATCAATATGGCGAGCCATCCGCCCCTCACATCACCGGGTAAGAGGAGACTTTTATTTTATGTATTGAGGATCCACCTAGATACACACATCCTCTGATATAAAGACATAAAGGGCTGTTTAACATGGATGTTCTGATGGGGTCTGCCTGCCCATTTTTCAGGTGGACCCGATCAGAACCCCCATTCTCTTCTATGGAGCGGCGGGTATAAACAGACATGTGTCTGTTTACACCCGCCAACATCAATCCAATCCGCCAAAAAGGGACGGATGGGGATCCAATTCCCCTTCCATCCATCAGGTCTGATGAAAATGGATCAAGGCGGCCTATTGAGGAGAGCGAGCAGCTTTGTGTCCGCTCTGCAGTAGCAGAGCGGACACGGAGCTGCTATCCGTTTGATCAGCAGAGAGATCCCCGCTAAGCAAGCGGATCCGCTAAATGGGTATGCTATTTTTTAAAGTGACCCAAAAACAATCAAGGGGGAATTAACAAAGAGTGAAACAGATTTTACGCCTATACCACTTTTCTAAACTGAGAAAATTGAGCAGATTTTGCTCCTAATTAGTATAAGGCATGCAAGCCTCTGTTAATTAGCAGCCATCTACTCCGGGTTTAGTGCAATGTCTGAAACAGACATGGCACAGGGAGCATTTCAGCTGGAGCTGCCTGCTTCGATCCCTCAGTGTTCAGGAAGGAGGTGAGCTTTTAACACTGCAGGCCCTGTGCCAGATTCATTTTCATTCCTAAAGAAGACATTTGGGATTGTTAAACACATCCATACTCTCTTCCTCACTGTAGTTTTCCCCTGTTGGCTCTAAGCTTGAGAAATGAGTGATCACATGACTGCTGATCGCTCAGTTCTCAGTCAGCTCTGAGCAGACAGCAGTGGCTGTCAGTCACCGCTCTCCATTCTGCCCCTCCCTCAGTCACTGGCTGGAAAAAGGGGTGGATGCAGCTGACTTCAGCTCTCAGCCGAATGCCGACAGTCCGAGCCAGCTGTCAATCAGGCAGATGAGTGGATCCAAGTTATATGGTCGGGATCCTTCCAGAGCCTGGAGCGCCTCTGTGAGGTCTTTAGCCTGCTATGAGTCTGGGTCACAGGAGAACAAAAGTACGTGCACTCCTGTGACCAGGGGCAGGCTGACCATTTGGGCACTCAGGCACTGCCCGAGGATCCAGGGTCAGTAGGGAGCCCCATGAGATGCCCCTGATACATTTCATAGGCTTTTTTGGGTGTGGTTTGAGTATGGGCAAGGACACAGGGGCCCCATCATCTCCTATTACCCAGGGGCCCCATGAGTAGTCAGTCCGCATCTGCCTGTGACCCACAAGAGAAGTATGGCTAGAAAAGCTTTGGCCATAATTGTTTTTTAACCACTTCCAGTCCGGACACTTTCACCCCCTTCCTGTCCAGGTCACTTTTCAGCTTTCAGCGCTATCACACTTTGAATGACAATTGCACGGTCATGCAACACTTTAAAAAAGAGTTTTTCTTATAAAATTTTACATTTTTATTTTTTTTTTCTATATTATTATTTATGTTTTTTTTAACATACTGTCACCCCCCCCCCCCCCCCAAACAGTACAGCTCATTAACCACTTCAACCACCCCCTTCCTGTCCAGGCCAATTATCAGCTTTCAGCGCTATCAGACTTTGAATTACAATTGCGCCGTCATGCAACACTGTACCCATATATAATTTTTAGCATTTTTTTGAGACAGATAAAACTTTATTTTTGTGGTATTTATTCACCACTGGGATTTTTCTTTTTTTGCTATATAAATGAAAAAGTCCAAACATTTTGAACAAAAGTGTTTTTCTTATAACATTTTACAAATAAATAATCTTTCTTCATAAATCTTGGCCAAAATGTATTTAGCTATCTTTTTAATAAAAAAAAATTACCCAAATAATTTAAAACAATATAGTTTAAAACAAAAAATTATAATTTTTCAAAAAACTGTTTTACATTTTTTTTTCTAATATTATTATTTATGTTTTTTTTTTAACATACTGTCACCCTAACAGTACAGTGTCACCATGGTGACACTGTACTACTTGTGGGGGTGATGAAGATTTTTTTTTTTTTTTTACACTGATTGCTGTTACACCCATAAAGGCTGTAAAAGCAATCATTTCTCCTTCTCTCTGGCTACATTCTTGCAGCTATTGAAAAATACTGTGAGAGCTGTGATTGGTCACAGCTTGTCACATGGTACAAGGCTGTTGTGAAAAGCACTGTACCATGTGATCTCTGTGATCATTCACAGATTTCACACATAGTAAGCAATGATGTCAGGAAGTGACATCTTGTTTACTACTGTTCATGTGATCACTGATTGGCCAATCAGTGATCGCATGATCAGGACCTAACACAGAGGTCCCGTACAGCAATCGGTGTCCTAGGGAGCGCGCACAAGCAGTTAATGTGGAAGGACATTTATAAACGACCACCTGCTCCTTCACTGCTCCCGTCCGGCCATTTATGTACATAAATGGTTGGGAAGTGGTTAAATAAAACATGGTGTGGGTGGTGTAGATCTAGCAGATCTATCCATCCAGGTCTATCTGCTTTGTTAATGTTGCACATGCCATTAGCACCAGTTTCCTACACCATTATTATGGCACAGTTATCCCTCAACATGTTCAGTCAGTGTGTGTGTTTCCTACAGATGGATCCAGTAATAGGAACCCACCAGAGAGATGTCCTTGTCCTCTGTATTCCTGGGACTCCACTCAGGAACATCAGGAGATCACTCAGGAACATCAGGAGGTCCCTCAGGAGGATCAGGTAGATTAAGTTTTCATTTCAACAAACATATTATTTATTTAAAGGCAGAGAGGATCTATTTAATAACTGAATTATTTTGTATTTTTCAGAGTGAAGCTGTAATAGTTAAAGTGGAAGTGAAAGAAGAAGATTTGTATGTTTGGGATGATGACCCATGGAAGGAGGAGGAGATGCCTCCAGAGATCAGCACAGGCGAGGAACAAACACTAAATCCAGAGAAGAGTCCCAGATCCTCCTTGTTCAGTCACTACAACAATCTCTTCTTCTCCCCCCTCCTTTTTCAGTAGACAGTAATGGGGGGAAAGTATGTGTCCAGTGGGGGGGTCAGGAGCCATCAGCCTCTATTAAGCTGACCATATATGGATCGAAATTTGGCCGGTTTAGCATGGACTAGCCTGAATTTTCAATCTATGGCCACTGTGGTTGAACAGAAGTTGATCTACCGATCGAATTCTGAATAACTGCCCTGTTGGAAAATTTCCTCTCCATCAGTATCGCATGCTACAGACTGCAACGCTGATCGGTGTATTCTGACGGTGGGGAAGTCTTCCTGCTGTCAGAATACAAGAAGCCCAGAGGATTCCCCCATCCACATCGAATGCTTGGATGGGAGAGTTGGGTCACTTATTTTCATTCAACCCACTGGTTGCACAAAATTACCGGGCCTGCCTTACACTCCAGCTCTCCTCCCAAAATCATGTCATTGTGTGTTACCAGAAATGACCAGTCTCCCCCCACACACACTTTCTGGGGTCTCTCATACATCTCAGTACAGGGGGCTTCACTCTCCTCTTTATTCACAGACCCCGGAGACACCAGAGAGACTCAGAGAGATGTCAAAGCTGAGGAAGAGGGGAATGTGAAAATTGAAGAGGAGGAAGGTCCTCCAGAGATCAGCACAGGTGAGGAATGTACACTAAATCCAGAGAAGAGTCCCAGATCCTCCTTGTTCAGTCACTACAACAATCTCTTCTTCTCCCCCCTCCTCTGTCAGTAGACAGTAATGGGGGGACAGTATGTACCCAGTGGGGGGTCAGGAGCCATCAGCCTCTATTAGACTTCGGCTCTCCTTCTCACATCATGTCATTGAGACGTGACCAGTCTCCCCCCACACACACTCTCTGGGGTCTCTCATACATCTCAGTACAGGGGGCTTCACTCTCATCTGTATTCACAGACCCCGGAGACACCAGAGAGACTCCGAGAGACCTCAAAGCTGAGGAGGAGGAAGAAGAACATGCGAGGATTAAAGAGGAAGAAGTTCCTGTAGAGATCAGCACAGGTGAGTAATAAAGTCTAAATAAAGAAACATTTCATAAAATAAGAGCATTCCTTGAGGGGTAAATCAGAGTTTTATATCATAAACAAAGATTTTTAGTAGTCATGCAGCGAAATGAAAATTCTGGTGCTAAAACCGATACCGAAAATTCAGAATGCATGTGGCCGAAAACCAAACCGAAACTGAAATGTCAGCTTATGTCGGGGTGGGGAGGCTCCAATTTGTTTTCTACTTTCATGTATATATATAATTTATTTTTATTTTTTTAACTTATGATTTTATTGCTATCACATAGGGGACCAATAGTCCCCTATTTGATAGCATATAAGTGACAGGTCCTCTTTGTAGGGGGGAGGGGGGGCAGTGTGTGCAAGGAGAGGAGCAGTGTATACAGTGAGGTAGCAGTGTATACAGAGAGGCTCTCTCACTGGCTGTCACTACATGCCAGTGCCGGTTTTTAAATGCAATTGACGGCTTTTTTTTTTTTTTCTTTCACCATAGCTGTCACTTTCCCCGGAACTAAAGGAAACTTTGTTTCTTTTAGCTTGGAAAAGAAACTTGGTTTCTTTTAGCTCGGGAAATAAACTTGGTTTCTTTTAGCTTGGGAAAGAAACTTGGTTCCTTTTAGTTTGGGAAAGAAACTTGGTTTCTTTTAGCTCGGGAAAGAACTTGGTTTCTTTTAGCTCGGGAAAGAACTTGGTTTCTTTTAGGTCGGGAAAGAAACTTTGTTTCTTTTAGCTCGGGAAATAAACTGTTTCTTTTAGCTCGGAAAATAAACTTTGTTTCTTTTAGCTCAAAAAAGAAACTTGGTTTCTTTTAGCTCGGGAAAGAAACTTAGTTTCTTTTAGCTCGGGAAAGAAACTTGGTTTCTTTTAGCTTGGAAAAGAAACTTTGTTTCTTTTAGCTCGGGAAAGAAACAGTTTCTTTTAGCTCGGAAAATAAACTTTGTTTCTTTTAGCTCAGGAAATAAACTGTTTCTTTTAGCTCGGAAAATAAACTTTGTTTCTTTTAGCTCGAAAAAGAAACTTGGTTTCTTTTAGCTCGGGAAAGAAACTTGGTTTCTTTTAGCTCGGGAAAGAAACTTGGTTTCTTTTAGCTCGGGAAAGAAACTTGGTTTCTTTTAGCTCGGGAAAGAAACTTGGTTTCTTTTAGCTCAGGAAAGAAACTTGGTTTCTTTTAGCTCGGAAAAGAAACTTGGTTTCTTTTAGCTCGGGAAATAAACTAGGTTTCTTTTAGCTTGGGAAAGAAACTTGGTTTCTTTTAGTTTGGGAAAGAAACTTGGTTTCTTTTAGCTCGGGAAAGAACTTGGTTTCTTTTAGCTCGGGAAAGAGCTTGGTTTCTTTTAGCTCGGGAAAGAAACTTTGTTTCTTTTAGCTCGGGAAATAAACTGTTTCTTTTAGCTCGGAAAATTAAACTTTGTTTCTTTTAGCTCGAAAAAGAAACTTGGTTTCTTTTAGCTCGGGAAAGAAACTTTGTTTCTTTTAGCTCGGGAAAGAAACTTTGTTTCTTTTAGCTCGGGAAAGAAACTTTGTTTCTTTTAGCTCGGGAAAGAAACTTTGTTTCTTTTAGCTCGGAAAAGAAACTTTGTTTCTTTTAGCTCGGGAAAGAAACAGTTTCTTTTAGCTCGGAAAAGAAACTTTGTTTCTTTTAGCTCAGGAAATAAACTGTTTCTTTTAGCTCGGAAAATAAACTTTGTTTCTTTTAGCTCGAAAAAGAAACTTGGTTTCTTTTAGCTCGGGAAAGAAACTTGGTTTCTTTTAGCTCGGGAAAGAAACTTGGTTTCTTTTAGTTCGGGAAAGAAACTTGGTTTCTTTTAGCTCGGGAAAGAAACTTGGTTTCTTTTAGCTTGGAAAAGAAACTTTGTTTCTTTTAGCTCGGGAAAGAAACAGTTTCTTTTAGCTTGGAAAATAAACTTTGTTTCTTTTAGCTCGGGAAAGAAACTTGGTTTCTTTTAGCTCGGGAAAGTAACTTGGTTTCATTTAGCTAGGAAAATAAACTTTGTTTCTTTTAGCTCGAGAAAGAAACTTTGTTTCTTTTAGCTCGGGGAAAGTGACTGATTCTCTGAGCTATAGTGAAGAAAAAAAAAACCTGGCAATTGCATTTAAAAACTGGCACTGAAATATAGTGACAGCCAGTCACTGTATACACTGCTCCTCTCCTGCCTTTTGTCTGCCGCCGCCCTCCCCACCCTCACATCTGCAGTACACACAGTCCCCTGTATCGGCAAAATGTTTCCTATCGGCAAAATGCTGATAAAGCTATTTTTGGACGATATGGTTCAATGGCCGAAATTTCAGTGCATCCCTAATTTTTAGACATTTTTTATAGAAGTGATTATTTGGCTCATAATTCACATCATGTAAAATTGTGAATCCTTGTTCTTGGTATAGCTAATGATATGTCTTCATTTCCTGCTGTTTTAATTACACAAGTTAATTGTTTCCACTTCTTCTATCATGCAGACAGACGGTTCATGAACTGTAACATGAGAAAGAGTCCCGTAATTCTAACATACACTAAAACAGAAAATGACATTACATCAGATTTTTTAGAAGAAAACCCCAATACCCTAAATTTCCATCCAACACGTCGTGGTGCAGATCTGTCATCTGGTCCTTCTACCCAAGGGGAGTGTTTTACGGATCTCCCCCAGACAACACGTCAAACAGTTGGTAGAGCTGGAAAAACATCGTCCTGTTCCCCCTCCTCGAGAAAAGTTCTTAGTGAACATCAAAGCAGAATGAAACCATTTTCTTGTACCGAATGTGGGAAAAGTTATAATTCCAAAGCATCTCTTATAAGACACCAAAGAGCTGACACGGGGGAGAAGCCACATACATGTGCAGAATGTGGGAAGTCTTTCTGCCTGAGGACCATTCTCATTAAACATCAGAGGACCCATTCTGGGGAGAAACCGTATTCGTGTCCTGAGTGCGGGAAATGCTTCCGGCAGAAATCGGCTGCAGTGATGCACCAGAGGACTCACACCGGATTGAAGCCGTTTTCATGTTCTGAATGTGGGAAATGCTTTGCCACCAAACGCGCCTTGATCAAACATCAGCCTGTGCACACGGGGGAAAAGCCGTTTTCGTGCCCCGAGTGCGGAAAATGTTTTCCCCACAAAATGAGTCTCACTATTCACCAGAGATGTCACACGGGGGAAAAGCCGTTTCCCTGCACTGAGTGCGGGAGGTGTTTCTCCACCACACAAAATCGCAGCGCACACCAAAGGACTCACACGGGAGTGAAGCCGTACTCGTGTACAGAATGTGGAAGCTCCTTTTCCTGGAAAAGATCCCTGCTCAGGCATCGATGTGTACACGCCGGAGAGTAGTCGTATTCCTGTTAGGGGGTCAGAAAATATTTTGAGGAATATTTACTAAAACTGGAGCACTCAGAATCTGGTGCCGCTGTGCATGGCAGCCAATCAGCTTCTAACTTCAGCTTGTTCAATTAACCACTTCAAGTCCGGACGCTTTCACCTCCTTCCTGTCCAGGCCAATTTTTAGCTTTCAAAAAATGTTACATTTTTATTTTTTTCTTTATATTATTATTTATGTTTTTTTTTTTTAACATACTGTCACCCCCCCTAGCAGTACAGCTCATTAACCACTTCAACCACCCCCTTCTTGTCCAGGCCAATTTTCAGCTTTCAAAAAAGAGTCTTTCTTATAAAATTTTACATTTTTTTTTTTTTTAATATTATTATTTGTTTTTTTTTTAAACATACTGTCACCCCTTCCCCCCCCCCCAGCAGTACAGCTCATTAACCACTTCAACCACCCCCTTCCTGTCCAGACCAATTTTCAGCTGTCAGCGCTATCACACTTTGAATGACAATTGCGTGGTCATGCAACACTACCCATATGAAATTTGTAGCATTTTTTTGAGACGGATAAAACTTTATTTTGGTGGTATTTATTCACCACTGGGATTGTAATTTTTTTGCTATATAAATGAAAAAGTCCAAACATTTTGAAAAAAAAGTTTTTCTTACAAAATTTAACATTTTTATTTTTTTTTATATTATTATTTATGTTTTTTTTTTTAACATACTGTCACCCTCACTAGCAGTACAGCTCATTAACTACTTTAACCACCCACTTCCTGTCCATGCCTTTCTTATGAATCTTTCTGCATAAATCTTGGCCAAAATCTAGCTTTTTAGTAAAAAAAAAAAATAACCTAAATTAGTTTATAACCAAAAACTCTAATTTTTAGAAAAAAATTTACATTTTTATTTTTTTTTTATATTATTATTTTTTTTTTTTAACATACTGTCACCCTCCCTAGCAGTACAGCTCATTAACCACTTCAAGTCTGGACACTTTCACCCTCTTCCTGCCCAGGCCAATTTTCAGCTTTCAGCGCTATCACACTTTGAATGACAATTGTGCAGTCATGCAACACTGTATATGCTTTTTTTAGCATTTTTTTGAGACCGATAAAGCTTTATTTTGGTGGTATTTTTTCACCACTGGGATTTTTATTTTTTTTTTTCTATGTAAATGAAAAGGTCCAAAAATTTTGAAAAAAAGTGTTTTTCTTATAAAATTTTGCAAATAAATAATATTTCATCATAAATCTTGCCCAAAATGTATTCCGTTATCTTTTAAGTAACAAAAAAAATAACCCAAATTAGTTTATAACCAAAAATTATAATTTTTTAAAAAAATGTTTGTATTATTATTTATGGTTTTTTGTTTTTTTTACATACTGTCACCCTAGCAGTACAGTGTCACCATGGTGACACTGTACTACTTGTGGGGGTGATGAAGATTTTTTTTTTTTACACTGATTACTTTTACACCAATAAAGGCTGTAAAAGCAATCATTTCTCCTTCTCTCTGGCTGCATTCTTGCAGCCATTGAAAAATACTGTGAGAGCTGTGATTGGTCACAGCTTGTCACATGGTACAAGGCTGCTGTGAATGGCCCTGTACTATGTGATTTCACACGTAGTAAGCAATGATGTCAGAAGTGACATCTTGCTTACTACTCTGCATGTGATCACTGATTGGCCAATTAGTGATCACATGATCAGGACCTCGGACAGAGGTCCCGTACGATGATCGGTGTTCTGATCGGCACTGATCGCGCACAGGCAATGGATGCTGGGGGACATTTAGAAACGTCCACCCACATCGGCAGCACTCTCATCCGGCCCATGTCGATAAACAGCCGGACGGGAGTGCTGCCGATCATGGGCCGGAGTGCTGCCGATCATGGGCCGGATGCAAGTGCTGCCAATCATGGGCCAGACGGGAGTGCTGCCGATCATGGGCCGGATGGGAAGAGGTTGAGCTTTGACAATAAAACCTGGAAGTTGATTGGTTTCTATGCACAGCTGCACCATGTTTGCCACTCCAGCTTTAGTAAATAACCCCCTGTGTGTCTAGATCTCATCAATCATGAAAGGAGTACCGGACCTTTATGGTGATACTGGACTGGTTACTCCATCGCACCAAAGTTCAATAAAGATCTTTATTATCCTGTTGTTGTGTGTATATCTATCTTTTTTTTTTTTTTATAAATATTTTATTAATTTTCAATAAGTCACATTACATCGTTATAAAAAAAATAAAAAAATTCAACAGTATACAGTACCCGCCCACCCCCTCACCCCCCTCTGTTCCCTGATATTTTCCCTCTTCTCTCCTCGCTCCACTTCTTTACTCTTCGCTCTCCAGGCTCCCTTCTCTTTCTTCCTTTCTTATCTACTCCCTATCTTTCTTTAAATTCCTCTTTGAACTTATCCCATTTCTCCCAGCTTTCTCTGAATCTCACCTTTCTATCTCCTGCAAATCTGTGTTGCTACACTTAGGATACTGAGACCAGACTGTGTACGCCTTAAACCCACAACAATAAATTCAGTCTGTATGTGCAGTAAAGCATGCTTGTTATACTCACTGTGGAACCAAAGGGGTTAATCCTCTGCATTGTGTAAAAAGGCTGTTTGATCGTGTCCTCTCTGATCCCCCCCTTCTTCCAGTGTCCCCCTCTTAACTCCACATAGACATATCGGGTGGAGACACTGCACATGCTCAGTTTGGTGTGTATTGCTAGAGGGTTTTTTTTTTCTTGGGAGAGTGCATGTGATCAGCACAGGACTAATCAGCACTTTCTAGATAGAGATCAGGGGTCCTGCATCCTTCTAGAGCAAAATGAAAACTCCTACAAGCTTTAACCAGTACTCTGTTGAATACTGACACAAGTCGCAAGACTGCTATATACTGCTGATGAGGAAAGGTATTTAGTAGTTTATATTTACTAAAATAATTGCATTTCCATGTTCTGTGTACTGTGGGAGACCAGATATAGTGAATGCAGGGTCCAGGGAGAGCGGATATAGTGAATTCAGGGTCCGGGGAGAGCGCATATAGTGAATGCGGAGTCCGGGGATAGTGGATATAGTGAATGCGGGGCCCGGGGAGAGCGGAAATAGTGAATGCGGGGTCCGGGGAGAGCAGATATAGTGAATGCGGGATCCGGGGAGAGCGGATATATTGAATGCGGGGTCCGGGGAGAGCGGATATACTGGATGCGGGGTCCGGGGAAAGCGGATATAGTGAATGCGGGGTCCTGGGAGAGTGGATATACTGGATGCGGGGTCTGGGGAGAGCGGATATAGTGAATGCGGGGTCCGGGGAGAGCGGATATAGTGAATGCGGGGTCCGGGGAGAGCGGAAATAGTGAATGCCGGGTCCGGGGAGAGTGGATATAGTGAATGCGGGATCCGGGGAGAGCGGATATATTGAATGCGGGGTCCGGGGAGACTGGATTTATTGAATGCGGGGTCCAGGGAGATCAGATATATTGAATGCTGGGTCCGGGGAGAGCGGATATAGTGAATTCAGGGTCCGGGGAGAGCGCATATAGTGAATGCGGAGTCCGGGGATAGTGGATATAGTGAATGCGGGGCCCGGGGAGAGCGGAAATAGTGAATGCGGGGTCCGGGGAGAGCAGATATAGTGAATGCGGGATTCGGGGAGAGCGGATATATTGAATGCGGGGTCCGGGGAGAGCGGATATAGTGAATGCGGGGTCCGGGGAGAACGGATATAGTGAATGCGGGGTCCGGGGAGAGCGGATATCGTGAATGCGGAGTCCGGGGAGAACGGATATAGTGAATGCGGGGTCCGGGGAGAGCGGATATAGTGAATGCGGGGTCCGGGGAGAGCGGATATACTGGATGCGGGGTCCGGGGAAAGCGGATATAGTGAATGCGGGGTCCGGGGAGAGCGGATATACTGGATGCGGGGTCCGGGGAGAGCGGATATAGTGAATGCGGGGTCCGGGGAGAGCGGATATAGTGAATGCGGGGTCCGGGGAGAGCGGAAATAGTGAATGCCGGGTCCGGGGAGAGCGGATATAGTGAATGCGGGATCCGGGGAGAGCGGATATATTGAATGCGGGGTCCGGGGAGACCGGATTTATTGAATGCGGGGTCCGGGGAGATCGGATATATTGAATGCTGGGTCCGGGGAGAGCGGATATAGTGAATGCGGGGTCCGGGGAGAGCAAATATATTGAATGTGGGGTCTGGGAAAACCGAATATAGTGAATGCGGGGTCTGGGGAGACCGAATATAGTGAATGCGGGGTCCGGGGTTTAGTAACACTTTAAATGAGATTTTTTACAGTGAAACAAAATCCATCCAAACACCAGCAAACAGAAGACACAGCAAACCTAAAGATACAGGTGAACTATACCCCAATGACAAAACAATCTAACTAGCAACCTAACAGAGTAACAAAAAGCCTAACTAAACAAATACTATATACAATATATACACCAAATGGGGAACACAGATTAACCCCTTCACGCCTAAGGGTAAAACAAATCTAAATGCCTAAGCACAATTCTGCAACGTTGACATGTGATAGTAAAACCGTACATATCATCACAACTACTTTGTACATCGAGATGGATTATACCTTGGTTTGTTCAGGAGAAATTGGGCTTTCATTTGGTGGTAAATGGTAATGGATAGCTTCTAATTTTTTTTTTATTATCAAAGGAAAACTGGCCCAAAATAGTAAAAAAAAATAGTTTTTTTTTAAATTTAGCTGTGTGTTTCTTGTTATGACCATAACCTACCTCCATAGAACAACCCAAAATAAATTCTCCAGCTCTTGACGATCGCAGCGATACCATATATGTGTATGTTATTTGTTGTTTTTACCCGTAGTACAGTCCAGAAACAATAGTGTGCATTTTGTTTTGTTTTTTTACCTAAAACACACTGACACTGACATTAACGCTAACTGACACCAATTTTTTTTTAAATCCTGACCTTTGACCCTGACCTTGACCCAAACACTAACCCTGGCACTGAACTAGATCAAACCTTGATCTAGGTATTTTTCTTTATTTTTCCATTTCTTTTTTTAAGATTTATTTATTCATCTTTTTTTTTTTTACAAACTTTTTTTATCTCTCTATGTCAGGAGTTAGAGAGATACAATGTATCTCTCTTCTCCATTCATAGAGAGAGAAAAAACAAGGGGGCCGGGCTGCACAGTGACTGATCACTGTGACAGCCAATCAGAGGCTATCACAGCAATCACATGACTCGGAATCGGGAGTCCCGGGTCCCGATCGTTAGAATGGGTCCTGGGGCTCTCAGTGACACCGTGGTCTTTGTGCTGGGAGCGCGCCGAGGGGCGCGCTCCCAGCACAAAGACAGGTACGCAAATATGCAGCCCCACAGAAAAAAGCCCAGTTCCGTGAGGCCGCATATTTGTGTGCTGTCGGCATCAAGGGGTCAGGTAAACTGGAGAATGAGGGAACGGGGAACCAGGACTGGGATCAGGAACAAGAGGAGCAGATAACAGGCAAAAGGGCACAGGATGAAGTGGCCGGTCAATGAAGTGTTCCAAGTTGCACACCCCGCTAATGTGGTCATCCACAACCTCACCAGATGTGAGTCCCTCATTATTTTTCAGTGCATCCAGAAAGTATTCCCAGCGCTTAACGTTTGCCACATTTTGTTATGTTACGGCCTTATTCCAAAATGGATTAATTTTTTTCCTCAACATTCTACAAACAATACCCCATAATGACAACATGAAAGAAGTTTGTCTTGAAATCTTTGCAATTTATTAAAAATAAAAAATGAAAAAAACTCCCATGTACATAAGTGTTCCCAGCCTTTGCTCAATACTTTGTTGAAGCCCCTTTAGCACCAATTACAGCCTCAAGTCATTTGGAGTATGATGCTACAAGCTCGGCACACCTATTTTTGGGCGATTTCTCCCATTCTTCTTTGCAGGACCTCTCAAGCTCCATCAGGTTGGATGGGGAGCGTCGGTGCACAGCCATTTTCAGATCTCTCCAGAGATGTTCAATCAGTTTCAAGTCTGGGCTCTGGCTGGGCCACTCCAGGACATTCACAGAGTTGTCCCGTATCCACTCCTTTGTTATGTGGGCTGTGTGCTTAGGGTCGTTGTCCTGTTGAAAGATGAACCGTCGCCTCAGGCTAAGGTCCAGAGCGCTTTGGAACAGGTTTTCATCAAGGATGTCTCTGTACATTGCTGCATTCATCTTTCCTTCAATCCTGACTAGTCTCCCAGTTCCTGCCGCTGAAAAACATCCCCACAGCATGATGCTGCCACCACCATGCTTCACTGTAGGGATGGTATTGGCCAGATGGTAAGCGGTGCCTGGTTTCCTCCAGACATGACGCTTGGCATTCAGGCCAAAGAGTTCAATCTTTGTTTCATCAGACCAGAGAGTTTTGTTTCTCGTGGTCTGAGAGTCCCTCGGACTTTGACAAACACCAGGCAGGCTGCAATTTGCCTTTTACTGAGGAGTGGCTTCCGTCTGGCCACTCTATCATACAGGCCTGATTGGTGGAGTGCTGCAGAGATGGTGTTCTTCTGGAAGGTTTTCCTCTCTCCACAGAGAAACGCTGGAGCTCTTTCAGAATGACCATCGGGTGCTTGCTTACCTCCCTGGTTAAGGCCCTCCTCCCTCGATCACTCATTTTGGCCAGGTGGCCTGCTCTAGGAATATTCCGGGTAGTTCCAAACGTCTTCCATATATAGATGGAGGCCACTGTGCTCATTGAGACTTTCGATGCGCAGAAATTTTTTTGTACCCTTCCCCACATCTGTGCCTTGATACAATCCTGTCTTGGAAGTCTATGGACAATTCCTTGGACTTCATGGCTTGGTTTGTGCACTGACATGCACTGCTAACTGTGGGACCTTCTATAGACAAGTTTCTGCTGGCAGCACTCATGCAGCCCCAGACCATGACACTCCCACCACCATACTTGACTTTAGGCAAGACACACTTGTCTTTGTACTCCTCACCTGGTTGCCGCCACACATGCTTGACACCATCTAAACCAAATATGTTTCCCTTGGTGTCATCAGACCACAGGACATGGTTCCAGTAATCCATGTCCTTAGTCTGCTTGTCTTCAGCAAACTGTTTGCCAGCTTTCTTGTGCATCATCTTTAGAAGAGGCTTCCTTCTGGGACGACAGCCATGCAGACCAATTTGATGCAGTGTGTGGCGTATGGTCTGAGCACTGACAGGCTGACCCCCCCAAAGATCCACTAGGATCTAAACAGGCTGAACTGCTGTAATACTGACACTAAGTGGCTGAATATCTCCTTGCCATGGGAACTCTGCCATACTGAAGTTTCTATCTGCCAAACCCAGCTCTGATGAAGAAGGGAGCACCCTTCGAAACGCGTTAGCCTTCATACCCCCCCTTTTTGATTTACCTGTAACCCTGTTTGGATTATGGTTACTTATGCCTGTTATACAATCATTTTGTGAGTATATTTCCTTATTCATAAAATTAGTCACTATTTATTGAGGTAATGCGCAAGGTTTGTGCGCTCTTTCTTTCATCTTCCTCTACAGGCTGACCCCCCCCCCCCCCGCCCACCCCTCCAACCTCTGCAGCAATACTGGCAGCACTCATACGTCTATTTCCCAAAGACAACCTCTGGATATGACGCTGAGCACGTGCACTCAACTCCTTTGGTGGACCATGACGAGGCCTGTTCTGAGTGGAACCTGTCCTGATAAACCGCTGTATGGTCTTGGCCACCGTGCTGCAGCTCACTTTCAGGGTCTTGGCAATCTTCTTATAGCCTAGGCCATCTTTATGTAGAGCAGCAATTCTTTTTTTCAGATCCTCAGAGAGTTCTTTGCCATGAGGTGCCATGTTGAACTTCCAGTGACCAGTATAAGAGAGTGAGAGCGATAACACCAAATGTAACCCACCTGCTCCCATTCACACCTGAGACCTTGTAACACTAACAAGTCACATGACCCCGGGGAGGGAAAATGGCTAATTGTGCCCAATTTGGACCCTGTCACTTAGGGGTGGAGTCACTTTTGTTGCCAGCGGTTTAGACATTAATGGCGGTGTGTTGAGTTATTTTGAGGGGACAGCAAATTTACATGTTATACAAGCTGTACACTGACTACGTCACATTGTAGCAAAGTGTCATTTCTTCAGTGTTGTCACAAGAAAAGATAGAATCAAATATTTACAAAAATGTGAGGAGGGGACTCAATTCTGGGAGATACTGTGTATATATATATACACACACATGTATATAGATATATACAGTATATAATATATGTTCTTGAAAACCAGACTGTTCCTGTCAACTCCTGATCAGCATCAGAACAATGACATCTATGGTCTGCATTTCTGCTCTGACAACTTTACATAAAGTAATAATGATAAATTAACCACTTCCTGACTGCCCTATAGCAGAAATCCTGTATATATATATATATATATATACAGTTGTGACCAAAATTATTCAACCCCCACTGAAATTGAGTGTTTTGGCCAGTTTGACATTGCTTTTGATCATTCAGTCATCTTGCTTACATTTACATTAAAGAGGCACTTGTAGGTCAGACAAATATAACATAACAGTTATAATGAAATAACCACAAATGTCTTTTCTGTGCTCACAGCATTATCAGTTTTATTCAACCCCCAAGTGACATTCAATCTTAGTACTTAGTACAGCATCCTTTTACAGTTATAACAGCTTTTAAACGTGAAGCATAGCTTGACACAAGTGTCTTGCAGCGATCTACGGGTATCTTCGCCCATTCTTCATGGGCAAAGGCCTCCAGTTCAGTCACATTCTTAGGCTTGCGCACTGCAACTGCTTTCTTTAAGTCCCACCAGAGGTTCTCAATCGGATTTAAGTCTGGTGACTGCGATGGCCACTCCAAAATGTTCCAGCCTTTCCTCTGCAACCATGCTCTAGTGGACTTGGAGGTATGCTTGGGATCATTGTCCTGTTGAAAGGTCCAACGTCTCCCAAGCCTCAGGTGTGTGACGGACTGCATCACGTTTCCATCCAATATCTCCTGGTACTGAAGAGAATTCATGGTACCTTGCACACGCTGAAGCTTCCCTGTACCTGCAGAAGCAAAACAGCCCCAAAGCATGATTGACCCTCCACCATGCTTCACAGTAGGCAAGGTGTTCTTTTCATCATAGGCCTTGTTCTTCCTCCTCCAAACATAGCGTTGATCCATGGGCCCAAACAGTTCTAATTTTGTTTCATCAGTCCACAGAACACTATCCCACAACTTTTGTGGTTTGTCCACATGGCTTTTGGCATACTGCAGTCGACTCTTCTTATTCTTTGGAGACAGCAAGGGGGTACGCCTGGGAGTTCTGGCACGGAGGCCTTCATTACGCAGTGTGCGTCTTATTGTCTGGGCTGAAACTTCTGTACCCACATCTGACAAATCTTTTCTCAGTTCCTCAGCAGTCACACGGGGACTTCTCTCCACTCTACGCTTCAGGTAGCGCACAGCAGTCGAAGTCAGCATCTTCTTTCTGCCACGACCAGGTAGCGTTTCAACAGTGCCCTTTGCCTTGAATTTGCGAATGATGCTTCCTAAGGTGTCTCTTGGTATGTTTAACATCTTTGCAATCTTCTTATAGCCATTGCCCTTCCTGTGAAGAGAAATCACCTCTTCTCTTGTCTTCCTGGACCATTCTCTTGCCTTCACCATGTTTGTAACCACACCAGTAAATGTCTAGAAGGAGCTGAGTATCACAGTCATTTTAAAGCTGCCTAATTGGTGCTTATTATGCTTGATTGCTGCTCGGTGACATCCACAGGTGTTTTCAATACCTGATGGAAAGCACCTGTATGAACCTCTGTTCTTCAGAGTGGTAGTCTTTAAGGGGTTGAATAATTGTGGCAATGAAGAAACCACATAAGAACCATTTACTACTGTATTACATAAACAATTGATGTCATTTTAGTTGCATTTGGGTAGTTACAACGTCCTTGTAGGATTTGATTCTGAATACAATTCCAAATGTACACTATAGTCCCTAAACCCCTTTACAGCATTGGGGGTTGAATAATTTTGGTCACAACTGTATATATATATATATATATATATATACGTGATTTTGCATTTATGGGTAGAGGTGTGCGCATGCCCTACCCCCGCTGCCATTCACGGCCGCGGCTGTCAATCACCGGGTCTCAGCCGGTGATTACTGAACAGCGCCCAGCAATTGCTGAGGATCTCCGATGGAGAGGAGGACTGTTTTGTTTACTAACAGTTCTCCTCCCTGTCAGCTCGAGCACACTGCACAGCACAGCCATCCAAAGCAGTGTGCTTACAGTGAAGCACACAGACCCCGGCCCCTAGTAAAACACTCCCTACACACAGTTAACCCGTTGATCGCCCCTCATGTTAACCCCTTCCTGCCCAGTGCCATTAGTACAGTATCAGTGCTTTTTATTAGCACTGATCACTGTATTGGTGTCTCTGGGGATGTCAGTGACACCAAGTCAGTTCCTTCTCAGTGTCAGAATGTCCGCTGCAGTCTCGCTGTAAGTCGCTGATCGCCGCCATTATTAGTAAAAATAAAAGAAAATCCCAGTATCTATACCACAATCTGTAAACGCTATACATTTCGCGTATACCAATTAATTTACATGTACTGGGAATTTTTTTTAGCAAAGACATGGAGCGTAATACATTTTGGTCTACATTTATGACATTTGATTTTTTACATTTAAATTACTGGACATGTTTAATAGCAAAAATTCTAAAATATTTTTTTCTCAAAATTGTCTTTTTTTTTATAGCGCAAAAAATAAAAAACACACAGGCAATCAAATACCACCGAAAGAAAGCTCTATTCGTGGAAAAAAAAAAGGACGTAAATTTCATTTGGGTGCAGCGTTGCATGACCACACAATTGTCAAAGTAGCGCAGCGCCGCAACGCAAAAAATGGCCTGGTCAGGAAGGGGTGGAAATCCTCTGGAGGGCAAGTGGGTAACACTGGGATCTCATTATTATTATAGCTCAGACAGGACACCATCAGCACCACACATCTGCCGTGTGTCCCTCTGGAACTGACATTTCCGCATAGCCACTTACTGGTTGCTATAGCTACGCCCAGCCGTTGCACTTGGATGACCCAGAACTGTAGAGAAAGAACTACCACTAGAGGCCGCCAGGCTGCCACGTGACAGGAGATGTGTTCTTAGCAAAGGAGGGATAGCGGCCATTTTTTTGAAGCCCGGAAGAATTCCTAGGAGGGGAGGAATCTTTGTGAAGTGGTGTGATTCTGGAGAGTGTGAGCCCAGGGAGGAGGAGGTAATAATGTCTTCTTATTATGAGAGAAGGGGGTCCCAGCACTGGATTATATGCAGGCTTCTACAGACTCCTACATGCCTTCGCCCCACCCCCTGCTTGGAATCCCCTGTGCATGCTATGGGTCACTGGAGTTCCAACATACACACTTCTATGGACATACCCTCCCAGCAGAACTGTCCTGGGACTGAGCAAAGTCCTCAGGTCCCTGTGCTGATCCATTGCTACACAACACATGCACACGTGACTTCCCACCACACTCTGATTGGCTACCCGCCAGCTTCTAATTACAGTCCATTAGACAGAAATGGTCCAGGAGGAGCTGTTGCTCTTTGTTTTTGCCCGGCGAGGGTGGGGTATTGCCTCCCTCAGGGGCGGAGCCAGGTTCTAAAGCCTTAGACTACTTGCACACAGTTTTTTGAAGCGCTTTTGTGGTAACCCCTCGCCCTCCAGAGGATTTCCCCCCCACCTTCTTCCTGACCAGGCCATTTTTTGCGTTACTTTAACTGACAATTGCGCGGTCATGCAACACTGCACCCAAATGCAATTTATGTCCTTTTTTTCTACCAGTTGAGCTTTCTTTTGGTGGTATTTGATCGCCTGTGTGGTTTTTATTTTTTGTGCTATTAAAAAAAAAAAAGACTGACAATTTTAGGAAAACAATATTTTTGACTTTTTGCTATTAAACATGTCCAGTAAAAAAAAAATGTTAAAAATCAAATTTCGTCATAAATTTAGGCCAAATGTATTCTGCTCCGTGTCTTTGCTGAAAAAAAAAATCGCAATACGTGCAAATTAATTGGTTTACGTGAAAGTTATAGCATCTACAAATGGCGATATGTACTGGAATTTTTTTTGTACATTTTTACTAGTAATGGTGGCGATCAGCAGCTTATAGCGGGACTGCGGCAGATACTCTGACACTGGGGGGGGGACTAACTTGGTGTCACTGACATTCCCAGTGATACCAATAAAGTGATCAGTGCTAATAAAAAGCACCGACGCTGTACTAATGGCACTGGGCAGGAAGGGGTTAATATGAGGGGCGATCAAAGGGTTAACTGTGTGCAGGGAGTGTTTTACTGTGGGGCAGGGTCTGTGTGCTTCACTGTAATCACACTGCTTTGGATGGCTGTGCTGTGCAGTGTGCTCGAGCTGACAGGGAGGAGAACTGTTAGTAAACAAAACAGTTCTCCTCCCTGTCGGAGATCCTTGGGGGGGAACTAACTTGGTGTCAGTGACATTCCTAGTGACACCAATAAAGTGATCAGTGCTAATAAAAAGCACTGACGCTGCACTAATGGCACTGGGCAGGAAGGGGTTAATATGAGGGGCGATCAAAGGGTTAACTGTGTGCAGGGAGCGTTTTACTGTGGGGTGGGGGTCTGTGTGCTTCACTGTAAGCACACTGCTTTGGATGTCTGTGCTGTGCAGTGTGCTCGAGCTGACAGGGAGGAGAACTGTTAGTAAACAAAACAGTTCTCCTCCCTGTCGGAGATCCTCGGTAATCATCGGGTGCTGGTAAGTAATTACCGTCCGGGACCCGGTGATTGACAGCCGTGGCCGCGAACGGCGGCGCGGGTAGGGCATGTGTGCATGGCTCATGCACGCCCCCTACCCGGAAATGCAAAATCACATATATATATATATATACACGTGATTTTGTGCAGCCGTGCCGCCCTGTAGCAGTATTTCTGCTATAGGGCGGTCGGGAAGCGGTTAAAAAAAGTGCCTGAAAAGCTCAAGAAAAATGCTTCCCAATCTATGTCTATGCATGTTTTCACACTGGGGCATTGCGCTTCTGTTGCGGTGTAAAAACTCCTGCTTGCAGCATCTTTGGAGCATGTTTGTTGAGTTAAAAATAAAAAATGCCACTTTCCTTTGAAATAATTGGAAAACACCTGAAAAGCGCCTCTGAAAAGCGCTTTTGGTGCAGTTTTTAAGTCACGTGTCCTTTAAAAAACATTCAGCGCGGTAAAATCACCAATGCGTTTTTGTTGTGTTTTTGCGGTGGTTTAGTGTAAAAGTAGCCTTAACCACCTCCCGTCTGCCCGTTGTATATAAACGGCCGGACGGAGGCAGTGCAGGGTCGGGTGGCCAAAGCATCCCCGCTCCCTGCTTGTGCGCGCTCCCTGCTTGTACGCGCTCCCTGGCAGTGTAAAAAAAAAATAAAAAAATCTTCATCACCCCCCACAAGTAGTACTGTGTCACCATGGTGACACTGTACTGCTAGGGTGACAGTATGTAAAAAAATTAAAATAAATAATAATATAAAAAAAATAAATGTAAAAAAAAATGTTTAAAAATTATAATTTTTGGTTATAAACTAATTTGGGTTCTTTTTTTTTTTACTAAAAAGAAAATAGAATAAATTTTGGCCAAAAATTTATGATGAAATACTATTTATTTGCAAAATTTTATAAAAACACTTTTTTTCTAAATTTTTGGACTTTTTCATTTACATAGCAAAAAAAAATAAAAATCCCAGTGGTGAATAAATACCACCAAAATAAAGCTTTATCTGTCTCAAAAAATGCTTAAAAAATTCATATGGGTACAGTGTTGCATGACCGCGCAACTGTCATTCAAAGTGTGGTAGCGCTGAAAGCTGAAAATTGGCCTGGACTGGAAGGGGGTGAAAGTGTCCGGACTGGAAGTGGTTAAAAAGGTTCTAAAGGCTCTAAGTTTTTTACCTTCATCCATTCTGTGCATGAAGATAAAAAACCTTCTGTGTATAGCAAGCCCCCAGCCCACCCAATACTTACCTGAGCTCCATCCTGATCCAGTGATGTCCTTGAGAGCTTCGGTTCTCCAGGAACTATTACTCCTGATTGTCTGAGGCAGCAGCCAGTCAATCACAGCCAGTGAGTCAATCAGGAGGGGTAGAGCTCTGTGTGTGAATGGACACATATATACGTGACTCTGCATTTCCATGTAGGGGGGCGTGCGTGCTGTCCTACCCATGCTGCCATAGGTGTCAATCACAGGGTCCCAGTCAGCGTTTCATGGCCGGGACTTGGTGATCAGCGGAGCAGCTGACAGGAGAGAGATCCATGAGTGGAAACAACACAGATCTCTCTCCTTTCAGCAGGGATGTGCTGGTTTTTATGATTGTAAATTGCCTTTATCTCTGCATTTTTTTGCCTTGAGAATTTGAGAAGCTTTTTTTTCTGCTGGCTAGCTTCAAAATTGTGCTGAGGACCTCTTCTGACTTTTGCATTGTTCTGTTATTGGAAATGTCTCCTCCAAGACTGAGGCATCTGTGGCAGTCAGGTTCACATTTATTTAAGACAAACTTTATTTTCAATTTTTTTTTTACAATACATTTTACATACAGAGACATCCAGAAAACTGAGAGCATCTAGGACACAAGGATCACTACAAGGACTTCATGATGGAGAACCGTCCACCCCTCAAATCACCGGGTAAGAGGAGACTTTCATATCTTGTATTGAGGATCCACCTAGATACACACATCCTCTGACATAAAGACATAGAAACAATAGAAGAGTAGGAGTATATAGAAGGACACAAAGATCTGTAGAAGGACATCATGCTGGAGAACGGGCTGCCCCTCACATCACCGGGTAAGAGGAGACTTTCATTTCTCGTATCCACCTAGATACACACATCCTCTGATATAAAGACATAGAAACAATAGAGGAGTGAGAGTATATAGAAGGACACAAGGATCTGTAGAAGGACGTCATGATGGAGGACCGGCCTTCCCTCACACCTCCGGATAAGAGGAGACTTTCATTTCTTGTATTGAGGATCCACCTAGATACACACATCCTCTGATAGAAAGACATAGTATGTCAGGTTCAGGGTGTCAGGTTGTCACTTTATATTTCTTTGTGAGTGGAAGTATTTAGAAGGACACAAGGATTTGCTGTAGAAGGAAGGCATGATGGAGAACCGGCTGCCCCTCAAATCACCGGGTAAGAGGAGACTATTATTTCTTGTATTGAGGATCCACCTAGATACACACATCCTCTGATATAAAGACATACAAACAATGTATTCAGTCAGTGTGTGTGTTTCCTACAGATGGATCCAGTCATGGGAACCCACCAGAGAGATGTCCCCGCCCTCTGTATTCCCGGGACTCCACACAGGAACATCAGGAGATCCCTCAGGAGGATCAGGTAGATGGGACTGAGGATCTTAATTAACACTGGTATTCCTCGTCTCTATCAATTCGTTATATGTAATATCTTTCTGTATGGTGTCTTATCCAGGGTGAAGGCCTGATTGTTGTTAAAGTTGAAGTAAAAGATGAAGAAGAGACATATATGAGGGATGATGATCCATGTAAAGAGGAGGAAGATCCTCCGGAGATCAGCACAGGTGAGGAATAAACACAAAATCTAGAGAAGAGTCCCAGATCCTCCTTGTTCAATCACTACAACCATCTCTTCTTCTCCCCCCTCCTCTGTCAGTAGACAGTAATGGGGGGACAGTATGTGCCCAGTGGGGGTGTCAGGAGCCATCAGCCTCTATTAGACTCCGGCTCTCCTCCTCACATCATGTCATTGAGATGTGACCAGTCTCCCCCCACACACACTCTCTGGGGTCTCTCATACATCTCAGTACAGGGGGCTTCACTCTCATCTTTATTCACAGATAGCTCAGAATCTGAGGAGGAGGAAGAACGACATGTGAGGATTAAAGAGGAGGACGTCCCTATAGAGATCAACACAGGTGAGTCACAAAAGCTAAATACAGTAACCATTCATAAAATAGTATCATCCATCGAGGGGCAAACTCTACATGGACTCTTCGGATTGTAATTCAGAAATTTGAAAATTCCCAATCCTTGTTCTTGGTCTATGTTATAGTCCAGTGGTCTCCAAACTGTGGCCTGGGGGCCGGATGCAGCACTTCGCTCACTTTTTTATGGCCCTTCAGGCACTATTCCTCCCACTGACACCAACAGCAAGGCAATGATCCCTGCACTGGCTTAAATGATGGGGCACTGTTCCTTCTCTAACACCTATGATGGGGCACTATTCCTCCCACTGAAACCAAGAGCAGGGCAATAATTCCTGCCCTGCTTTCAATGAAAGGACACTATTCCTTAACTGACACCAATGATGAGGAACTATTCCTCTCACTGACACCAACAGCAGTGCAATAATTCCCAAACTGACATCAATGATCGGACACTATTCCTTCACCAACACCAATGATGGAGCACTATTGCTCCACTGTCACCAAGAACAGGGCAATACTTTCTACACTCCTCAATTATGGGACACTATTCCTTTAGCGACACCAATGATGGGGCACTATTGCTCCCACTGACACCAAGAACAGGGCAATAATTCCCAAACTGACATCAATGATGGGGCACTATTCGTTCACTTACACCAATGATGAGGCACTATTTCTTCACTGACACCAGCAATGAGGCACTATTCTTCCCTGTAATACCAAAGATGGAACACTAAATAAAAAATTAACAGTCAACACTAGAAAATTAGTGGAATCTCGAGCTACTTGCAATAAAGATCACTACACCCCTACCGTATAAAAATTACAACATAAATTGCAGCTCTAAACAAATAAAGCTTATAACAAATGTGTAACATACAAAATACAATGCTATGATAATAAAGTCCCAAAAAGAACTATAAAATAAAAATAGTGTCCAAGGTATGTCTGTGTTCACAGAAGAATCAATTCATCTTCCATACCACCACCGCAGGGACTGTTTAACACCAAATAACACCAGGAATACTGTGCATCTCCTCCACCAGATGGGCAAAATACACACTCACCACATGGATGAGCTGCCAGGTTATAAGCAGCTGAGGAGCTCATTTCATTCCATAACTAGGCATTAGTCCCGGTTCCCACTGGTCTCCACAGGTCTGGCCAACTCCTTCCTTTATCCTCCACTAGGGGCTGTCATCCACTCACAAGCTCATGAAGTAGCGCCACACACCATGAATAAAATATACCTCATAGTGTAGCATTTATTAAACAGAATTTCCACAAGCAATAGAGTAACTGACAGGCTCAAAAGTACAGAAATACCACTATACACTTACATGTCCCGCTGCCACAACATGGATCAATGTGGCGGCGTGGCGTCATGCATGTAGCTCCTCTCTGATGTCACACCGTCGCACTGATCTGTGTTGTGTTGGCTGGACATGTAAGTGTAGAGCGGCATGGCTGTACTTTTAAACCATGTCAGTAGGTGGTGGGACAGTGATGGCCTGGGGAGGCATATCCATGGAAGGACTCACAGACCTCTACAGGCTAGACAATGGAACCCTGACTTCCATTAGGTATGGGAATGAAATCCTTGGACCCATTGTCAGACCCTACGCTGGTGGAGTGGGTCCTGTGTTCCTCCTGGTGCAGTGGGTCATGGGTTCCTCCTGGTGCATTGGGTCCTGGGTTCCTCCTGGTGCACGACAATGCCCAGCCTCATGTGGGGAGAGTATGCAGGCAGTTCCTGGAGGATGAAGTAATTGATACCATTGAATGGCCCCCACGCTCGCCTGAACCAATTCCAATAGAACACTTCTGGGATATCATGTTTCGGTCCATCCGACGCCACCAGGTTGTATCTCAGACTGTCCAGGAGTTCAGTGATGTCCTGGTCCAGATCTGGGAGGAAATACCCCAGGACACCATCTGTTGTCTCATTAGGCGCATGCCCCGACGTTGTTAGGCATGCATACAAGCACGTGGGGGCCATACAAACTACTGAGGGCCATTCTGAGTTGCTGCAATGAAATTTCAGCAAAATGGACTCGCCTGCTGCATCATTTCTTCACTTTGTTTTTCGGGGTGTCTTTGAATTCAGTCCTCTGTAGGTCGATCATTTTCATTTCCATCAAACGATGGGGCATCATTACGTTCCTAACACATTACCCAGTCCATATCAGTATAGAGATCCAGCAGGAGAGTTTTCCCCATTGAGATCTGATGGGTCTTCCATGTGTTCCTTTCATTTTTTTTGAGCATTGTATATTACACATTTGTTATAAGCGTTATATGTTTAGTGCTGCAATTTATATTGCAAAGTTTATTCTCACTGGCCGCAGTCCGGCACTCCTAAAGTCTGAACAACAGTAAACCGGCCCTTTGTGTAGAAAGTTTGGAGACCCCTGTTAAAGTCCATGATATTTAGGCCCTCTGGCATCTAAGCAGTGTCCTACTGTTTTTTTTATTGCACAGCAGTTAATTGTTTTCCTTTCTTGTCCTACAGATGGACGATATAGAAAGTATAACATGACAAATGCTAAAACGGAAGTTGATGACGTCCCATCAGACTCTTCAGAAAAGAAAAATACCCCAAATTGCCATCCAACACCTCATAGTGCAGATCAGTCCTCTGCTCCCTCTACTCATGGGGAGTGTATTGAAAAAGTTCAAATTGAAGATCAGGATGAAATGAAACCATTTTCATGTTCTGAATGTGGGAAAAGCTTTACTTCGAAAGGGTCCCTCATCAGACACACAAGAGTTCACACGGGAGAGAAGCCATATAAATGTTCAGAGTGCGGGAAGTGCTTTTCTCTGGTGTCTAGTCTCATTAAACACGAGAGGATACACACTGGAGAGAAACCGTTTTCATGTCCTGAATGCGGGAAATGCTTTAGACAGAAATCAACTGCAGTAATGCACCAGAGAACTCACACTGGACTGAAGCCGTTTTCATGCTCCGAATGTGGAAAATCTTTTCCCAGGAAACGCGCCTTGATGAGACATCAACCTGTGCACACCAGGGAGAAGCCGTTTTCGTGCCCCGAATGCGGGAAATGTTTTCCTCTCAAAGACAGTGTTGTTAGACACCAGAGATGTCACACGGGGGAAAAGCCGTTCACCTGCACGGAATGTGGGAGATGTTTTTCCAGCAAACAAAAACTTAGTTTGCACCAGAGAACTCACACCGGAGAAAAACCATATTCATGTACAGAATGCGGGAGCTGCTTTTCCTGTAAAAGATCCCTGATCAGGCATCAAAGTGTACACACAGGAGGGAAGTCATATTCCAGTTAGGAGTTTAGAAAATTATTTGTCTCTAGATCTTATCCATCATAAGAATCTGGCTTTTTATGTCATCGATATACCTGAGTTGAAACGCCAGCTTGAGGGTTTCACCAGTTGGACTGGGTTGGGGCTGAACTGGCTACTCTTTCATCACTATAACACTAAAGTTAAATAAAAATCATTGTTTTATTATCGTGTGTGTGTGTGTGTCATATTATATATTTTTATTCTCATTGAAAAAAGTTTCCATATTTTTGAAAACCAGGGGTTCCCATCTATTAAAGAGTTACTAAACATAGGACCCTGCATTCACTATATCCGCTGTCCCCGGACCCTACATTCACTATATGCGCTCTCCTCGGACCCTGCATTCATTATATGCGCTCTCCCCGGACACCGCATTCACTATATCTGGTCTCCCCGGACCTTGCATTCACTATATCCGCTCTCCCCGGACCCTGCATTCACTATATAGTGAATGCAGGGTCCAGGGAGAGCGGATATAGTGAATGCAGGGTCCAGGCAGAGTGGATATAGTGAATGCAGGGTCCAGGGAGACAAGATATAGTGAATGTGGGGTCCGGGGAGACCGGATATAGTGAATGCAGAGTCCGGGGAGAGCAGATATAGTAAATGCGGGGTCCGGCGAGAGCAGATATAGTGAATGCAGGGTCCGGAGGGAGCGGATATAGTGAATGCGGGGTCCGGGGAGAGCGGATATAGTGAATGCGGGCTCCGGGGGGAGCGGATATAGTGAATGCGGGGTTCGGGGAGACAAGATATAGTGAATGCGGGGTCCGGGGAGAGCGGATATAATGAATGCGGGGTCTGGGGAGAGCGGATATAGTGAATGCGGGGTCCGGGGAGAGCGGATATAGTGAATGCTGGGTCCGGGGAGAGCGGCTATTATTATTATTATACAGTATTTATAAAGCGCCAATAGTTCGCTCAGCGCTGTACATTACAAAGGGGGACAGAACGTGACAGAACAATAACAATACAATGCAACAATCTAGGAGGGGATGGTGGCACAGGAGGAGAAAGCTGTGGGGGATGGAGTGGTAGGAAGAGTGGAGGAGGTCGGCAAGTTAGCAGGGGGTGGGGTAGGCTTCCCTGAAGAGGTGGGTTTTCAGGGTGTGCCTAAAGGAGAGGAGAGTAGGTGATAATCTGATGGGTTGGGGCAGGGAGTTCCAGAGGATGTGTGACACCCTGTAGAAGTCCTGGATGCGGGCATGGGAGGAGGAGACCAGGGAACTAGAGAGAAGGAGGTCTTGTGAGGAGCGGAGTGTGCGTGCTGGGTGGTACTTGGATATTAGGTTGGTGATGTAGTTCGGGGCAATATGGTGGACGGCTTTGTACGTCAGTGTTAGGATTTTGAATTTGATCCGTTGCGCAATCGGAAGCCAGTGGAGGGATTGGCAAAGGGGGGTGGCGTAAACGGAGTGGTTGGAAAGGTGAATGAGTCTGGCAGCTGTATTCAGGATGGACTGAAGCAGGGATAGCCAGCGGCGAGGCAGGCCAGTAAGGAGGGAGTTGCAGTAATCGAGTCGTGATATGATGAGGGAGCTGTTTAGTGGTTTCTGGGGTCAGGAACGAGCGTATTTTGGCGATGTTGCGGAGGTGGAGTCTGCATGAGTTTGTTAAAGATTGGACTTGGGGCTGGAAGGATAGGTTGGAGTCCAGAATGACACCAAGTACTCTGGCCTGCGGGGCGGGTTTGATGGTGGCGTTGTTGGTCGTGATGGAGAAGTCAATGGGGGGTGGGGTCCGGGCTGGGGGGAAGACAAGAAACTCCGTTTTGGAGAGGTTCAGTTTAAGGAAGTGGAGCAACAACCAGTCTGATATGTCGCTCAGTAGGTGTGTGATTCGAGCGGAGACTGAGGGGGTGAGGTGGGGGGGGGGGGGTTGAGAGATAGATTTGTGTGTCGTCGTGGTAGTTAAAGCCGTGAGAGTGTATGAGTTGGCCAAGGGAGGAGGTGTAGATGGAGAAGAGAAGGGGCCTGAGGACGGAGCCTTGAGGGACCCCAACAGAGAGGGGGAGTGAGGGGGAGGTGGTAGCATTATAGGTAACGCTGAAAGAGCGTTATGACAGGTAGGATGAGAGCCAGGAGAGAGCAGAATCTCTGAAGCCGAGGGAGTGTATTTTTTTGAGGAGGAGGGGGTGGTCGACTGTGTCGAAGGCTGCGGAGAGGTCGAGGAGTAGGAGCACTGAGTAGTGGCCATTAGCTTTGGCGGTTAGCAGGTCGTTGGAGAGTTTGAGTAAGGCGGTTTCGGTGGAGTGTAGGGGACAGAAGCCGGACTGTAGGGGATCGAGGAGCTTGTTGTTGTTGAGGTGAGAGCTTAGGTGGGTGTAGACTAGGCGCTTGAGGAGTTTGGATGTGAATGGGAGCAGGGAGATGGGTCTGAGGTTGTTTGGGTCATTGGGGTCCAAGGAGGGCTTTTTAAGTATGGGGGTGATGTGTGCATGCTTCAGAGGGGAGGGGAAAGTGCCGGAGGAGAGGGAGAGATTAAAGATGTGGGTGAAGGAGCATAGGATGGAGGGGGAAGGAGGTTGTACGAGTTGTGAGGGGATAGGTTCGAGGGGGCAAGTGGTGAGGCGGGCATCAGAGAGGACCTTGGAGACTTCCTCGATGGTAGTAAGGTCAAAGGTGTGGAGTGTTGAGGGGGCTTCAGTATGAGGAATGTGGGGTGGAAGTGGAGGTCAGAGCAGTGGTGGGGCCGTGGGAGAGGGGGGATGAAGGGGTAGCTGTGTGAGAGTGGACGGGTTGGGAGGGAGTGTGAGTTGCAGCGATGTCCTTGCGAATTGTGTCAATCTTGTTTTTGATTGATTGGCAATCTCAAGGGCGGTGAGTGAGGTGCTGGGTGGAGGTGGGGGTGGAGAGAATAGAGAGTTGAAGGTGGAGAAGAGTCGGCGAGGATTGGAGGAGAGGGCCTTGATGAGGGTCAGGAAGTAGGCTTGTTTGGCTGCGTGCAGGGAGGAGGTGTAGGTGTGGAAGGCATATTTGTAGTGGGTGAAGGCTTGTTGGATTTGGTTTTGCGCGAATATAGTGAATGCAGGGTCCGGGGAGAGCGGATATAGTGAATGCAGGGTCCGGGGAGAGCGGATATAGTGAATGCAGGGTCCTGGGTTTAGGAACACTTTAAGGGGTTTGTGATGCTGGGAGGTGGGGCGGGGCTTAGAGTCATGTGACTGCTGTGATTGGCTGTCACATGATTGGAAAGCTCCCAATTGCTACTTGCGTGAGGCGCTGGTAAATGTGCCGGGAGAGTGCAGGGCACGCTCTCAGCACGTTTGTTACAGTGAGTATGCGAATATGCAGCTTCTCAAAGTCAAGGCCCAGCCGCTGAGAAGCCAGATATTTACGTACTGTTGGGGCCAAGGAATTAACTAGCATTTTAGGGCATTTTTTGTGCACGTTTGGTGTGCTATTTAGAATGAATGACGCCCGCAAGTGCTTTGAGCATTTTTTGTGCGCTCCAGGAACGCACACACGCAGATATGCGCATTTCCAGCATGCAAAAGTGTGAACAGGGCCTGAAAGTTGAGTATGACCCCAAAATAGAAACAAAAAATACATTTTACACCTACTAATATTAACCGCTTTCCCGCCGCCCTATAGCAGAAATACTGCTACAGGGCTTCGCAAAATCACGTATATATATATATATATGTGTAATTTTGCATTTCCGGGTAGGGGACGCATACACGCCCTACCCGCGCTTCCAGTGGCAGCCTCAGCTGTCGATCACTGGGTCTCAGGTGATCCCCACCGGCATCCGGTGATCGCCGCGTATCACTGACGGGAGAGGTCTGTATTAAACAATACAGATCTCTCCCCTGTCAGTTCTAGCACTCTGTTTTGTATGGCTCTGCATAGCACCGCCATACAAAGCATGTGCTGACACAGTACCACACACAGCACACAGTTAACTCTTTGATCACCCCTCATGTTAACCCCTTCCTGCGCAGTGCCATTAGTACAGCGTCAGTGCTTTTTATTAGCACTGATCACTGTATTGGTGTCACTGGGGATGTCAGTGGCAGTTAGTCAGTCCCCGCCACAGTGTCAGAATGCCTGCCGCAGTCCCGCTATAAGTCGCTGATCGCCGCCATTACTAGTTTAAAAGAAAAGAAAAAATCCCAGTATCTATACCGCAATTTGTAAACGTTATAACTTTCACGTAAACCAATTAATTTAGACGTATTGGGATTTTTTTCAGCAAAGACACGGAGCAGAATACAATTTGGCCTAAATTTATGATGAAATTAGATTTTTTACATTTTTTTTTACTAGACATGTTTAATAGCAAAAAGTCAAAAATATTGTTTTTTCTCAAAATTGTCCGTAATTTTTTGTTTATAGCACAAAAAAATAAAACAGGCGATCACATAACACCAAAAAAAAGCTATATATGTGGGAAAAAAGGACGTAAATTTCATTGCTTTTTATTAGTACTGATCACTTTATTGGAGTCACTGGGATTGTCAGTGACACCAAGTTAGTTCCCCCCCCCCAAGTTTCAGAAAATCTGCCGTAGTCCCACTATAAGTTGCTGATCGCCGCCATTACTAGTAGAAATTTAAAAAAAAATTTCAGTATATATCACCATTTGTAAACGCTATAACTTTCACGTAAACCAATTAATTTAGACGTATTGGGATTTTTTTTTCAGCAAAGATATGGAGCAGAATACATTTTGGCCTAAATTTATGGCGAAATATGATTTTTTAATTTTTTTACTGGCCATGTTTAATAGCAAAAGTCAAAAATATTGGTTTTTTTTCCTCAAAATTGTTGGTCTTTTTTTGTTTATAGTGCAAAAAATAAAAACTGCACAGACGATCAAATACCACCAAAAGAAAGCTCAATTCCTGGGAAAAAAAGGACTTACATGTCATTTGGGTGCAGAGTTGCATGACTGCGCAATTGTCAGTTGAAAGAACGCAGCACCGTATCGCAAAAAATGGCCTGGTCAGGAAGGGGGGGTAAATCCTCTGGAGGACGAGGGGTTAATAAAAATAAGTCCCCAGTTGTTATTTTCTTCTCACTCTTTCCTTCTTCCATAACACAGAAGACATTTGGACAGAAGGATGAGCTATGGAATGTTGCCATGACAATAGCCTATTCCCTATAAGCTCTGTGCTCCGCCTATAGCGGAAGTACGCCTCACTTCCACTCTGCAGTACAGTTCACGTAAACGTCTATGCTTCCTGGTTACCATAGTGACGCCCATCCGCACGATAGTACCAAGAGTGGAAACAGAGCCATCACTAGAGGGTGCTGGTTTGTCACATGGCAAGAGGAAGTGTCTTCAGGACGGGAGGGGTGGCGGCCATTTTGTTGAAGCCCGGAAGTAGTGTTAAGAAAGATATTATTATTCCAAGAAACGTGGTGGAGGAGAGTGAGGCCTGGGGAGTGCGAGCCCAGGGAGAAGGAGGTAATTATAATAATCTTATTATGAGAGAAGGGGGTCCCAGCACTGTGTGTGGACTGGATGGGGGTATCATGTCACCTCCACACATCCTCATCTTCCTCCAAGTCCTCTGATTGGGAGAATATTAGATGGTCAGCTCTGTAGCTCCAGTCTCTGGAAAGCTGTAGCCCTCCTGGGTCACTACAGAGCTTTTAAGCCCCCTTGGAAAAGTTTAATATTTTGGGGGGGGTCTCCCCAGAGCCTAATTAGGGGGGCATTCACACCGCCAAGTGCGTTAGCCACTTCCAGTCCGGGCCGATCCTGGTATTCATCTCCTACATGTAAAAAAATATTTTCTGCTAGAAAACTATTTAGAACCCCCCAAAATTCCATTTTTTTTTAAAGCTAAGGCCCTAGAGAATAAAATGGTGGGCATTGCCTAGTTTTATGTCACACGATATTTGCACAATGGTTTTTCAGATGCAAATATTTGCACTTTATTGGATTTTTAGCCCGGGTTCACACTGATGCGGTGTGGAATTCTAATTCTAATTCAGTGCAAATTCCTCACCGCATCACAATCGCACCCCGTTCATGCGAACCGCTGCGGGTGTGTATGTTAGGTTAACAACACCCCGAAAGCAGTTCGCAAAACGCGATGCGATGTGCAGGATCGTATAGGTGTGAATACCCATGCGATCCGATTCTAGTGCGGACCCAAAAAAGGGTCCTGCACCTTTTTGGTGTGGGTGCGGTGTGATTAGAGCCATACAAAATGTACGGCTCCCATCGCACTGCACACAAATCGCATGTGATCTGCAGGGAATGCGGTTCGGTTCCTGTGCGAATCACATGCGATGTAACGCACCGCATATATGTGAACCCAGGCTAATGCACAAACACACAATAGCACACCCAATTGTTTGGTAGAATATAAAAGATGTTATTCCAAGTAGATAGATACAAAACATGTCACGTTTTAATATTGTGTCCGCCCATGGAGCGGTGCCATATTATGGTAACTATAAATCTCCACGAGTGACTTTTTAAAAGCCTTTACAGGTTACTAGTTTAAAGTTACACAGGAGATCTGGCGCTAAAATGATTGCTCTCGCTCTGATGTTCGCGGCGATGCCTTGCATGTGTGGTCCAATCACTGTTTACATATGCGTGCGGGTCCTATGTGCGTGTTCACATTTGCACATCAGCACGGGGGAACGGGGGCGCGTTAAGATTTTAACCTGGTTCCCGCCCAACCAATAGCTGATTGACAGCTGGGCAGGCTTTTTGTCTCTTTGGGTGGACGTCATATGAAGTCCTCCCAGACATGCCTGAGGACGTGCAGCGTGGCGACTATCAGCGTTTCTTTTTTTTTCAGCTCAGAACAGCGTCATTTGAGGTCCTCCCAGACATGCCTGAGGACGTGCAGCGCGGCGACTATCAGCATTTCTTTTTTTTTTTTTTCCAGCTCAGAACAGCTCACAGGTGTGAACTGTTCCAATTTTTTTTTCAATATACATGCGTGAATTACATGCGTGTCAGCATTTTTGCTGTGAATGGACCCTTAGACTGGGTTCACACTGATTGCACCGCATTCCTGTGCAAATCACATGCAATAATCTGTGGTGTGATTTGAGCCCATTCATTTTGTATGGCTTAAATCGCACAGCATCTGCACGGAAAAGGTGAAGGCACTGCATCCCGGCGCCTGGGCCCTCACCAGCTTACACTGCCCACTTCATGTCCTCGGCCAACCCTTCTCCCCTGCTCCACAGAGTGGAGCCCAGCCCAGTGTCCTGGGAACCACCCCTGCCCGAGTCCAGGTGGAGCCCTCAATGCACACCTCTCCTGGGAAAGAATGCCCCCCAAACTCCCTGCACAACCCACAAGAGCCAGCCCCCAGGGTACACTGCAGGCCCAGCACACAGCCACACCCCCCTCCTCCCCAGAGAGCCCATTGAGCGGAGGACGTGGCCCCCCGAACCGACTGCCCTGTCCACACCACTCATACAGCCATAGACAAATGCTCGGAGGGTTTCTGGCTGCACGCTGGATCCCGTCAATGCCACCTTCAACACGATGGTAGTGGCCACGCACAGACCGGAGTCACTGGTCACCAAGTCCCGCCACCTGCACAATAGCAGGCAGCCCCACCTCCAACAAGGCGTGGCCACGCACAGACTGGAGTCACCAGTCACCAAGTCCCACCACCTGCGCAACAGCAGGCAGCCCCACCTCCAGCATGCCGTGGCCACGCACAGACCATAGTCACTGGTCACCAAGTCCCGCCACCTGCGCAACAGCAGGCAGCTTCACCTCCAGCATGCCGTGGCCACGCACGGACCAGAGTCACCGGTCGCCAAGTCCCGCCACCTGCGCAACAGCAGGCAGCCCCACCTCCAGCATGGTGTGGCCACACACAGACTGGAGTCACCGGTCACCAAGTTCCACCACCTGCACAACAGCAGGCAGCCCCACCTCCAGCATGGTGTGGCCACACACAAACTGGAGTCACCGGTCACCAAGTCTCACCACCTGCGCAACAGCAGACGGCCTTCCCTTCACTACAACCAAGCAACACAGGCTCAGCTACCCCTCCTGGCACCAGATCCTCTCCACTGACACCATCAGGAGGAGCTGCTGCTGGACAGGTGAGAGCTGTGAGATCTGGTGCTTTCCAAGGCGTGACACTGCCCCCCTCCTGTCCCACTGCCCCCTTCCTGTCCCACTGCCCCCCACCTGGCTCCTGACATTTTCTAGCTACCTCCTAGATTCACAGCAAATTTGTCAAGCCCTGTTCTAAGAGATGGCTTGAAGCAAGTGGGTGCGGTAGCGCTTACCAGTTGGGAACCGATATCAGCACTACTCAGCATAGATCACCGGTACACCATGGATCTTCAAAATAACGTCCAAAACGTTATTAACCACTTGCAGACCGCAGATAGGCATGTGTGCTTTTGTTTTGACTTCTGGATGGCACCATCTACTCCAGGACAGAGAGGACACAAACTGCACTATGCCATTTACATTTATTTTTAACATAAAGTTTGTTTTTTTTGACTTTGTGAGATTTCTAAACCTACATTTCATGTACAGATATATATATATAAGAGTGGGAGTATATAGAAGGACACAAGGATCTGTAGAAGGACGTCATGATGGAGAACCGGCCGCCCCTCACATCACCGGGTAAGAGGAGACTTTCATTTCTTGTATTGAGGATCAACCTAGATACACACATCCTCTGATATAAAGACATAGAAACAATGTATTCAGTCAGTGTGTGTGTTTCCTACAGATGGATCCAGTAATGGGAACCCACAAGAGAGATGTCCCCGTCCTCTGTATTCCCGGGACTCCACACAGGAACATCAGGAGATCCCTCAGGAGGACCAGGTAGCTCGCATTTACATTTTCATGAATATACTGAATTATTTATACAGCTCACAGTGATGTGTAATAATTTTATTTTTTTTATTTTTAAGAGTGAAGCTTTAAGCGTTAAAGTGAAAGAAGAAACAAAAGAGCCATTTGTGAGCAGTGATGATCTAAGTAAGGAAGAGAAACTTCCTCTAGGGATCAACGCATGTAAGTATTACCAGCCCAGAGACGTGACCAGTCTCCCCCCACACACACTCTCTGGGGTCTCTCATACATCTCAGTACAGGGGGCTTCACTCTCCTCTTTATTCACAGATCCCGGAGACTCCAGAGAGACTCAGAGAGATGTCAAAGCTGAGGAGGAGGAGGAAGAAGAACTTGTGAGGATTAAAGAGGAGGAGATCCCTCCAGAGCTCAGCACAGGTCAGTAATAAACACTAAGGGCCGGTTCACACTATAGAAATGCAGTACAGATGCCTTCCGGATGTTTACGCATGCACGTTTTTGGTGTGTTCTGGTGCATTTTTGACATGTTTCAGTGCGTTTAAGCATTCCAGTTCATTTTTTTTCCCTCTTTTTTTTTCAAATAGGGACATGTGCGTTCCAGTGCGTTTTTGTTGCGTTCCGGTGCGTTTTTTAATGCATTTTCTAGTACAGTTCTGTGCAGAAAAAATGCAGCCTGTTCTACTTTTTTTTTTTCAGCACAGCATCCAGAACGCAATGGAACTGCAAGCACTGATGTGAACTATGACACTGACAACCATATCACCTATTTTCTGTGCGTTTTGGATGCAGAAAAAAACAACTGAAATGCATGAAGTGTGAACCGGCCCTAAATCAAGAGAAGAGTCCCAGATCCTCCTTGTTCAGTCACTACAACCATCTCTTCTTTTCCCCCCTCCTCTGTCAGTAGACAGTAATGGGGGGAAAGTATGTGCCCAGTAGGGGGGTCAGGAGTCATCAGCCTCTAGTAGACTCCGGCTATGAGTCATGTAAGGAGGAGGAGAACCCTTCAGAGATCAGCCCAGGTGAGTAATAAACACTAAATCCAGAGAAGAGTCCCAGATCCTCCTTGTTCACTCACTACAACCATCTCTTCTCCCCCCTCCTCTGTCAGTAGACAGTAATGGGGGGACAGTATGTGCCCAGTGGGGGGGGGGTCCGGAGCCATCAGCCTCTATCATGCAGGCCACACATGGGTCAAATTCCAAACAAATTTTCTTTAGAAAATCAGAAATTTCGTAAGTTTTGTAAATCAATGGTGTCACCGTTGATTTTGAAATTCGACCAACCAAGCCTTCAATTTCACATGAATTTTCGTGGCCAAGAATTTTCTTTTCTTTCTGGGTCACAGCTCACGCTCATTTCCTTTTCGATCATATTTCTTGCACGATCCTCCCATCGTTTGATTCGAAATTAGTTCGTTTTCAAAAAATTTCCAACATACCCGATCACTCACATTCGATGGTCACACAAGATTCAGCCCACTAATGGTGCGAAATTCGAACGAAAATTCTTAGAAAATTCTTTCGGAATTCGACCCGTGTATGGCTGGCTTTAGCCTCCGGCTCTCCTCCTCACATCATGTCATTGAGACGTGTCCAGTCTCCCCCCACACACTCTCTGGGGTCTCTCATACATCTCAGTACAGGGGGCTTCACTCTCCTCTTTATTCACAGACCCCGGAGACACCAGAGACACTCTGAAAGATGTCAAAGCTGATGAAAAGGAAGAAGGACATGACGGGATTAAAGGGGAAATTCCTACAGTAAACAGCACTAGTGAGTAATAATCACTAAATACGGTTATGATTTATTAAGCAACTCATACACTCTCACAGCTTCAACTACCACCTCTATGCCGACGACACGCAAATCTATCTCTCTACCCCTCGCCTCACCCCCTCAGTCTCCGCCCGAATCACTAGCCTACTGAACGACATATCAGATTGGATGTCGCTCCACTACCTTAAACTGAACCTCTCCAAAACCAAGCTCCTAGTCTTCCCCCCAGCCCGCGCACCACCCCCCACTGACTTCTCCATCACGACCAACAACGCCACCATCAGGCCCACCCCGCAAGCCAGAGTACTTGGTGTCATACTAGACTCCAATCTATCCTTCCAGCCCCAGGTCCAATCGCTAACAAACTCATGCAGACTCCACCTCCGCAACATCTCCAAAATCCGCACGTTCCTGATCCCAGAAACCACTAAGCAGCTCATCCACTCCCTCATCATATCACGACTCGATTACTGCAACTCCCTCCTCACTGGCCTGCCTCATCACAGGCTATCCCCGCTTCATTCGATCCTGAATACGGCAGCCAGACTCATCCACCTTACCAACTGCTCTGTTTCCGCCACCGCCCTCTGCCAATCCCTCCACTGGCTTCCGATTGCCCAACGGATCAAATTCAAAATGCTAACACTGACGTACAAGGCTGTCCATAATACTGCCCCAAACTATATCACCGATCTGGTATCCAAATACCACCCAAAACGCACTCTCTGCTCCTCACAAGACCTTCTCTCTAGTTCCCTGGTCTCCTCCTTCCATGCCCGCCTCCAGGACTTCTCCAGGGCATCACCCATCCTCTGGAACTCCCTACCCCAATCCATCAGATTATCACCTACTCTCCTCTCCTTTAGGTGCACCCTGAAAACCCACCTCTTCAGGGAAGCCTACCCCGCCCCGTGCTAATTGCCAATCTCCTCCGCTCTTCCTACCACTCCATCCCCCACAGCTATTTCCTCCTGTACCACTATCCCCTCCCTCCTAGATTGTAAGCTCCAAGGAGCAGGGCTCTCGAACCCCTCGTGTATCGCATTGCATTGTTATTGTACTGTCTCGTATATTGTCTCCCATGTACAGCGCTGAACGAACTATTGGCGCTTTATAAATACTGTATAATAATTAAGTAATGGTATCATTTGTGGGCGAATTAAGATGTTATTACAGCAATTTCAGACACTTTCCAGGATTAATTATTAGGTTGGGAAATCAGATACTGTAAAATTGTGAATTCCTGATCTTGAATCCTGCACTTCTATTTCAAGATGTTGATCCTCCTGAAATCTAGACAATATCCTGCTTTTTCAAATGCAAAGGAGTTGAGATGTACAGTGGGGCAAAAAAGTATTTAGTCAGCCACCAATTGTGCAAGTTCTCCCACTTAAAAAGATGAGAGAGGCCTGTAATTGGTATCATAGGTAGACCTCAACTATGAGAGACAAAATTAGAAAACAAATCCAGACAATCACATTGGCTGATTTGGAAAGAATTTATTTGCAAATTATGGTGGAAAATAAGTATTTGGTCACCTACAAACAAGCAAGATTTCTGGCTCTCACAGAAATGTACCTTCTTCTTTAAGAGGCTCCTCTGTCCTGCACTCATTACCTGTATCAATGGCACCTGTTTGAACTTGTTATCAGTATAAAAGACACCTGTCCACAACCTCAAACAGTCACACTCCAAACTCCACTATGGTGAAGACCAGAGAGCTGTCGAAGGACACCAGAAACAAAATTGTAGACCTGCACCAGGCTGGGAAGACTGAATCTGCAATAGGCAAGCAGCTTGGTGTGAACAAATCAACTGCAGGAGCAATAATTAGAAAATGGAAGACATACAACACCACTGATAATCTCCCTCGGGGCTCCAGGCAAGATCTCACCCGGTGGGGTCAAAATGATCAGAAGAACGGTGAGCAAAAATCCCAGGACCACACGGGGGGACCAAGTGAATGACCTGCAGAGAGCTGGGACCAACGTAACAAAGGCTACCATCAGTAACACACTACGCCGCCAGGGACTCAGATCTTGCAGTGCCAGACATGTCCCCCTGCTTAAGCCAGTACATGTCCGGGCCCGTCTGAAGTTTGCTAGAGGGCATTTGGATGATCCAGAAGAGGATTGGGAGAATGTCATATGGTCAGGAGAAACCAAAATAGAACTGTTTGGTAGAAACACAACTCATCGTGTTTGGAGGAGAGAGAATGCTGAGTTGCATCCAAAGAACACCATACCTACTGTGAAGCATGGGGGTGGCAACATCATGCTTTGGGGCTGTTTCTTCGCAAAGGGACCAGGACGACTGATCCATGTACAGGACAGAATGAATAGGGCCATGTCCTGAGATTTTGAGTGCAAACCTCCTTCCATCAGCAAGGGCATTGAAGATGAAACTTGGCTGGGTCTTCCAACATAACAATGATCCCAAACATACTGCCCGGGCAACAAAGGAGTGGCTTCCTAAGAAGAATTTCAAGGTCCTGGAGTGGCCTAGCCAGTCTCCAGATCTCAACCTTATAGAAAACCTTTGGAGGGAGTTGAAAATCCATGTTGCCCAGCGACAGCCCCAAAGCATCACTGCTCTAGAGGAGATCTGCATGGAGGAATGGGCCAACATACCAGCAACAGTGTGCGCCAACCTTGTGAAGACTTACAGGAAACGTTTGACCTCTGTCATTGCCAACAAAGGATATATAACAAAGTATTGACATGAACTTTTGATATTGACCAAATACTTATTTTCCACCATAATTTGCAAATAAATTCTTTCCAAATCAGCCAATGTGATTGTCTGGATTTGTTTTCTCATTTTGTCTCTCATAGTTGAGGTCTACCTATGATGCCAATTACAGGCCTCTCTCATCTTTTTAAGTGGGAGAACTTGCACAATTGGTGGCTGACTAAATACTTTTTTGCCCCACTGTATGTCCTAGTTTTGTATAGTGTGAGGAAGGGTTAGCACCCACTAATGGGGTTTTGTCTGCTAACCATGGGCTCCCTTCCATCACCTTCCTGTCAGGCTGACCATGTCATACCAGACCGCTGATCATGTGACCAGACCAGAGTAGCTTCAGAATAGGTAAGTACAGGCGTACCTCGGTCAACATAATTTTCAGTTTACGAATGAAAATCCATTGAAAATAATGGCTCGGTTTACGAATTAAAAAAAAAATTTCTCGCAATACGAAGTGTGTGTCGGTGCTGATTTTTAACCACTTCAAGTCCGGACAATTTCACCCCCTTCCTGTCCAGGCCAATTTTCAGCTTTCAGCGCTATCACACTTTGAATGACAATTGCGCAGTCATACAACACTGTACCCATATGAATTGTTTAGCATTTTTTTGAGACAGATAAAGCTTTATTTTGGTGGTATTTATTCACCACTGGGATGTTTTATTTTTTTTGCTATGTAAATGAAAAAGTCCAAAAATTAAAAAAAAAAGTGTTTTCCTATAAAATTTTGCAAATAAATAATATTTCATCATAAATCTTGGCCAAAATGTATTCCTTTATCTTTTTAGTAAAAAAAAAAAATAACCCAAATGAGTTTATAACTAAAAATAATAATTTAAAAAATTTTTTTTTTACATTTTTATTTTATTTGTTTATATTATTATTTATGTTTTGTTTTTTTTACATACTGTCACTCTAGCAGTACAGGGTCACCATGGTGATGAAGATTTTTTTTTTTTTTTCTTACACTGATTGCTTTTAAACCCATAAAGGCTGTAAAAGCAATCATTTCTCCTTCTCTCTGGCTGCATTCTTGCAGCCATTGAGAACTACTGTGTGAGCTGTGATTGGTCACAGCTTGTCACATGGTACAAGGCTGTTGTGAATAGCCCTGTACCGTGTGACCTCTGTGATCATTCACAGATTTCACACGTAGTAAGCAATGATGTCAGAAGTGACATCTTGCTTACTACTCTGCATGTGATCACTGATCGGCCAATCAGTGATCACATGATCTGGACCTCGCACAGAGGTCCCAGACGTATGATGATCAGTGTTCCATTGTGTCCGGAGGACACAGCAGGCACCGGATTGCGGTGCTGTGCGCTCCCAGGGAGCGAGCACAAGTAGGGGGTGGGGAGGCTGTTTATAAACAGCCACCCGCTCCTGCACTGCCACTGTCCGGCCGTTTATATACAACGGACGGGAGGTGGTTAAATGCAATTGTCGGCTTTTTTTTTTTTCCTCACTATAGCTCACAGAATTAGCTGTCACTTTCTAAAACTGAAAGGAAACATTGTTTCTTTTAACTCAGGGAAATAAACTAAAAAGAAATTTTGTTTCTTTTAGCTGGGGGGAAGTGACAGCTGATTCTCTGAACTATAGTGAGGGAAAAAAAAAGCCAGAAATTACATTTAAAAACTGGCACTGACCTGTAGTGACAGCGACCTTTTTTTTAAACTTTTTTTCTGACCTCCGGAACGGATGAATTGGTTTTCAATGCATTCCTATGGGAAACCGCATTTCGGTTTACAAATTTTTCGCATTACGAAACGTCCCGGAGAACGCATTCAATTCGTAAACTGAGGTACACCTGTATACAGAAAATATATAAAGGAATGCGCTAAATACCAAATCACATGAAAATGCAAATAAATACATAAGTAAAATAGCAAATATATCTATAACTGTCCGTAATTCATATATAAGTCCAAACACCAATATAAGTGATTGAAAAATCTCTTTAAACAAGAAAAAACACCGTGTAGCAAAATCCACCACCGAATGAAATGGGTAAACTTACCAGAGCTATTTGCTGATCAAATTATAAATTCGCAAAAATAGCAATTTCTCCGGGAGCGATGATCCGTTGGAGTATCCAGGAGTAATAGACTGCAATCAGCCAAATCAGTACACATGGAACAGCCTTAACTGCAAGTGGTCATCATGCCTTCATAACTTTGGAAATGCTCGGGGAATCAAAGAAGAGTATCATGGTGCAGTATATTAAAACAAAGATAATTTTTATTGTAGCCAGCAATATCAGTCTAAAAAAAAAAAAACTAGATGTTGTCATCTAGTTGATTATTACAGACCGATATAATATAATTTAATTATTTTTATATATTTCTTTAGAATATGCATTAGCAGATATTTATTATATGTTTATGGGTTGTTTATATTATTTGACATTATTAATTAAACTGGCCCTTTAAATAATAGGAGGTCATATAGTGATTATATATGTTTTAATATTTTTTAAAAAAATTTAGATTATTTTATATTGATTGCATTTTATCAATTTATTTTTTATGTGAATATTTTCATTTTTATTTCATATTTTTTATCAGCTCTTTAATATGTTATTTGTCTCAATAATGGATATATCTGCAGAGATCGAGCGGTATTGTGTCACCACAATGCTGCTTATCGATTGGTTGTAGCGTTGCTGCAATGCAGATTTAGTGTGTAAATATGTTGGTATTCGACGTCTGTCGTCCATGCCACCCCTTGAAGACGTCGGATGACGAAACGCGTAGGTAGGGGCTTAGTGGATGTGACGTCAGGACGCTCCTCGAGACTGTCGGCTGTGACCGCGGTGAGTGAGGCTCGTCCCTGCTTTAGCTTTTTGAGACGGATATTGCTGGTGTCGGTTGGACACCTTTCTTGTGAGTGCATATTTAAGGCTACAATAAAAATTATCTTTGTTTTAATATACTGCACCATGATACTCCTTTTTTTTTTTTTTTTATTTCCCGAGCATTTCCAAAGTTATGAAGGCATGATGACCACTTGCAGTTAAGGCTGTTCCATGTGTACTGATTTGGCTGATTGCAGTCTATTGCTCCTGGATACTCCAACAGATCATCGCTCCCAGAGCAATTGCTATTTTTGCTGATTTATAATTTGATCAGCAAATAGCTCTGGTGAGTTTACCCATTTCATTCAGTGGTGGATTTTGCTACACGGTGTTTTTTCTTGTTTGAAGAGATTTTTTCAATCACTTATATTGGTGTTTGGACTTGTATATGAATTAAGGACATTTAAAGATATATTTTTTTATTTTACTTATGTATTTATTTGCATTTTCATGTGATTTGGTATTTAGCGCATTCCTTTATATATTTTTTGTCACTTACCTTTTCTTTGGTTAGGTTTGCAGCTTTATATATAATTTATTGGCGCTGTGTCTATATATTTACACCTGTATACAGATCTTTTCTTTACAGTGTTTTGATAGAATGGGGATTGGAGTAGGGTTTAGCTTTAGTTAGATTTTGACCTTCCACTTTATTCACTTGCGGATCGCCCGCTAACAATGTACTGCAGATGGGCAGCCTGTAGAGGCACAGTGACATACCTGTACATCGCTGGCCTGTTCCGGGTGCAGGGCATGCATGTGTGCAGACTCCCACTGTGATTGTACACAGCAGGGTTAGTCAGCAGGTCCCAGCCAATGATTCATGGATGGGACTTGCCAATTGGCTGTGTCCAATCACAGCCCAGAGCACTGTGTTGCTCTAGACCAGCCTTTCTCAACCAGGTCCAGGCGCCCTCAGGTGCCTTGAGGTTTCTTTAGGGGTGCCAAAATGTCTAACAATTGCCCAAAACTTGTATACATGCCAGCGGTTGGAACAAGCCCGCCTTAGAAGTATAAAAAATAAATAAAACATTCTAGTATATACAGTATCTCCCAGAAGTGAGTCCACCCCTCAAATCTTTGTAAATATTTGCCCTAGTATGTATGAATGTAAGTTAGGGACCTTAGATTGTACACACCTTGAGGGTTAGGGACTGATATGAATGTCCAATATGTATGTAAAGTGCTGCGTAAATTGATGGCGCAATATAAGTACATGAAATAAATAAATAAATATTTGATTCTATCTTTTCATGTGACAACATGAAGAAATGACACTTTGCTACAATGTAACGTAGTCAGTGTACAGCTTGTATAACATGTAAATTTGCTGTCCCCTCAAAATAACTCAACACACAGTCATTAATGTCTAAACCGCTGGCAACAAAAGTGAGTCCACCCCTAAGTGACAAGGTCCAAATTGGGCCCAAAGTGTCAATATTTTGTGTGGCCGCCATTATTTTCCAGCACTGCCTTAACCCTCTTGGTCATGGAGGTCACCAGAGCTTCACAGGTTGCCACTGGAGTCCTCTTCCACTCCTCCATGACGACATCACGGAGCTGGTGGATGGTAGAGACCTTGCACTCCGCCACTTTCCGTCTTCCACTCCTCCATGAGGACATCACGGAGCTGGTGGATGTTAGAGACCTTGCGCTCCTCCACCTTCCATCTTCCACTCCTCCATGATGACATCACGGAGCTGGTGGATGTTAGAGACTTTGCGCTCCTCCACCTTCCGTTTGAGGATGCCCCACAGATGCTCATTAGGGTTTAGGTCTGGAGACATGCTTGGCCAGACCATCACCTTTACCCTCAGCTTCTTTAGCAAGGCAGTGGTGGTCTTGGAGGTGTGTTTGGGGTCGTTATCATGTTGGAATATTGCCCTGTGGCCCAGTCTCCGAAGGGAGGGGATCATGCTCTGCTTCAGTATGTCATAGTACATGTTGGCATTCATGGTAACCATCCCCTTCCATGTGCACCTTACTTCTAACGCTAGTTATAGGTTGGGTCGGTTGCCATTTTTGTGTAGTAGGTTAATTGGATCCTGTCTGAATTGGCCCTAGTATGTGTGTGTATGAATGTGAGTTAGGAACCTTAGATTGTAGTACCTTGAGGGTTAAGGACTGATGTGAATGTAATATATATGTATATGTGTGTGTGTGTATATATACAGTATATATGTATGTGTATACGTGTGTGTGTGTGTATAATGTGTGTGTGTGTATAATGTGCATGTATGTGTGTATGTATGTATGTACATATATATATATATATATATATATATATATACTCCTAGATTGTAAGCTCGAAAGAGCAGGGCCCTCGAACCCCTTGTGTATTGTATTGTCTCATGTTCTGTCCCCCTCGCTATTGTACAGCGCTGAGCAAACCCTTTGGCGCTATATAAATACTGTATAATAATAATATGTGTGTGTGCTGCGTAAATTAATGGCGCTATAGAAGTACCTGTAATAATATAACAAAAATAAATACTAGGTATAAGTTGTGTGTTTTTTTTTTTTTTTCATACACTTGAATAGTTGTCCCTTCTTATTCCCCACAGATGGACAACACAGAAACTATAGCATTGGGAAAATTGCTGTTATCTCGACATATGGTAAAACAGGAGACGAAGACATCACATCCAATTCTTTAGAAGAAAACTCTATTACCCCAAATCTCTATCCAACACCTCATGGTGCAGATTTGTCATCTGGTTCCTCTACCCAGAAGACATTTTTATGTTCCGAATGCGGGAAAAATTTCCCCAATAAAGCTCATCTTAAGATACACCAAAGAAATCACACAGGGGAAAAGCCTTATTCCTGTTCGGAGTGTGGGAAATGTTTTACCCTATCATCCATTCTTATTAAACACGAGAGAACGCACACTGGAGAAAAGCCATTTTCATGTCCTGAATGTGGAAAATGTTTTACACAGAAATATTCTTTAACAATGCACCAGAAAATTCACGCCGGAGTGAGGCCATTTTCATGTTCTGAATGTGGAAAATGTTTTCCCCGGAAACTAGCCTTGATCTACCATCAACGTGTCCACACGGGAGAGAAGCCCTTCTCCTGCCTGGAATGTGGGAGATGCTTTTCCATACTGCATAGTCTTACTAGACATCAGAGGACACACACGGGAGAGAAACCATATTCATGTCCTGAGTGTGGGAAATGTTTCTCTGAGCTGTCCAGTCTTAAAATGCATAAGAAAACGCAGATGTGCTCTTGGCCTGACTCGGGGAAAGGTGTTCTTGACAAAGACGGACTTGCCAAACCCCAAATATGTCACATGGGGGAAAAGCCTTTTTCATGCCGGGAGTGTGGGAAATGTTTTTCTCAGAAAAGCAATCTCATTACACACGAGAGAAGTCACACCGGAGAGAAGCCATATTCCTGCACCGACTGTGGGAGAGGTTTTTCCACCTCGGCAAATCTTACTTCGCACCGGAAAACTCACACCGGAGAAAAGCCGTATTCGTGTTCAGAGTGTGGGAAATGTTTTACCTGGAAAATCTGTCTCATCAGGCATCAGCGTGTGCACACGGGATAGAAGCCATGTCTCTAGATCTCACCATGAGAAGACTGACTTGATGCTGAACTAGCTCCTTTTTTATCGTAATCGCACCGAATGCCGGTAAAGATTATATCTGGATTATTATCCTGTATTTGTGTGTATATTATTTTATCACTGACAGTAAATTGAAAGACTTAGAGTATATCAGGGTAAAAATCAAATATATTTGGTATCTTCTCCAATACATGTACACTTTCCCGGGTTTCACTTCTTTAATCACTTCCCAACTGCGCTATAGCCAAACAACGGCTACAGTGCGGTCAGCAAGTTCTGGGAATCCACCCCTCCCCCCCCTTCACGATCTGTGATCAGCTGATCACGTGTCAAAGTAGGGGGCCAATTAGAGCCTCTTTTTACATGTGACTGATCACATGTAAACAGGAAATGCCAGTTATTGACAGTCTTCTCCTCAAGCTGACAGTGCATGAGGAGAGGAGAGCCGGTAAGTGGCATTTCTCAGGGGGACATCTACACGGACCATCAGGGCACTAATCATCAGTGTCATGATGATCAATGTAGCCCTATCTGTGCTGGCTTTCAGTGATGCCTGTCAATTCCCATCAGTGCAGTCTCATCAGCGCATATCAGTGAAGGAGAAAAATCACTTACAGTATCTCCCAGAAGTGACTCCACCCCTCACATTTGTGTAAATATTTGATTCTCTCTTTCACGTGACAGCACTGAAGAAATGACACTTTGCTACAATGTGACGTAGTCAGTGTACAGCTTGTATAACATGTAAATTTGCTGTCCCCTCAAAATAACTCAACACACCGCCATTAATGTCTAAACCGCTGGCAACAAAAGTGACTCCACCCCTAAGTGATAAGTTCCAAATTAGGCCCAATTAGCCATTTTCCCTCCCCGGGGTCATGTGACTTGTTAGTGTTACAAGGTCTCAGGTATGAATGGGGAGCAGGTGTGTTACATTTGGTGTTATCGCTCTTACCCTCTCATACTGGTCACTGGAAGTTCAGCATGGCACCTCATGGCAAAGAACTCTCTGAGGATCTGAAAAAAAGAATTGTTGCTCTACATAAAGATGGCCTAGGCTATAAGAAGATTGGCAAGACCCTGAAACTAAGCTGCAGCACGGTGGCCAAGACCATACAGCGGTTTAACAGGACAGGTTCCACTCCGAACAGGCCTCACCATGGTCCACCAAAGAAGTGGAGTGCACGTGCTCAGCGTCATTGCCAAGACCCTGAAACATTACATTGTAGCAAAGTGTCATTAGTTAAGCGTTGTCACATGAAAAGATATAATAAAATATTTACAAAAAAGTGTGGACTCACTTCTGTGAGATACTGTATTTACAAAACTTTTTAACAGAAGCAAAGACAAACTTTTTTTTTCCTTCAAAATTTTTGGTCTTTTTTTGTTTAGCAAAAAATAAAAACCCCACTGGTTATAATGTTGCATGACTGCGCAATTGTCATTCAAAGTGCGACAGCACTGAAAGCTGAAGATTGATTTGGGCAGGAAGGGGATAAAAGTGTCCAGTATTGAAGTGGTTAAACATGCTGCAAAATTTCTCTGCTGACCTGAAAGAAATCCAGTATGCTCCTGACTTCTTGTTTGGGCTGATAACACAGTGCCTCTGGGTCACTGAAATCCTACCCAGCACTGGCAGCCCTTCTACTTATCACCCACTGTCCCTCTGTAGGCATACATTGATTTCTTCCCAGCAAAACAAGGATACTGCTTTGAGGCTCAAGACACACTGGGAAGGGGGGGATGTATTAAAACTGCTTGGTGCAGCTCTGCATAGAAACCAATCAGCTTCCAGGTTTTATTGTCAAAGCATAATTGAACAAGATGAAGTTAGAAGCTGACTGGCTGCCATGTTGCTAGCTGCACCAGATTTTGCACCCTCCAGTTTTAATAATTAACCCTTCAGGTTTCTCACAGGACAGCCCCCCCTACCCCAAAGCATCCCCCCATGTTGAGGGCATGTGGCCTGGTATGGTTCAGGAGGGGGGGGGGCGTTCTCTCGTCCCCTTCCCTGACCTGCTGGGCTTCATGCTCGAATAAGGGTCTGGTATGGATTTGGGGGGGGGGGGGACCACCAAGCCATTTTTTTTTTTTTTTTTTTTAATTTTTGGTGTGAGAGTTCCCCTCAAATCAATACCAGACCCAAAAGGGCTTGGTATGGATGGGAGGGGGGTCCTCATGCCGTTTTTAAATTATTTTTTTCATTGCCGGCAATTCTTTTACATTCAACTCTCAGTGGAGAACCCCGCTGACAGCTGAAACATTAACACATGGTTGTCACTACTAAAATACCGCATGACTTGATAAAATAACTCATGCTGTATTTTAGTAGCGTTTACTTTTTTCTGACCTTCGGAATGGATTAATTGGTTTTCAATGCATTCCTATGGGAAATGGCATTTACAAATATTTTGCAATACGATAAGTCCCGCAGAACGAATTAAATTCGTAAACCGAGGTATTACTTTTCTTTGACACCCCTTCATGGTAACAATATTTTCTGATGGCAGTGGCCATAAAGGGGACTTAACTTTGAATATATAAAACCGTATATAAGATCAGCCGTGAAACACTTTCACAGCCCGCACTACCTCTGTCCACCACCAGATGGAGACTCCGCTCCAATCCAGCTGGTGGACCACACACAGGCAGATACAAATCTTATATACACTCTGGTGCACTGATTGGGGTTGAGGAGCAGCCTAGTAATTACCCTTCTAGAGTCCCTCCACTGTTCTACAGCTTGAACCCCGGTGTTAATCACCCCTCCACTGTCCAAACACCCCCCCCGCACCAGACACACCACAAAAGGTAGCCTGCCACCACCCAGCAGTTTATCCGCAGAATGGTCTGCTGGGACACCACACACACACACAGAGATCTCCGTCTGGCCGATCTGTTACCTTTTACAATCTGCACGCAATCTGCCCACACACAGAGCAATTGCATACAGATTGGCAATGAGCTTAACCGAGTGTTTTAAAGGCGCTAAAATACAATACAATCTAATCCAATCTAATCTCTCTGAAGATATGAGCACGTTCTTAAATACACAGAAGTCACTAATTATTTTAAGATTTAATTTCCCGAAGTGGGCAGTGCATAAAATATGTACAAAATATAAAAAGTTACAAAAATACAAGAAGACACACAAATGACTATTCACTATAAAATAAAAACGGAATAAAAGACAGTAGTAAAACTTTACCCTGCGCCTGGAGCAAGTCAGAAAATCAGCAATCCGTTAGTCGATTGACCAGCTCCCTACGAATTACAGATATCCCAGTGTCAGGGTACTCCTTTTATGGGATATGGAAGTAGGCGGGACATTAGTCCTCGGCTAATTGACCATGGGGGGGGTGGTCCTGACCTGCCCACAGGATGTACTGTGCGCTGACCTGCCCAAGTTCAATTGGGCCAAGGCCGGCCCAACCACCAAGTCGAGGATTGGATTTCCGACACCAGCGCATCAGCCTGATCGTGACAGTACCAAACACCATCTGACTGTCGCAACCCAGCGCCACCTAACCATCCCCTGCATTTTCCTGGCTTTCTCCGCAAGCCACAAATATGATTTTTATATGCAAATGCAGTGCACAGAATGCCCTGCAAGAAGGGAGCATGTTCATATCTCTCCAACTAATTTTCCAGCTTTTATGAGATATTAAACATACTTCTTTGATGAATGGATATTTTTTAGCTCCCTGCTGTCATGAAGCATAACTGTCTGGAGCCACTTTCTCCTAAACAGGTTTCCCCAGAAGGTGACAAAAACTTTATTTAGCACAAAGCTGACACTTCCTGGGGAAGCCAGGCTTTTCAGAAGCCAAATGCTAATTGATGACCACTGTCTGTAATGTCTTGTCATTTCCCAAATGCCAAGGACTCAATACACATCCTTAATGACAATAATGAAATGTCCCTACAGTTACAATTACATTTTAAAACACATCCTTAATGAAAAAGGATGAATCTACATTTAATCTACTCAAATCTGTACCTTTATGTCCCATGTGAATGCACTATGGTTATAATTATATATTGCCACTGATCAAATCTTTATCCACTCAAATCTTACATTTCCATTACGTTACAAGAGGTCTAAAGGAGTCCACGCCTGGATGGGTCAGGGCTGTTTTGGGGGCAAAAGGGGCACCTACTCAATGTTAGGTGTGTGATCATAAAGTATGGCTGATCAGCTTATATACGCTATATTGCCAAAAGTATTGTCCCCGCCCTCCAAATCATGTGATTCAGGTGTTCCAATCCCCTCCATATCATGTGATTCAGGTGTTCCAATCCCCTCCATGGCCACAGGTGTATAAAATCAAGCCCCTAGGCATGCAGAGTGCTTCTACAAACATTGGTGAAAGAATGGGTCACTCTCAGGAGCTCAGTGACTCCAAGTGTGGTCCCATGATAGGTTGTCACCTATGAAATAAATCCATCCGTGACATTTCCTGTCTACTAAATATTCCACACTCAACTGTTAGTGGGATTATAACAAAGTGGAAGCAACTGGGAGCAACAGGAACTCAGCCACCAAGTGGCAGGCCACGTCACATGACAGAGTGGGGTCAGCGCATGCTGAAGCGCACAGTGCGCAGAAGTCACCAACTGTCTGCAGAGTCAATAGCTAAAGACCTCCTAACTCCATGTGGCCTTCAAATGAGCACAACAACAGTGCGTAGAGAGCTTCATGGAATGGGTTTCCATGGCTGAGCAGCTGCATCCAGGCCTTACATCACCAAGTGCAATGCAAAGTGTCGGATGCAGTGGTTTAAAGCATGTCGCCACTGGACTCTAGAGCAGTGGAGACGTGTTCTCTGGAGTGACCAATCACGCTTCTCTGTCTGGCAATCTGATGGATGTGTCTGGGTTTGGCAGTTGCCAGGAGAACGGTACTTGCCTGACTGCATTGTGCCAAGTGTAAAGTTTGACGAAGGGGGGATTATGGTGTGGGGTTGTTTTTCAGGGGTTGGACTTTGCCCCCTAGTTCCAGTGAAGGGAATTCTTAAGGCGTCAGCATACCAAGACATTTTGGACAATTTCATGCTTCCAACTTTGTGGGAAGAGTTTGGGGATGGACCCTTCCTGTTCCAACATGACTGCGCACCAGTGCACAAAGCAAGGTCCATAAAGACATGGAGGAGCCAGTTTGGGGTGGAGGAACTTGACTGGCCTGCACAGAGTCCTGACCTCAACCCCATAGAACACCTTTGGGATGAATTAGAGAGAAGACTGCGAGCCAGGCCTCCTCCCCCGACATCAGTGCCTGACCTCACAAATGTGCTTCTGGAAGAATGGTCCAACCTTCCCATAGACACCCTCCTAAACCTTGTGGACGGCCTTCCCAGAAGAGATGAAGCTGTTATAGCTGCAGAGGGCGAGGCCAACTCAATATTGAACCCTACAGCCTAAGACTGGGAGGCCATTAAAGGTCATGTGTGTGTAAGGGCCGGCCGACCAGTACTTGGGGCAATATAGTGTAATATATATATATGTTCTTGTGAAGGTTGAGCACATCTACAGATATATTAAAGAATGACTTGGCTGGAGGGACTTTCCTCCTTCCATAACACAGAGGACATTTGGACAGAAGGATGGGATGGGAGGTATTGCCATGACAACCAGACATTTCCTCTCATCTCCTGATCTGCACCAGGACAATGACACCTACACTCTGATTGGCTGCTCTGGGCAGCTCTATGGATAATAATAATTCAGTACAGAGATGTATTTATTATTGTAGCTCAGACTGGATAATATATGAACCCATCAGCACCACAAATCTCTATCTTCTATTATCTCTGAGCTCCGCCTACATCGGAAACACTTCTCACTTCCGCTTTGCAGTACCATCAACGGCCCTACTTCCTGGTTACCATAGTGACGCACAGCAGCGTCTTCTAGAGGCCCAGATCCCGAGTGTGGAAAAAGAGCCACCACTAGAGGGTGATGGCATGTCACGTGACAAGATGAAGTGTCCTCAGGAGGGCTGGCGGCCATTTTGTTGAAGCCCGGTAGTAGTGTTAGGAGAGAGATTATTATTCTAAGAAATTTGTTGGAAGATTGTGAGAGCAGGATAGTGTGAGCCCAGTGAGGAGGAGGTAATAATGTCTTCTTATTATGAGAGAAGAGGGTCCCAGCACTGTCTGTGGGCTGGATGGGGGGTCATATTACCTCCACACATCCTCTGATGGGGGGAACATTGGATGGGGGGCTTTGCAGCACTGGTCTCTACATAGCTGTCAAATGCAAACACACATGCAAAATGTAGTGTAGGTTCTACTTTTTTAAACCGCGCTGTGGAGATCCACATGGTACTGCAGTACCATGTGATTTGGCGCTCGCAAATGTGCTGCAATAATGGCACCCACTTAGATCTCACAAGGGCAATGCATTTATGTGTGGCAAATGCACCTTTTCCACACCGCATTCTGGTGTCATTGGCAAATCTCCCAAATTGTAGGAGCCGAGTTCCTTCCAGCTCCCGGTACATCAGATATGGTGGGGATGTGTTGGGCTTAGGGATCTCCAGCCTGACACAAAAGTTCTAAGTAATGTAGAAACACAGTGCAGAGTAGGAGCAAGTTATCGGGTAAGGCACGGGTGTCAAACTGACGGCCCTCCAGCTGTTGCCAAACTACAAGTCCCATGAGCAATTGCAAGACTGACAGTTATGAGCATGACACCCAAAAGACAGAGGCATGATGGGAGTTGTAGTTTCTCAATAGCTGGAGGGCCGCCAGTTTGACACCCCTGAGGTAAGGTATCCAATGCAATGGTGGATTTTTATTGTGCTTATTTAACAACATCCAGCCATTGGGGATCATTTCTTTCCACTGACACCAATGAGTGAGTCTTATTATCCCACCAACACCAATGATTAAGTCTTATGATCCTATCAGTGCTAATGATTGGGGCTCGTCGTCCCACCAATGACCATGATGGAGTCTTAGTCAATCGATATCAATAGTGGGGACTTAGTATTCCACCATTGCCAATGTTTGGGTCTTGTTATCTCACTGACTGCTTCATCAGGCATGTGTGCTGGAGATATATGCTCTGACTTTTGTTAATGGAACTATCCCCTTTCAGACTGAGGGCCCCAAACTGCTCTGTGCCATCTACATTTATTTTCAAGATAGAGTTTAAGGTTTGTTTTTGTTTCTTTTCCTTTTTGAGATTATTAAGCCAACCTACAGTCCATATACAGAGACATACAGAAGATAGAAGGATCTCTACAAGGACATCATGATGGAGAGCTGGCTGCCCTTCACATCACCGGGTAAGAGGAGACTTTCATTTCATAGTATTGAGCAGTGGTTTCAAAACTTTGGCCTGAGAGCTGGATGTGGCCCTTTGCTTCATTTTATCTTCTCCTTGGGGCATTATTCCCTCACTGTCAGCAACAGTGGGGCACTATTCCTCCCACTGACACCAATGATGGGGCACTATTCCTCCCACTGATACCAATGATGGGGCACTATTCCTCCCACTGATACCAATGATGGGGCACTATTCATCTCACTGACACTAATGATGGAGTACTATTTCTCCCACTGATACCAATGATGGGGCACTATTCCTCTCACTGACACTAATGATGGGGCACTATTCCTCCCACTGATACCAATGTTGGGGCACTATTCCTACTGCTGATACCAATGATGGGGCACTATTCCTCCCACTGACACCAATGATGGGACACTATTCCTCTCACTGATATCAATGATGGGGCACTATTCCTCCCACTGATACCAATGATGGGGCACTATTCCTACCGCTGATACCGATGATGGGGCACTATTCCTCCCACTGACACCAATGATGGGACACTATTCCTCCCACTGATACCAATGATGGGGCACTATTCCTCCCACTGATACCAATGATGGGGCACTATTCCTCCCACTGATACCAATGATGGGGCACTATTCCTCCCACTGATACCAATGATGGGACACTATTCCTCCCACTGATACCAATGATGGGACACTATTCCTCCCACTGGTACAAATGATGGGGTACTATTCCTACCGCTGATACTAATGATTGGACACTATTCCTCCCACTGATACCAGTCATGGGGCATATTCTACTGCCACTGAGACCAGCACTTTTTCTACTTCCGCTGGCCGCAGTCCGGCCCCCCTAAAGACTGAAGGACAGTAAACTGGAGACCCCTGGTATTGAGGATCCACCTAGATACACACATCCTCTGATATAAAGACATAGAAAAAATGGATTCAGTCAGTGTGTGTGTTTCCTACAGATGGATCCAGTAATGGGAACCCACGAGAGAGATATCCCCATCCTCTGTATTCCTGGGACTCCACACAGGACCATCAGGAGATCCCTCAGGAGGATCAGGTAGATTATGTTTCAACATTTAAACTAAACAGGTTATACAAAGGCATAGTGCATCATTTTAGTATCTTTATTATTTTGTCTTTTAAGAGCGAAGTTTTAAGAGTGGAAGTAAAAGAGGAAGCAGGTGAGATGTACATGATGGGTGATGATCCATGTAAGGAGGAGGAAGGTCCTCCAGAGATCAGCCCAGGTGAGTAATAAACACTAAATCCAGAGAAGAGTCCCTGATCCTCCTTGTTCAGTCACTACAACAATCTCTTCTTATTCCCCATCCTCTGTCAGTAGGCGGTAATGGGGGGGACAGTATTTGCCCAGTGGGGGGGTCAGGAGCCATCAGCCTCTATTAGACTCCGGCTCTCCTCCTCACATCATGTCATTGAGACGTGACCAGTCTCCCCCCACACACACTGTCTGGGGTCTCTCATTCATCTCAGTACAGGGGGCTTCAATTTCTCTTTATTCACAGACCCCGGAGACGCCAGAGAGTCTCAGGGAGACATCAAAGCTGAAGAGGAAGGAGGTCATGTGAGGATTAAAGAAGAAGAAATTCCTACAGTAATCAGCACAAGTGAGTAATAATCATTAAGTACAGTTATTTATAAAATAATGTTATCTTGTATGAAGGGCTAATTAAAATGTTATTACAGAAATGTTCAGACATTTTCCACAGCAGATTATTAGGTTGGTAAATCAGATACTGTATAATTATGAATTTGGGATCTTGAAGCCTACACTAACATTTGAAGAGATTGACCCTTCTAGCCGGTATTCCCTCAGTTCCCATTTGGAGAGGAGTGGATGCCTCTACACCAGCCTTTGTCAACCAGGGTGCCCAGGCACCCTGGGGTTCCTTGAGGTTTCTTCAGGGGTGCCTGCCCCTCTCCATCAGTGCTGGGGTCACAGTAGCTCAGTGATGGATAAAAACTGAGGGAGAAGAGAAACACTGGTATACTAGTCAGTACCAGTGTGCAAAAGTGTATTTGCTTTGGAAGAATAAATCACCTCTAATGTTGGGTGTCCTCCATGTGTGGATGTTACTGTGTTATATAAAACTATTAGAATAGCTTTCAAATTTTAGAATGGGGTGCCTCGGGACTGTCCATAATTTTAAGGGGTGCCTCAAGACTGCCCTTAATTTTAAAGGGTGCCTCAAAACTGTCCATAATTTTAAAAGGTGCCTCAAGACTGCCCATAATTTTAAAGGGTGCCTCGGGACTGTCCATAATTTTAAAGGGTGCCTCGGGACTATCCATAATTTTAAGGGGTGCCTCGGGACGATCCATAATTTTAAGGGGTGCCTCGGGACTGTCCATAATTTTAAAGGGTGCCTCAAGACTGCCCATAATTTTATAGGGTGCCCGAAGACTGCCCATAATTTTAAAGGGTGCCTCGGGACTGTCCATAATTTTATAGGGTGCCTCAAGACTGCACATAATTTTAAAGGGTGTTTCAAGACTGCCCATAATTTTAAAGGGTGCCTCAAGACTGCCCATAATTTTAAAGGGTGCCTCAAGACTGCCCATAATTTTAAAGGGTGCCTCGGGACTGTCCATAATTTTAAAGGGTGCCTCAAGACTGCCCATAATTTTAAAGGGTGCCTCGGGACTGTCCATAATTTTAAAGGGTGCCTCGGGACTATCCATATTTTAAGGGGTGCCTCGGGACAATCCATAATTTTAAGGGGTACCTCGGGACTGTCCATAATTTTAAAGGGTGCCTCAAGACTGCCCATAATTTTAAGGGGTGCCTCGGAACTGTCCATAATTTTATAGGGTGCCTCAAGACTGCCCATAATTTTATAGGGTGCCTCAAGACTGCCCAAAATTTTAAAGGGTGCCTCGGGACTATCCATAATTTTATAGGGTGCCTCAAGACTGCCCATAATTTTATAGGGTGCCTCGGGTCTGTCCATAATTTTATAGGGTGCCTCAAGACTGCCCATAAATTTAAAGGGTGCCTCGGGACTATCCATAATTTTATAGGGTGCCTCAAGACTGCACATAATTTTAAAGGGTGCCTCGGGACTGTCCATAATTTTATAGGGTGCCTCAAGACTGCACATAATTTTAAAGGGTGCCTCGGGACTGTCCATAATTTTATAGGGTGCCTCAAGACTGCCCATAATTTTAAAGGGTGCCTCGGGACTGTCCATAATTTTATAGGGTGCCTTAAGACTGCCCATAATTTTAAAGGGTGCCTCAAGACTGTCCATAATTTAAAAGGATGCCTCGGGACTGTCCATAATTTTAAGGGGTGCCTCGGAACTGTCCATAATTTTAAAGGGTGCCTCGGCACTGTCCATAATTTTAAGAGGTGCCTCGGAACTGTCCATAATTTTAAGGGGTGCCTCGGGACTGTCCATACTTTAAAGGGGTGCCTCGGAACTGTCCGTAATTTTAAAGGGTGCATCGGAACTGTCCATAATTTTAAGGGGTGCCTCGGAACTGTCCATAATTTTAAAGGGTGCCTCGGAACTGTCCATAATTTTAAGGGGTGCCTCAGAACTGTCCATAATTTTAAGGGGTGCTTTTTCCTCTTACCGAGAGCCATATAGGTGAGGCCAAGATATGTAATACAGCCACAGAGGTGTTTGGAAATGTATTAATACATATAAAGGAGGATCTCGTGATTTTTTTTATATAGCTGATCTGTTGTGTTTGTGTGAATTCATGAATCAGCTTGAATACTTGTATGAACACATCAAAAATCTCCTTTTGCTATAGTCTTATTTATTTTATTTTAGGTACTTACAGTTATTATATGGTGACAGCGCTAACTTATATAATATATATATTGTACATTCACATCAGTCCCTAAACCTCAAGGGGCGTACAACCTAAGGTCCCTAACTCACATTCATATACTACGGCCAATTTAGACAGGATCCATTTAACCTACCAGCATGTCTTTGGAGTGTGGGAGGAAACCGGAGTACCCGGAGGAAACCCACACAGGCACAGGGAGAACATGGAAACTCCAGGCCGGTGGTGCTGGGGCTGGGATTCAAACCAACAACCCCTAGTACTGCCAGGCAGAAGTGCTAACCGTTTAGCCATTGTGCTGCCGCATAGTTTCTTATAAAGGAGATAGATATGTATATTGACTTGGTTTATCTTAATCTGGGAATGCATGTTGAGTTTTTACCTTGTTAACCAGTGGGTTGAACAAAACAAACAAATCACAGATTCCGGAACAATTGATTTTGATGTCAAATACACAGATCTGCGCTGCAGCCATCGGCTGCAGCAGGTGATCAAATGCTGGTTTTCCAGGACTATTAAACAGCAGCCGGCCTAATGACTGGCTTCAGTTGAACAGAGAGGGGTATACATGGACCAAAATTGGTCCGGTTTCTGCTGAACTAGCCAAATTTAAATTTATGTATATCCAACTTTGGTTCCTATAGTGAACTCGGTGTAGAGCTATTCACCTTGACGTCATCACAAAGTACAAGGGGGCGCTCTTTACATCTGGAGGAAAAGAAATATAATCTCAAAACAGGGAAAGGTTTCTTGACAGTAAGAGCTGTGAAAATGTGGAATATACTCCCTCAAGAGTTGGTTCTGGCCAGCTCAGTGGATTGCTGTAGGAAAGTCCTGGATTCTTTTTTGGATACACAGAATATAACTGGATACTAACATGTATAGGTAAAGTTGATCCAGGGAATATCCGATTGCCTCTCGGGGGATCAGGAAGGAATTTTTTTCCCTGCAGGAGCAAATTGAATCGTGCTTTGCTGGGTTTTTTTGCCTTCCTCTGGATCAACTGTGGGTAAAGAATTATAATTTTTTTTTTTTTTTTTTAAATGGTTGAACTGGATAGACTTTTGTCTTTTTTCAGCCAGACTAACTATGTAACTTTAGTTAAAGCGGAGTTCCACCTGAAAAAAAAAATAAAAGTCAGCAGCTACAGAAACCGTAGCTGCTGACTTTTAAAATACAGACACTTACTTGTCCCTCGGTCCAGCAGTGTCCTCACCACGGCTGGTTTCACCGGCCATCTTCTCTCCCTGGAGCCGGCATCTTTAGTGTGGGCACTCAGCTGTGACAGCTTGCGGCTTCACAGCCGGGTGTCCACTGCGTATGCGCGAGAAGCACTGCTCTTTATGAATGTCCCCGAAGTCTTCTGGGATCTGTCACGTGTCCCAGAAGACTACGAGGAGGGAGGACAACATCCACTTCCAATCGCCTAGGTGATCACAGCGGAAGTGGGAGCAGGTACCTATCAAATTGGGTGCCAAAGTTGCCAATCCTTAATGGGGAGCGGGGGACAAAGGCTTAAAGTGGAACTTCCCCTTTTGGGTCAAGCTCCGCTTTAAGTATAGAATGAGGAAGGGTTAGAACCCCCTGATGGGTTTTTTTTTTCCAGAATTCATTTAGAGAGATCCTCCCTCTAGGAAGTTAAGGAAACTCTCCAATAGCAACACTGACAGAAAAATAATCCTTCCAACTCTACCCAAGTTTTTGGCTTGACACACACTTTAATTCGTATTTCTTACAGATGAACAATACGGAATCTATAATATGGGAAAAATTGTTATCTCGACATATCCTAAAACAGAAAATGACATGACATCCAGTTCTTCAGGAGAAAACCCTATTTCCCAACATCTCCATCCAACTCCTCATGAAGCAGATCTGTCAACTGGTTCCTCCATACATGGAAAGGGCTTCCCTCATCTCTGTGATCCCGTCAAATATCAGACAGCCTATACAGAGGGGGAAACGTTCTCATCTTCTGAAAGCAGCAAATGTTTGAATCAGAAAGCTCATCTTCCTTCAAACGAGGGATCTTACACAATGGATGAGCCCCAGGAGCCCTACTCTTGTTCAGAGTGCGGGAAGTGTTTTTCCCTATTGTCCATTCTTAATAAACATAAGAGGACACACACTGGAGGGAAGCCGTTTTCATGTCCTGAATGTGGAAAATGTTTCACCACGTTGTCCAGTCTTAAAACACATAAGAAAAGGAAGATGTGCTCTTGGCCCGATTTAGGGAAAGGTGTTCCTGACAAAGACGGACTTACTAAACATCAAATATGTCACATGGAGGAAAAGCCCTTTTCATGTCGGGAGTGCGGGAAATGTTTTTCCCAAAAAAGCAATCTCATCATACATGAGAGAAGTCACACCGGAGAGAAGCCGCATTTCTGCACCGAGTGTGGAAAATGTTTTTCCACCACGACAAATCTTGCTTCACACCGGAAAACTCACACCGGAGAAAAACCATATTCATGTTCAGAGTGCGGGAAATGTTTTTCTCAGAAGAGCAATCTCATTACACACGAGAGAAGTCACACAGGGGAGAAGCCGTATTCCTGCACCGACTGTGGAAAAAGTTTTTCCACTACGGCAAATCTAACTTCGCACCGGAAAACTCACACTGGAGAAAAGCCATATACATGTTCGGAGTGTGGGAAATGTTTTTCTTGGAAAGCCTGCCTGCTCAGGCATCAGCGTGTGCACACGGGATAGAAGCCATGTCTCTAGATCTTATCTTCTTTGTCGAGAGATGACTCCCATGTAATGTGGTCAAGCAAAGGTTGAGAGTTTCACTGACCGCACCGAGTTGATGCTGAACTAAGCTCCTTTTTTATCCCAATCACATTAAATACCAGTAAAGATTATTATTGCTTTACCTTTTAGCAAAAAAAAAATATTGTATTATTATTCTGTATTTGTGTGTATATTATTTTCTCACTACCAGTACATTGAAAGACTTACAGTGTATGTCAGGACACAAAAATATATATATTAGATACTGTATATCCTCTCCAATACATGCACACTTTCCCATGTCTCACCCCGCTAACCTCTTGCCGCCACAGTAAAATTCCTGCGGCTGGTTGGCACATGAAGACTCAGTCACATATACACAATATTGCCAAAAGTATTGAGCCCGCCCTCCTAATCATGTGATTCAGGTGTTACAATCCCCTTCATGGCCACAGGTGTATACATACAAGCCCCTAGGCATGCAGACTGCTTCTACAAACATTGGTGAAAGAATGGGTCGCTCTCAGGAGCTCAGTGATTCCAAGCGTGATCCCGTGATAGGTGGCCACCTGTGCGATAAATCCATCCGTGACATTTCCTGGCTACTAAATATTCCACGCTCAACTGTTAGTGGAATTATAACAAAGCGGAAGCAACTGGGAACAACAGCAACTCAGCCACCAAGTGGTAGGCCACATCACATGACAGAGCGGGGTCAGCGCATGCTGAAGTGCACAGTGCGCAGAAGTCACCAACTGTCTGCAGAGTCAATAGCTAAAGACCTCCAAACTTGGTGTGGCCTTCAGATGAGCACAACAACAGTGCGTAGAGAGCTTCATGGAATGGGTTTCCATGGCCGAGCAGCTGCATCCAAGCCTTACATCACCAAGTGCAATGCAAAGCGTCAGATGCCGTGGTGTAAAGCACGCCGCCACTGGACTCTAGAGCAGTGGAGACGTGTTCCCTGGAGTGACCAATCACGCTTCTCTGGCAATCCGATGGAAATGTCTGGGTTTGGCGGTTGCCAGAACGGTAGTTGCCTGACTGCATTGTGCCAAGTGTAAAGTTTGGTGGAGGGGGGATTATGGTGTGGGTTTTTTTTTCAGGGGTTGGTCTTGGCCCCCTAGTTCCAGTGAAGGGAACTCTTCAGGCGTCAGCATACCAAGACATTTTGGACAATTTCATGCTCCCAACTTTGTGGGAAGAGTATGGGAATGGCCCCTTCCTGTTCCAACATGACTGCGCACCAGTGCACAAAGCAAGGTCCATAAAGACATGGAGAAGCCAGTTTGGGGTGGAGGAACTTGACTGGCCTGCACATAGTCCTGACCTCAACCCCATAGAACACCTTTGGGATGAATTAGAGCGGAGACTGTGAGCCAGGCCTCCTCCCCCGACATCAGTGCCTGACCTGACAAATGTGCTTCTGGAAGAATGGTCCAACCTTCCCATAGACACCCTCCTAAACCTTGTGGACGGCCTTCCCAGAAGAATTGAAGCTGTTATAGCTGCAAAGGGCGGGGCCAACTCTATATTGAACCCTACGGATTAAGACTGGGGGGCCATTAAAGTGCATGTGTATGGAAAGGCAGGTGTCCCAATACTTTTGGCAATATAGTGTACAGTTGTGTTCAAAATAATAGCAGCGTGTTGAAAAAAGTGAATAAAGCTGAAAATCCTTCTAATAGCTTTTATTTCCATACACACAAATGCATTGGAAACACTACACATTCTATTCCAAAACATGAAGAAAAATATATCAAATTTGTGTTGTTCCTCTAAAAAAATTGAAGAAAAGTGAATATTAGACTGTTCAAAAAAATAGCAGTGTTTGTATTCTTCTTTACAAACTCAAACATTCACTATATAAACTGAAAAATGTTTGAAGATTTTGCTTTCCTTTGAATCACTTAATGAATATTTAGTTGTATAAGCACTGTTTCTGAGAACTGCTGTACATCTGTGTTGCATGGAGTCAACCAACTTCTGGCACCTGTGAACAGGTATTCCAGCCCAGGATGATTGGACTACATTCCACAGTTCTTCTCTATTTCTTGGTTTTGCCTCAGAAACGGCTTTTTTGATGTCACCCCACAAGTTTTCTATTGGATTAAGATCCGGGCATTGGGCTGGCCACTCCATAACGTCAATCTTGTTGGTCTGGAACCAAGATGTTGCACGTTTACTGGTGTGTTTGGATCCGTTGTCTTGTTGGAACACCCATTTCAAGGGCATTTCCTCTTCAGCATAAGGCAGCATGACCTCTTCAAGTATTCTGATGTATTCAAACTGATCCATGATCCCTGGTATGCGATAAATAGGCCCAACACCGTAGTATGAGAAACATCCCCATATCATGATGCTTGCACAACCATGCTTCACTCTCTTCACAGTGTACTGTGGCTTGAATTCAGTGTTTGGGGGTCGTCTGACAAACTGTCTCCGGCCACTAGACCCAAAAAGAACAATTTTACTTTCATCAGTCCACAAAATGTTGCGCCATTTCTCTTTAGGCCAGTCAATGTGCTCTTTGGCAAATTGTAACCTCTTCAGCACGTCTTTTTTTCAAGAGTGGGACTTTGCGGGGGCTTCTTGCAGATAGCTTGGCTTCACATAGGCGTCTTCTAATTGTAACAGTATTCACAGGTAACTTTAGACCTTCTTTGATCTTCCTGGAGCTGATTGTTGGCTGAGTCCTTGCCATTTTGGCTATTCTTCTATCCATTCCAATGGTAGTTTTTTGCTTTCTTCCACGTCTTTCAGGTTTTGGTTGCCATTTTAAAACATTTGCGATCATTTTAGCTGAGCAGCCTATCATTTTCTGCACTTCTTTATATGTTTTCCCCTCTCCAATCAACTTTTTAATCAAGGTACGCTGTTCTTCTGAACAATATCTGGAACAACCCATTTTCCTCAGAATTTCAGAGAGAAATGCACTGTAACCAGCATGTACAACATTTGCTGCCTTCCTTCCTTAAATAAGGGCAATAATTGCCACCTGTTTTTCAAAGAATGACTGACCTCACTAATAGAACTCCACACTGCTATTATTTTGAACATGCCCCTTTCAATTAGTGATTCAATTACACAGAATCAGCAGCATGCATGTCATGACTGTCGGGTCTGTTGGATTTCTATTACTCTACTACACCTGCTAGTAAATTATTTGCCATGTAGAAATATCAGTTCTACCAAAAACAGTGATTGATCAGGTTAGTGATGTCTGCTATTGTTTTGAACACAACTGTATATATACAGTGCATGCATAAAGTATTCAGACCCCCTTCAGTTTTTGCAATTTTGTTATGTTGCAGCCTGATACAACAGTTTAAATTCATTTTTTTCTCCCTAATCTACACTCAGTACTCCATAATGACAAAGTAAAACAGAATTTTGAAAATATTTGCAAATGTATGAAAAAGAAAGAAATGAAATATCACATTGGCATAAGTATTCAGACCCTTGGCAACAACACTCGAAATTTAGCTCAGGTATCTGCCATTTCTCTTGATCATTGCTGAGATGTTTCTACGTCCACCTGTAGTAAATTAAATTGATTTGACATGATTTGGAAAGGCACACGACTCTCTATAAAAAGCCTCACAGCAGACAATACATATTGTATCAGAGACAAAGCCATGGGGTCAAAGGAACTGCCCGCAGAGCTCAGAGACAGGATTACTGCAAGGTACAGATCTGGGGACGGCTACAAAAAAGTATCTGCTGCACTGAAGGTTCCCAAGAGCACAGTGGCCTCCATAATTCTCAAGTGGAAGAAGTTTGGCACAACCACGACTCTTCCAAGAGCTAATCGCTTGGCCAAACTGAGCAACTGGGGGAGAAGGGCCTTAGTAAGAGTGGTGACCAAGAACCCGATCTTGTGTGGAGATGGGACAAAGTTCCAGAAGGACCACCATCACTACAGCCTTCCACTGATCTGGGTTTTATGGCAGAGTGGCTAGATGGAAGCCTTTGGTTGCAAACTCCAAGTGGGCTTTCATGTCACATCTCCTTGGTGCAAAACACATGAAAGCCCATTTGGAGTTTGCAAAAGCTTTTTTGCAAACTCCAAGTGGGCTTTCATGTCACCCCCCCCCCCCAGAGTAGTACAGTGTCACTATTGGTAAACTGAGGTACTTTGATGACAGAATGTAAAAAAAAAAGTAAGAAAAGAAAATAAGTAAGAAGAAAAAAAAAATGTAAAAAAAAGGAACCAGTCACTACCACACCAGTTATAAGAAGACGCTTTACTGCATTAGTGACAGTATGTAAAAAAAAATTATTTTAGTTAATTTTTTTAATATTTCAAGAAAGTATGACAAAAAAATTACAACTTCAAAAAACTCACCATGTCTCTTACTAAATTCTCAGACTGTCTACTTTTGAAAAAAGGCGTCATTTGGGGGTTATTTGTACTGTCCTGGCATTTAGAGCCTCAAGAAATGAGATTGGGCGTCAGTACATCAGGATTGATCAATTTTCATATCGTAGTTTGTAGACTTTCACACAAGCCAATCAATAAACACTTTATGGGATTTTTTTTTTACAAAACACGTAGCAGAATACATTGTGGCTGACATTTATGAGGACATTGGATTTTTTTCATTGGATATGTTTTATAACAGAAAATATTTATTTCAGGTACTTATATAGCGCCATCAATTTACGCAGCACTTTACATATATATTGTACATTCACATCAGTCCCTAACCCTCAAGGGGTGTACAATCTAAGGTCCCTAACTCACATTCATACATACACATACTAGGGACAATTTAGACAGGAGCCAATTAACCTACCAGCATGTCTTTGGAGTATGGAAGGAAACCAGAGAACCCGGAGGAAACCTACGCAGGCACAGAGGGAGAGCATGCAGACTCCAGGCAGGTGGTGCCGTAGGTGGGATTCAAACCAGCAACCTGAGTACTGCCAGGCGGAAGTGCTAACCATTTAGCCACTGCGCTGCCCTAATATTTCAATAACAAAATTACCAAAAAATATATATATATATTTTTTGGTCATTTTTCGGTTATAAAATAAAAAAAACAGTGATGATCTAATACCAAGAAAACTCAATTTTCATATAGTGAACTCAGTGTAGAGCTATTCACCCTGAGGTCATCACAGAGGACAAGAGAGCACTCTTTATGTCTGGAGGAAAAGAAATTTAATCTCGAAACACGGAAAGGTTTCCTCACAGTAAGAGCTGTGAGAATGTGGAATAGACTCCCTCAAGAGTTTGTTCTGGCCAGCTCCGTGGATTTGTCATGTTTCACATGACTGTCATATGCCTTTAAGTGTTTTTTGTATTTTGTCTCTGCTCCTCCCTTTCCTTTGGTTTAGTTCTTGCTGTATAGATAGCCCACCCCTTTTCCCAGTAATGCATTTCAGCTTCAAGCCTCATGTCATGAAGCAGATCACATTATGATCTTTTGACCTATCAGATCTTCATTGTTGTAAGATTCTCTCAGTTTATGGAATAAACTTCACAAGATCTACAGGGTGTCATCTAGATTGAGTCACTGTCTGTGTTATTCAACTAAGATTGGAGTTATCGCTATCTCATCACAACTCTTAAGTTACAGAGATCACACATTCGATGCTTAGATTGGAGAGACGGAACAGGATTGCTTCAAACAAGTCCTGGATTCTTTCTTGAATACACAGAATATAATTATTGCCTTCCCCTGCATCAACTGTAGGTGTAGGATTCTAACTTTTTTTTTCTATGGTTGAACTGGATGGATTTTTGTCTTTTTTTCAGCCAGACTAACTATGTAACTATGTAATTTATATGAAGAAATTGATATAAGTTTCATTGGGATACAGTGTTGCATGACCGTGCAATTACCAGTTAAAGCAACGCAGTGCTAAATAGCAAAAAATGGCTGGGTCAAGAAGGGGGTAAAACCTTCCGGGTGTCAAGTGGTTAAAAATGGTGCAAGTACAGAAAATTTCTTTGCTGGCCTTCCAGAAATCCAGTGCGCTCCTAACTTCTTGTTTGGGGCTGACAACGCAGTGGGGTTGATTTACTAAAACTGGAGAGTGCAAAATCTAGTGCAGCTCTGCGTAGAAACCAATCGGCTTCCAGATTTAAGGCTAGCTTCACATCTTGGCGGATTGCACGATTTTGCAGTGTTTTCTGCGGTGCGTTTTGTGTTTTTTTTTTTTGTTTGCCAGTAAGAAAAGAATTGACTTTAATGCCACTTTGATATGACTTTGGATGCTACTTGAGTGTCAGAGAGTGCAAAGTCGCATCAAAGTTGCACCCATCCAAAGTTGCATCAAAGTCAATACTTACCTATTGGCAAAAAACCTGCAAAAAACACATAAAAATGCAACACGTGTGTTTTTGGTGCAGGTCCATTGACGTCTATTACACGCAAAAAGTAACCTGCTGCAGGAAAAAAAGCACAGGGCGCGCGCTCTCAGCACATATGTTTTTTTATAATTGAACGCAAATGTGCGGCTGCTCGGCATCTAGGCTCAGACACTGGGAGGCCGCACATTTGTGTGCATCCGGCGTGAAGAGGTTAATGGACTGTTGTGTGGTTCTGCAAACTGGAAAACGCACTGAGCTCCGCATAATTTGATGTTTTCTCCAGTGCTTTTTGCAGTTTGATTTGCATTTTTCTACACACATTTTTGATGCGTTTTTACTGCAATTTGTTTTTTGTTCATTTTTGTTGCTGGGCAGAATACAAATGCAAAGCACAGCAAAAACGTACTACCATGCATTTCAGCAGCTTCTTCATTGACCTCTGTTGTAGCAACAATGCTGTTTTTTGCTTTTAAAAAAGTCCAAAAACGTAGCAGCTCAAAAAAGCATAGATGTGAACATGTTCCATAGGAAACCAGGTTAAATGGACTGTAGTGCGTTTCTGCAAAAAGCACTAAAAAACACATTGGTGTGAATGGAGCCTAAGTTTGAGCCTAGGGTTAGGCTAAGTTGACAGCTCTGTGTGTTGCGACTGATGCTTTTTACTGACGTGTTTTGCATTTTTGAACACGTTTTGTCTTTTGCCAATAGGAAAGTATTGACTTTGATGTCACCTTGATGTGACTTTGATGCAGCTTTGGATGGGTGCAACTTGGGTGCTACTTTGATGCTACTTGAGTGTCAGAGTGTAAAGTCACATGAAAGTCGTACTACATGAACAGGACTTATGACTAAGTCCCGGATGACACGAAACGCATCAAGGGAAGTGACGTCGGATGCACAGGAGAGGAACTGGAAGTGGCACGTCGGCCATTTTGGAGACTGGAAAACCGCATGTCAAACATACTGGAAGCTGCTTGGCAACCCTAGAGGTTTGAAGGGCATGGGAATATGCTTCCTATTCATTTTTTCATTGTAAGCAGTTAAATAAAGTGTTTATTTGAACAATTTAAAAAAAAAACGGAATAACACTATACAGTTAGGTCCATATATATTTGGACACAGACACAATTTTAGTTTTTTTCAGGTATTGACCAAAACATATTAAAACTATAGCTATATAATGGATATGGGCTGAAAGTACACACTCTCAGGTGTAATTTGAGGGTATGTACATCCAAATTGGAGGAAGGGTTTAGGAATTACAGCTCTTAAGAGCAGCCATCCCCCCATTTTCAAGGGACCAAAAGTAATTGGACAATTGAATCAAAAGCTGTTTCATGGCCAGGTGTGGGCTACTCCTTCGTTATTTCTTCATCAGTTAAGCAGGTAAAAGGTCTGAAGTTTATTCTAAGTGCATTTGGAATCTATTGCTGTGAACCTATATCATGTGTACAAAGGAGCTGTCCATGCAAGTGAAACAGGCCATTGTAAGGCTTCAAAAACTAAACAAATCCATCAGAGAGATAGCAGCAACATTAGGAGTAGCTAACTCAACAGTTTGGTACATTCTAAGGAAAGAAGAACGCACTGGTGAGCTCAGCAACATAAAAAGGCATGGATGGCCACGGAAGACAACAGTGGTGGATGATCACAGGATCCTCTCCATGGTAAAGAAAACCCCATTCACAACATCCAGACAAGTGAAGTACACTCTCCAGGAGGTGGGCGTATCATTGTCAAAGTCTACAATCAAGAGAAGACTTCACGAGAGCAATTACAGAGGGTTTACCACAAGGTGCAAACCATTCATAAGCCTGAAGGATAGAAAAGCCAGATTAGACTTTGCCAAAAAAACATCTAAAAAGCCGGACCAGTTCTGGAAAAGCATTCTTTGGATGGATGAAACTAAGATAAATTTGTACCAGAATGATGGGAAGAAAAAAAAGTGTGGAGAAGGCGTGGAACCGCTCATGATCCAAAGCACACAACGTCATCTGTAAAACATGGTGGAGGCAGTGTGATGGCATGGGCATGCATGGCTTCCAGTGGCACTGGGTCATTGGGGTTTATTGATGATGTGACAGAAGACAAAAGCAGCCGGATGAATTCTGCAGTGTTTACAGATATACGGTCAGCCCAGATTCAGCCAAATGCAGAAAAGTTGATTGGACGGCTTTTCATAGTACAGATGGACAATAATCCAAAACACACTGCAAAAGCAACCCAGGAGCTTTTGAAGGAAAAGAAGTGGAACATTCTGCAATGGCTGAGTCAATCACCTGATCTCAACACAATTTAGCATGCATTTCACTTGCTGAAGTCAAAACTAAAGGCAGAAAGACCCACAAACAAAGAACAACTGAAGACAGCTGCAGTTAGAGCCTGGCAAAGCATCAGAAAGGAGGAAACCCAGTCTTTGGTAATGTCCATGGGTTCCAGACTTCAGGCAAAGCATCAGAAAGGAGGAAACCCAGTCTTTGGTGATGTCCATGGGTTCCTGACTTCAGGCAAAGCATCAGAAAGGAGGAAACCCAGTCTTTGGTGATGTCCATGGGTTCCTGACTTCAGGCAAAGCATCAGAAAGAAGGAAACCCAGTCTTTGGTCATGTCCATGGGTTCCAGACTTCAGGCAAAGCCTCAAAAAGGAGGAAACCCAGTCTTTGGTCATGTCCATGGGTTCCAGACTTCAGGCAGTCATTGCCAGTAAAGGTTTCTCAACAAAATATTAAAAATGAACATTTTATTTATGATTATATTCATTTGTCCAATTACTTTTGGTCCCTTGAAAAAGTTGGGATGGCCACTCTTAAGAGCTGTAATTCCTAAACACTTCCTTTAATTTGGATATACATACCCTCAAATTACACCTGAGAGTGTGCACTTTCCATTCCTATATCCATTATATAGAGATAGTTTGAATATGTTTTGGTAAATACCTGGAAAAAACTAAAATTATGCCTGTGTCCAAATATATATGGACCTAACTGTATATGTTATTCATATATCACTCACATGAGTACTCTGGAGTCCTATGAGGTGCTTCCTTAAGCCAGGATGACTTTCAGGAGAATGTGGTGGATGGTATCCTAGGAGGTACTTTTCAGGATTGGAGGAAAGGTGTGGAAGTGTGCTACTGATCTCTACATACTGATAAGGCATTTTTTATTTGCTTTCTGATAAGGGTATATATGCTTTTTACTATAGAAGCGTCACACTGTTGTGGTCACTTGGACTTTGTATGCACAGAGTGACACACTATCACCTATTTTACAGTGTTCACTTTTTCACTATATGAATTTTGCACAAATTTTTGAAGTTGCACAAATTTATATGGGAAAGGGTATGATATTTATTTATTTATTAAGGTAATGCACTATCCGAGTTCTCTTTTTTTTTTTTTAGGTATTTTCTGTCTTTTTGAGAGCCATTGGAGGAACTCCGCACCAAAGGATCCAATAAGTTGTATTTTGGACACTGATTTTTTTGGAGTGACTTTGTTTACACGATTTGTTCGATACAAGTGACTTATAATTTTTATTATTTATTTTTATCTTTATTTTTTTGGGGATTGTATATATATTTTTTTTGGAATTTTTGATATACACCTTAGAATATTTGGGTTTATTATATGGATATTTATGTTTAGGGCTATTTATGTATTTTGCACAGTGTTCACTTTTTTCACTATATGAATTTTGCACAAATTTTTGAAGTTGCACAAATTTATATGGGAAAGGGTATGATATATAGATATTTATTTATTAGGGTAATGCACTATCTGAGGGTATTTTCTGTCTTTTTGAGAGCAATTGGAGGAGCTCAGCACCAAAGGATCCGATAAGTTGTATTTTGGACACTGAGTTTTTTGGAGTGACACGATTTGTTGGATACAAGTGACTTATAATTTTTATTATTTATTTTTATCTTTATTTATTTTTTGGGGGATTGTATATATATTTTTGGGGAATTTTTAGGTTTAGGGCTATTTATTTACATATTGGATTTTTGTGTTGATATGCACTTTCAAGGGTGGAAGTTTGATCTTTGATGTGAAAGGGCATTAGGGTTAGCTTAGTGCTAGTTGGTACCGTAATTATAGTCTTATTACATGAAGAGGAATGTCATACTTTCCTATTAGCAAAAAAAACAAAAAATGCAACACTTGTGTTTTTTGTTGCGGTTCCATTAAGGTTATTGCACAAAAAAATGCAATCTGCTGCGGGGAAAAAGTCCTTGACCCTTTCAAAAAAGACGCACCGGTTCAAAACGCACAGATGTGAACTAGATCCACAGGAAATCATGGTGAATGAACTGTAATGGGTTTCTGCAAACTGGAAAACGCACTGAAAAATAACTCAAGTGTGAACCTACAATAAATATAAAAAGTCTTCACACCCCTGTTAAATTGTCATGTCCTGTGATGTAAAAAAATGTGACAAAGATAAATAATTTCAGAACTTTTTCCAGCTTTAATGTGACCTATAAACTGTACAACTCAATTGAACAACAAACTGATAACGACTCCAAACACACCTCTAAGACCACCACTGCCTTGCTAAAGAAGCTGAGAGTAAAGGAGGTGGACTGGCCAAGCATGTCTCCAGACCTAAACCCTATTGAGCATCTGTGGGGCATCCTCAATGGAAGGTGGAGAGCAAGGTCTCTAACATCCACCAGCTCCGTGATGACAACATGGAGGAGTGGAAGAAGACTCCAGTGGCAACCTGTGAAGCTCTGGTGACCTCCATGTTCAAGAGGGTTAAGGCAGTGCTGGAAAATAATGGCGGCCACACAAAATATTGACACTTTGGGCCCAATTTGGACCTTGTCACTTGGGGTGGACTCACATTTGTTGCCAGCGGTTTAGATATTAATGGCGGTGTGTTGAGTTATTTTGAGGGGACAGCAAATTTACATGTTATACAAGCTGTACACTGACTACATCACATTGTAGCAAAGTGTCATTTCTTCAGTGTTGTCACACGAAAAAAGAGAATCAAATATTTACACAAATGTGAGGGGGGACTCACTTCTGGGAGATAATATATATATATATATACTTCTAAATAAAATCAAAGCAACACTTGCAAAACACATCAGATCTCAATGGAGAAAAATCTCCTGCTGGATCTCTATACTGACATGGACGGGGTAATGTGTTAGGAACGTAAGGATGCCCCATCGTTTGATGGAAATGAAAATGATCGACCTACAGAGGACTGGATTTAGAGACACTCCGAAAATAAAAGTGAAACAATGATGCAGCAGGCAAGTCCATTCTGCTGAAATGTCATTGCAGCAACTCAGAATGGTCCTCAGTAGTCTGTATGGCCCCCACATGCTTGTATGCATGCCTGACAACATCGTGGCAGGCTCCTAATGAGACCACGGATGGTGTCCTGGGGGTTTTCTCCCAGATCTGGACCAGGGCATCATTGAGCTCCTGGACAGTCTGAGGTGCAACCTGGCGGCGTCGGATGGACCAAAACATGACATCCCAGAGGTGTTCTATTGGATTTAGGTCAGGTGAGCGTGGGAGCCATTCAATGGTATCAATTCCTTCATCCTGCAGGAACTGCCTGCATACTCTCACCACATGAGGCGGGGCATTGTCATTCACCAGGAGGAACCCAGGACCCACTGCACCAGCGTAGGGTCTGACAATGGGTCCAAGGATTTCATCCCCATACCTAATGGCAGTCAGGGTGCCATTGTCTAGCCTGTAGAGGTCTGTGAGTCCCTCCATGGATATGCCTCCCCAGACCATCACTGACACACCAAAACGGTCATGCTGAACCATGTTACAGGCAGCAGAACGTTCTCCATGGCTTCTCCAGACCCTTTCACATCTGTCACATGTGCTCAGGGGGAACCTGCTCTCATCTGTGAAAAGCACAGGGTGCCAGTGGTGGACCTGCCAATTCTGGTGTTTAATGGCAAATGCCAATCCAGCTCTATGGTGCCGGTCAGTGAGCACAGGGCCCACTAGAGGACGTCGGGCTCTCAGGCCACCCTCATGAAGTCTGTTTCTGATTGTTTGGTCAGAGACATTCACACCAGTGGCCTACTGGAGGTCATTTTGTAGGGCTCTGGCAGTACTCATCCTGTTCCTCTTTGCACAAAGGAGCAGATACCGGTCCTGCTGATGGGTTAAGGACCTTCTACAGCCCTGTCCAGCTCTCCTAGAGTAACTGCCTGTCTCCTGGAATCTCCTCCATGCTCATGAGACTGTGCTGGGAGACAGAGCAAACCTTCTAGCAATGGCAGGTATTGATGTGCCATCCTGGAGGAGTTGGACTGCCTGTGCAACCTCTGTAGGGTCCAGGTATGGCCTCGTGCTACCAGTAGTGACACTGACCCTTGCCAAATGCAAAACTAGTGAAAAACAGAAAAGATGAGTAGGGAAAAAAATGTCAGTGGCCTCCATCTGTAAAACCTGACCAGAGGATATTTGGCTAGAATGGGATGGGAGGTGTTACCATGACAAACATGCATTTCCTCACATCTGATCTGTACCAGGACAATGACACCTGCACTCTGATTGGCTGCACTGGGGGTCAGTACAGAGAATAGTCATAATTCAGTGCCGAGATGTAATTCTTACTGTAGCTCACTGAATAATAAATGAGCCCATCAGCACCACAAATCTATCATCTCTGTGTTCCGCCTACACCGGAAACACCTCACTTTCGCCCTGCAGTACAGCCCACGTCAACGTCGCGGCTTCGTGGTTACCATAGTGATTACCGCAGCGTGATTGGAGCCCAAGTGTAGATACAGAGCCACCAATAGACCGTGCTCGTTTGTGAAATGACAAGAAGAAGTGTCCTCAGAGCTGAAGGGTTGGCGGCCATTTTGTTGAAGGCCGGAAGTAGTATTAGGAGAGGGATTATTATTCGATGGACCGTGCTGGAGGTGTGAATGTGTGCCCAGGGAGGAGGTAATATTGTCTTCTTATTATGAGAGAAGGGGGTCCCAGCACTGTGTGTGGACTGGATGGGGGATCATGTCACCTCCACACATCCTCATCTTCCTGCAACTCCTCTGATAGGGGAAACATTGGATGGGGGGCTCCGCTGGGGCTGTTCTCTGGAAAGCTGGCATTGGTTGCTGCACAGGAACACATAAAAAGTACTTCGGGTGCCAATTTTGCAAATGGCTCCATGGAAAAGCACGTTACTGCTGTGCCATGCAAGTTGGTGGTTGCAAACATGCATTTGCTAGATGCGTTGGAGTCAATTAACAGTTAATGGCACCCAAATGCATCTCGCAAGGGCAGTGCAGTGATGTGTGGGAAACGTTCATGGACCACACCTTTCCCGCACCACATTCTGGTGGAGCTCGTATCTCCTAGACGTGTTCCTGGTGGTGTCACTGTGGAGCTCGTATCTCCATAGATGTGTTCCTGGTGGTGTCACTGTGGAGCTCGTATCTCCATAGACGTGTTCCTGGTGGTATCACTGTGGAGCTCGTATCAACATAGATGTGTTCCTGGTGGTATCACTGTGGAGCTCGTATCAACATAGATGTGTTCCTGGTGGTGTCACTGTGGAGCTCATATCTCCATAGACGTGTTCCTGGTGGTGTCACTGTGGAGCTCGTATCTCCATAGATGTGTTCCTGGTGGTGTCACTGTGGAGCTCGTATCTCCATAGACGTGTTCCTGGTGGTATCACAGTGGAGCTCGTATCAACATAGATGTGTTCCTGGTGGTGTCACTGTGGAGCTCATATCTCCATAGACGTGTTCCTGGTGGTGTCACTGTGGAGCTCGTATCTCCATAGACGTGTTCCTGGTGGTGTCACTGTGGAGTTTGTATCTCTGTAGACTTGTTCCTGGTGGTGTCACTGTGGAGTTCGTATCTCTGTAGACATGTTTCTGGTGGTGTCACTGTGGAGCTCGTATCTTCATAGACGTGTTTCTGGTGGTATCACTGAGGAGCTCGTATCTCCATAGACGTGTTCCTGGTGGTATCACTGTGGAGCTCGTATCTCCATAGATGTGTTCCTGGTGCAGGACAGGGAGCCATGACATTCAAGAATTAGGGTTTTATGGGGGCCTTGTAGTCTTGACTGGTTTTATTGACCTTCAAATTCCCACCATTCCCACTATTCTGTTCTTGTGATGAGCGTGTGGCCAGTTAGTGGAACCAAGTAGAACATTCTCATTGCACACATTCTAGGAGATGCCATGAAGCAAGTGTCTGCTAGGAAATGGTATCAACAAAACTCAAAGCATATATTACCAGCACACCATGGACCTTCAAAATAACATCCAAAAATGTATAAAAGTGATCGCAGCAGTAAACTGCAACTTTTCAGGGCCACGCATGACTTCTTCATCATGCACATGTACTGGTGATGTGTGCTTTGACTTCTCTTAATGGAACCGTCCCCTCCAAGTCAGATGGGACACACACTTCACCATTCCATTTACATTTATTTTCAGGATAAAATGTAAGGTTTTGTTGTTTTTTTATTTACTTTGTGATATTTATAAGGCACCCTACATATTTTATATACAGAGACATACAGAAAAGTGGAAGTATATAGAAGGACACAAGGATCTGTAGAAGGACGTCATGATGGAGAACCGGCGGCCCCTCACATCACCAGGTAAGAGGAGACTTTCATTTCTTGTATTGAGGATCCACCTAGATACACACATCTTCTGATATAAAGACATAGAAACAATGTATTCAGTCAGTGTGTGTGTTTCCTACAGATGGATCCAGTAATGGGAACCCACAAGAGAGATGTCCCCGTCCTCTGTATTCCTGGAACTCCACACAGGAACATCAGGAGATACCTCAGGAGGATCAGGTAGATGGGACTGAGCATGTTTATTGATCACAATATTGAAGTGTTTGTCTTTTTATAAAAAATGTGTTTTTCCTAGGGAGTAGACCTGATTGTTGTTAAAGTTGAAGATGAAGAAGAGCCGTATATGAGGGGAGATGATCCATATATGGAGGAGGAAGGTCCTCCAGAGATCAGCACAAGTGAGTAATAAACACTAAATCCAGAGAAGAGTCCCAGATCCTCCTTGTTCAGTTACTACAACAATCTCTTCTTCTCCCCCCTCCTCTGTCAGTAGACAGTAATGGGGGGGGGGGGCAGTATGTGCCCAGTGGGGGGGTCAGGAGCCATCAGCCTCTATTAGACTCTGGCTGTCCTCCTCACATCATGTCATAGAGATGTGACAAGTCTTCCCCCATACACACACTCTGGGGTCTCTCCTATATCTCAGCACAGGGGGCTTCACTCTCCTCCTTTATTCACAGATCCCACCAGAGAGACTCAGAGAGTTGTCAAAGCTTGGGAGGTGGAAGAAGAACGTGTGAGGATTAAAGAGGAGGAAATTCCTTTAGAGATCAGCCCAGGTGAGTAATAAGCACTAAATCCACAGAAGAGTCCTAGATCCTCCTTGTTCAGTCACTACAACAATATCTTCTTTTCCCCCCTCCTCTGTCAGTAGACAGTAATGGGGGGGGGGGGGGGGGGCAGCATGTGCTCAGTGGGGGAGCCAGGAGCCATCAGCCTCTAGTAGACTCCAGGTATGAGCCATGGAAGGTGGAGGAGATGCCTCCAGAGATCAGCACAAGTGAGGAATAAACCCTAAATCCGGAGAAGAGTCCCAGATCCTCCTTGTTCAGTCACTACAACAATCTCTTCTCCTCCCCCCTCCTCTGTCAGTAATGGGGGGACAGTATGTGACCAGTGGGGGGGGGGGGTCATGAGCCATCAGCACATCATGTCATTGAGACGTGACCAGTCTCCCCCCACACACACTCTCTGGGGTCTTTCATACATCTCAGTACAGGGGGCTTCACTCTCATCTTTATTCACAGACCCCGGAAACATTCAAAAAGACGTCAAAGTCAAGGAGGAAGGAGGTCACGTGAAGATTAAAGAAGAAGAAATTCCTACAGTAATCGGCACAAGTGAGTAATAATCGCTAGAGTTCTCTATAAAATAATCTTTTCTGGACTAATGAAAGTTTGTGATTTACAGAAATTTTTAGACTTTTTCAAAATGGATTATTAGGTTGGTAAAATTAGTGTATTCTTGCTCTAACATTTGAAGACTCTAACCCGGTATTCCCTCAATTCCCATTTGGAGAGGAGCGGAGACTTTAGAACCCTGGAGATTCATTTGATCCCTCAAAGGGAATCTGGGGGGGGGGGGGGGGGGGGTGGAGCAAAAATTTGATGACCCCTTTTTGTCCTATATTGGTGAGGGACGTCTATGCCAGGGGTTCCTTTTTTATATCTCCTTTGTATTCTCTGCGATCCCACATGAGGACATTCTGAGACTGCCATAGAGGTCTATAAAACAAGCATTTCCAGTATTTGGTTGAAGAAGCAGATCCCCTTCTGCAAATTGTGCCCTGTTTTCCTGCTGCCCTGTACTTACCTACCATATGTGATCAAGAAAAATCTGTTTTTCCAATTAATGAAGACCATATACAGTTGCAAGAAAAAGTATGTGAACCCCTTGGGATTACGTGGAGTTTTGCATGAATTGGGCATAAAATGTGCTCTGAACGTCATCTAAGTCACAACAATAGAAGAACACAGTCTGCTGATCATAATACTACACAAACATTAGATGTTCATGGTTTAATTGCACATAACATGTAAACATTCACAGTGCAGGGAGGAAAAAGTATGTGAACCTTTGGACTTAATAACTGGTTGACCCTTCTTTGGCAGCAATAACCTCAACCAAATGTTTCCTGTAGTTGCAGATCAGACCTGCACAACGATCTGGAGTAATTTTGGACCACTCCTCTTCACAAAACTGTTTCAGTGTAGCAATATTCTTGGGATGTCTGGTGTGAATCGCTCTCTCAAGGTCATGCCACAGCATTTCAATCGGGTTGAGGTTAGGACTCTGACTGGGCCACTCCAGAAGGCGTATTCTGTGCTGTTGCAGCCATTGTTTTGTTGAATGACTTGTATGCTTTGGGTCATTGTCCTGTTGCATCACCCATCCTCTGTGGAGCTTCAGTTGGCGGACAGGTGGTCGTACGTTTTCCTGCAAAATGTCTTGATAAACTCTGGAATTCATTTTCCCATCGATGACAACAATCCGTCCAGGCCCTGAGGCAGCAAAGCAGCCCCAAACCATGATGCTCCCTCCACCATGTTTTAAAGTGGGGATGAGGTTTTGATGTTGGTGTGCTGTGCCTTTTTTTCTCCACACATAGTGTTGTGTGTTCTTCCCAAACAACTCAATCTTGGTTTCATCTGTCCACAGTATATTTTGCCAGTAGTGCTGTGGAACATCCAGGTGCTCTTTTGCAAACTTCAAACGTGCTGCAATATTCTTTTTGGACAGCAATGGCTTCCTCCGTGGTGTCCTCCCATGTACTCCATTCTTGTTTAATGTTTTCCTTATTGTAGAGGTGTCAACAAAAATGTTAGCATGTGCCAGAGATTTCTGTAGGTCTTTAGCTGACACTCTGGGATTCTTCTTTACCTCATGCAGCATTCTGCGCTGTGCTCTTGCAGTCATTTTTACAGGACGACCACGCCTAGGGAGAGTAGTAACAGTGCTAAACTTTCTCCATTTGTAGATAGTCTGTCTTACCATGGACACATGAACATCAGGGCTTTTGGAGATACTTATGTAACCCTTTCTAGCTTCATGCAAGTCAACAATTCTTGATCGTAGGTCTCCTAAGAGCTCTTTTCTGCGAGGCATGGTTCACATCAGACAGTGCTTCTTGAAACCAGTAAACCCAAAACAGGTGTGTGTTTTTTAAGGGCAGGACAGCTGTCAGCAACACATCCAATATCATCACACTGATTGGAGTCAAGGTTGGCTCACTCCTGGCTCCAATTAGCTCTGGGAGAAGTCATTAAGCTAGGGTCTCACATACTTTTTCCTCCCTGCACTGTGAATGTTTACATGTTATGTGCAATTAAACCATGGCAACATCTATTGTTTGTGTAGTATTATGTTCAGCAGACTGTGTTCTTCTATTGTTGTGACTTAGATGACGTTCAGAGCACATTTTATGCCCAATTCATGCAAAACTCCACGTAATCCCAAGGGGTTCACATACTTTTTCTTGCAACTGTATGTAAGGGCAAGATATGTAATACAGGGACAGAGGTAGTTGGAAATTTATTAATATATGCGATCCCCCGATCCTTACCTTGTCCTGTGATCCCCCCGATCCTTACCTTGTCCTGCGATCCCCCCGATCCTTACCTTGTCCTGCGATCCCCAATCCTTACCTTGTCCTGCGATCCCTGATCCTTACCTTGTCCTGCGATCCCCCCGATCCTTACCTTGTCCTGGGTTCCCCCGATCCTTACCTTGTCCTGGGTGCCCCCGATCCTTACCTTGTCCTGCGATCCCCCGATCCTTACCTTGTCCTGCGATCCCTCGTTCCTTACCTTGTCCTGCGATCCCTCGTTCCTTACCTTGTCCTGCGATCCCTCGTTCCTTACCTTGTCCTGCGATCCCTCGTTCCTTACCTTGTCCTGCGATCCCTCGTTCCTTACCTTGTCCTGCGATCCCCCCGATCCTTACCTTGTCTTGCGATGCCCCCGATCCTTACCTTGTCTTGCGATCCCCCCCGATCCTTACCTTGTCCTGCGATCCCCCCCGATCCTTACCTTGTCCTGCGATTCCCCCCGATCCTTACCTTGTCCTGGGATCCCCCGATCCTTACCTTGTCCTGGGATCCCCCTTCTTTACCTAGTCCTGCGATCCCCCGATGTCCTCCCCCTGTGTCATCTGACCGATGTCAGCATCCGTCTTCTGGGTCCGTTCCCTGTGAGCGTCGTAAAAATATGACAAAAACACAATACGTTGTAAACTGTTAGGATTATATTACTGTATCAAACCATTTCACCTAAATTTTGTCCTGTGCCCTGCCTGCATTTTTACTGTTCTTTCTGCCTGGAAACTTGAGACCGTCCATGGCGTCCAAAAAGCGTCCCTTTAGGTCAAAAGCGGTTTTAGATCAGCTAGAGAACAGCGATAGTAAATTAGAACCACTTGCAGAATTGAGTGATGATTCATGGGGGAAATTCGTCATCAGACACTGAAAGCGATTCTGCGACTTTGTTCAGCGATGTGCGAACTTGGCGCTATATTTCAAATTTCAGTGTTTTTGGTTTGATTATATTATTGAATTAAATTTATTATATTATCATTATTTTCTATAATTATTTATTATATTATAATTTATTATTTCAGTGGTTTTGGTTTGATTACATTATTGAATTAAATGTATTATTATTATTTTATTTTTATAATTCTATTATAATTTATGATTTCAGTGTTTTTGCTTTGATTACATTATTGAATTACATTTATTATTATTTTTTTTATAATTTTATGATTTCAGTGTTTTTGCTTTGATTACATTATTGAATTAAATGTATTATTATATTATTATTTTTTATAATTATATTATAATTAATGATTTCAGTGTTTTTTGCTTTGATTACATTGTTGAATTAAATGTATTATTTTTTATAATTATATTATAATTTATGATTTCAGTGTTTTTGGTTTGATTACATTATTGTATGAAATTTATTATTCTATTATTTTTTTATAATTATTTATTATATTTTAATTTATGATTTTGTGTTTCAAACTTTTATCATACCCGGGATGTTTACTAGATTCTTGTTTGGACAGATTTAAGTGAATTATTCCTAAGAGTTATGCCGGCCATAGACTGTTTGAAAATCGGCCATTTTTTTTTTTTTGTCCGAAAGATTAATCAGCCGATTTTCGCACTGTTAGTGGGTTAATTGGTCGGCCGGTTTTTGGGTTATTTGCACTTTTGGATTATCGGTCATGGTGGAAAATGTGTGGAAAACAACCAATTTTTGCGGCAATGATGGCCAAATCGTATGATCGTTTTAACGAAAAAAAATATGCGCATGAGCCGTGACCTGGAAGGAACAGAAGTTTTGGCTGTTATATGGGGTGAACTTTATGACTTGGTCGGCCAATTTTTTGTAATCGTTGGTGGTAACGTCGGTTTAACGAACGACCGATTTTTCCTTTATCGTTCGAAAAAACGCACGGTTTTGACCCGTCTATGGCCTTCATTACAGGCCTGCAATATAAAACCACAAATTTCCATGCAAAACAATGTACCACTTTGACATTCAAAAATATTGATTAGTTAGACCGCCATGGAGGTTAATCGTTGTCATGTCTCCTTTTTCCCACAGATGGACAATACAGAAATTATAACATTGTTGTTATCTCAACATGCGGTAAAACAGAAGATGACATCACAACCAATTCTTCAAGAGAAAACCCCGTTACCCCAAATCTTCATCCAACTCCCCATGAAGCACATCTGTCATCTGGTTCCTCCACACATGGGGAGGGTTTTCCCGATCCCTGTGATCCCGTCACCTCTTGGACAGCTCGTACTGAGTGGAAAACGTTCTCCTCTTCTGAAAGCGGCAAATATTTTATTCAGAAAGCTCATCTTCCTTCAAACGAGGGATCTCGCACAGTGGAGGAGGCTCAGGAGCCCTGCTCTTGTTCTGAGTGCGGGAAATGTTTTTCCTGTAGAAAGGTTCTTGCTGAACATCAGAAAACTCACGGAATGAAGACGTTTTCTTGCTCCGAATGCGGGAAAAGTTTTGCTTCTAAATCTTATCTTCGGACACACCAGAGAGTCCACACGGGGGATAAGCCTTATTCATGTTCGGTGTGTGGGAAGTGCTTTTCCCTGATGGCTGTTCTTGTTAACCATGAGAGAACGCACACTGGAGAGAAGCCGTTTTCATGTCCTGAGTGCGGGAAATGCTTCACGCAGAAATCATCCGCAATAATGCACCAGAGAATTCACGCCGGAGTGAAGCCGTTTTCATGTAACGAATGTGGAAAATGTTTTCGCCGGAAAGGATCATTGATCGACCATCAACACGTCCACATGGAAGAGAAGCCATTTTCCTGTCTGGAATGTGGAAAATATTTTTCCTCTAAAAAAGTTCTGGTTGAACATCAGAAAACTCACAGCGGAATGAATGAATTTTCGTGCTCCGAATGCGGAAAAGATTTCTCCTCTAAATATTCTCTAATGGCACACCAAAGACGTCACACGGGGGAAAAGCCTTATTCCTGTTCGAAGTGTGGGAAGTGTTTCTCGCTTTTGGCCATTCTGAATAAACATGAGAGAACGCACACTGGAGAGAAGCCATTTCCATGTCCTGTGTGCGGGAAATGTTTTGCACAGAAATCATCCGTAGCAGTGCACCAGGTAACCCACAGCGGAGTCAAGCCGTTTTCATGTTCCGAATGCGGAAAATGTTTTGCCCTGAAACAAGCCTTGACCTATCATCAACGGGTCCACACGGGAGAGAAGCCGTTTTCCTGTCTGGAATGTGGGAGACGGTTTTCCATATTGGCTAGTCTTAAAAGGCATCAGAAGACACACACAGGAGAGAAACCATTTTAATCACCCGAATGTGGGAAACTTTTCACCAAATTTCACCAGTCTTAAAGTGCATCAGAAAAGGCAGATGTATTCTTGGCCCGACTTAGCAAAGTCAGTGTTCCTGACAAAGACAAACTTGCCAAACATCAAATGTGTCACATGAGAGGGAAAAGCCTTTTTCATGCCAAGAGTGCGAGAAATGTTTTTCTCAGAAAAGCAATCTTATTACATATGAGAGAAGTCACTCCAGAGAGAAACCGTATTCCTGCACCGACTGTGGAAGATGTTTTTCCACCTCGGCAAATCTAACTTCACTTTGGAAAACTCACACCGAACAAAAATCATATTCACGTTTGGAGTGCGGGAAATGTTTTTCTCAGAAAAGCAATATCATTACACATCAGAAAAGTCACACCGGAGAGAAGCCGTATTCCTGCACTGACTGTAGGAGATGTTTTTCCACCACAGCAAATCTAACTTCGCACCGGAAAACTCACACCGGAGAAAAAACATATTTATGTTCAGAGTGCGGAAAATGTTTTTTCTCAGAAAAGCAATCTCATTACATACAAGAGAAGCCGTATTCCTGCACCGACTGTGGGAGATCCTTTTCCACCACAGTAAATCTAACTTTGCACCGGAAAACCTCACCGGAGAAAAACCATATTCATGTTCAGAGTGTGGGAAATGTTTTTTCTCAGAAAAGCAATCTCATTACATACGAGAGAAGTCACACTGGAGAGAAGCCGTATTCCTGCACCGACTTTGGAACAAGTTTTTCCACTGCAGCAGATCTTCACACCGGAAAACTCACGCCGGAGAAAACTGATATTCATGTTCAGAGTATGGGAAATGTTTTTCCTGGATAGCCTGCCTGCTCAGGCATCACAGGCACACGGGATAGAATCCATGTCTCTAGATCTCATCTTATCATGAGAAGACTCCCATGGTTTTTGTGGTCAAGCTGAAACAACAAAGGTTGAGGGTTTCACTGACTGCACTGAGTTGATGCTGAACTAAGCTCCTTTTTTTATCCCAATCACATTAAATATCAGTAAAGATTATTATTGTATTATTATCCTGTATTTGTGTGTATTATTTATTGCTATCAGTACATCGAAAAACCTGCAGTGTATGTCAGGGCAAAAATCAAATGTATTCGTTCTATCCTCTCCAATCCATGATCACCCCCCCGGGTTTCACTCCTTTAACCACTTCCCAACCACGCTATAGCTAAAGGACGGCTACAGCGCGGTTGTCTGGTTCTGGGACGTTGTCTATGGACGTCATTCCAGAACACGCCAGTGGTCCTACGGACACAGCTGATCACAGGATAAGGTAAACAGCCAATCACGGCGGCCTTTTACTACATGATCAGCTATGTTGCCCATCAGTGCCACCCACCTGTGCCCAGTAATGCCACCCATCAGTGCTGCCTAGCAGTGCCGCCCACCTGTGCCCATCAGTTCCACCCACCTGTGCCCAGGGGGGGGGGACATGTACACAGATCATCAGATCACTGATGATCAGTGTAGCCCCAGCAGCGCCACCTGTCAGTGCCACATTTCAGTGCCCATCTGAGCTGCCTTTCAGTGCCTGTCAGTGCTGCCTATCAGTGCCGCCTAACAGTGCCAGTCAGTGCCATATATGAGTGCTGCCTTTCAGTGCCCATCAGTGATGCCTGTCAATGCCCATCAGTGCCACCTACCAGTGCCTCCTCATCAGTGCCACCTATCTGTGCCCATCAGTGCAGCCTATCAGTGTCCATCACTGCAGCCTCATTAGTGCACATCAGTGAAGGAGGAAAATCACTTATTTACAAAATTTTATAACAAAAACTAAGAAACCATTTTTCAAAATTTTCAGTGGTTTTTGGTTTGTTTAAGAAAAAATAAAAAACCCCGAGGTGATTAAATACCACCAAAAGAAAGCTCTATCTGTCACAAAAAATTGATAAAAGTTTCATATGGGTACAGTGTTGCATGACCGCGCAATTGTCATTCAAAATGCGACAGCGCTGAATGCTGGAAATTGGCCTGGGCAGGAAGGGGGTAGAAGTGCCCTGTAGGCGAGGGGTTAAAGCATCACCCATGGAGATTTTTAAGTACCACAGTTTCTCACCATTCCACGAGCGTGTGCCATTTTAAAGCGTGACATGTTGGGTATTTACTCGCCGTAACATCCTCTTTCATATTTTACAAAAAAATTGGGGTATATATTTGTGTGTGTTTTTTTTCTTTTTTTAATCTGTGTATTTTTTCCAAAAAATAATATTCATTTTTAAAACTGCGCATTTAGGTTTCAGTTTTCGGCGCACCACTCATTCTATGTATTTAGAAATGTCCTATAAACACAGGATGAACAGAGCGACTGTGAATAAAGCCTTATTTATTTATTTCAGGTACTTATACAGCGCCGTCAATTTACGCAACGCTTTACATATATATTGTACATTCACATCAGTCCCTAACCCTCAAGGGGTGTACAATCTAAGGTCCCTAACTCACATTTATACATACACATATTAGGGCCAATTTAGACAGGAGCCAATTCACCTACCAGCATGTCTTTGGAGCGTGGAAGGAAACGGGAGTACCCGGAGTAAACACACACAGGCACAGGGAGAACATGCAAACTCCAGGCAGGAGGTGCCATGGTTGGGATTCGAACCAACGACCCTAGTACTGCCAGGCAGAAGTGCTAACCATTTAGCCACTGTGAAGCCTTAGGCCCAATGTACACTGGGTGTGGAGGTCCATCCCCGCTGATGGCAGCCTGTAAAACTCCCATGAGAGGGTGACAACTGCTGGGGCTGGACAGTAAATCAAGCCATACTAATGTTTAGGACAGTATGCTCCCTGGGACGAATGCCTGGCATGCAAGCAGACCAAGGGTGCTCAACCCGTGGGCCATGACCTCATGCTCTGGGATGGCGGGTCAGCAAGCCCAAATCGCCGGTTGCTCGCCTGCCATCAGAGTGCATGGAGCCAAGCGGCCGTGGAGGGAGCAGGAGCCACATAAGCCAATGATTCCTCTGCAGCGCTGGTGTCCTTTCCCCCCCCCCCCCTTCACAAATAGAGCTTTCTTTCGGTGGTATTTGATCGTCTGTGCGTTTTTTTAATTTTTATGCTATAAACAACAAAAAAAAGACCTAAAATTTTGAAAAAAAATCTATATTTTTGACTTTTTGCTATAAAACATGTCCAGTAAAAAAAATGTATTAACCACTTGCCCTCCAGTGGATTCCCATCCCCCCCCCCCCCTTTCCTGACCAGGCCAAATTTTGAGATACACTGCTACGTTACTTTAAGTGACAAACGCGTGGTCATGCAACGCTACACTGAGATGAAATTTACGTCCTTTTTTTTTTCCCCCCATTTGATTGTGGTATTTGATCGCCTGTGCGGTTTTTTTATTTTTATGCTATAAACAAAAAAAAAAGACCTACAATTTTGAACCAAAAAAAAACATATTTTTAACTTTTTGCTATAAAACAAATTTTGTCATAAATTTAGGCCAAAATGTATTCTGCGACATGACTTTGCTAAAAGAAAAAAAAAAAATTGCAATACGTGCAAATTAATTGGTTTACATGAAAGTTATAGCTTCTAAAAATGCCGGTGTATATATTGTGCTTTTTTGTTTTTTTTTTTCTTTCTTTCCTGTCCTACTGCCCCCCACCTGTCACCCAGCTATATTTTTATGCTATAAACAAAAAAAAGACATACAATTTAAAAAAAAACACTACATTTTTGACTTTTTGCTATAAAACATGTCCAGTAAAAAAATTTAAAAAAATCAAATTTTGTCATAAATTTAAGCCAAAATGTATTCTGATACATGTCTTTGCTAAAAAAAAATCGCAATATGTGCAAATTAATTGGTTTACGTGTATAAGTTATAGCTTCTACAAATGGTATAGATCAGCAATGAGCAAACTACGGCCCGGCGGACCTTTTAATCCGGCCCGCGGAGCGTGATACAAAAAAAAAACAGCCAGGGCAGCGCGCTCAAATGCAATGATTGGCCAGTCTCGCTGCCACTCACATCCTGATAGCCAGTGATTGGCTGTCAGGATGTGTGTAGGCGGGGCAGCGTTACGAACGTGAGGGGAGCTAGGCTCCTCTCACAGTCCGCCCTGAAGACCGGAACGGCGCGGGAACACGGCGAGAGGAACGCGCGGAGCAAAGGTAAGTGAATTGACACAGGGGGGACTTGGCTTACTACTTGGGGGGAATAGTACTGTGGGGGATGAAATACTATATGGGTGATGAATTAATATGGGGAATGAATTACTATAGGGGGGATGAATTATTATATGGGGGATGAATTACTATAGGGGGGATGAATTACTATAGGGGGGATGAATTACTATATGGGGGATGAATTACTATATGGGGGATGAATTACTATGGGGGATGAATTACTATGGGGGATGAATTACTATATGGGGGATGAATTACTATGGTGGATGATTTACTATATGGGGGATTAATTACTATGGGGGAATATTACTATACTTACTATGGATGACACATACACATCATTCATCTACTCTTGGTCCGGTCCCCGGGTCCAATATATGAACCCATTGCGGCCCTCAAGTCAAAAAGTTTGCCCACCCCTGGTATAGATACTGGAGTGTTTTTTTTTTTCCCTCCTGTCCTGCTGCCCCCCACCTGTCACCCAACTTTTGTAGCTACCTCCGAAATTCAAAGCAAATTTGTCAAGCCCTGTTCTAACAGGAAAGCACAGAGAGGTAAGTGCGCGCTAAAATTAACTGAGCTGCTGAAACACCAAAAGCTACCAAAAAAACCTCCAAAGCATCCATATAAAAAAGTATAATAGTCACATATACAATAAATGATGAATATATATGAAAATATTCAATAAAGTGACCAGTGCTGTGTAACAAAGTGCTTATAAAAAAATGAATAAAGTGACTTGGTGACAACATATATCTTTGTCACTATATAGTGACTTTTAGTGTCCTTCATAAAGTGCTGGTATAGTAATGTCAATGTCCAAAGATGGGTGTATGGAAGATCTGATGATGATCTTCAATTGCTGGTGATCTATCCAATACTAAGGTGATGTGTCCAGTAATGTAAAGATTGCGCACTCACCAGATGCGCAATCAAATAGCGCATTGAGAGATAACACTCTCAGTAGGTCAACTGGAGGCCCCCTTAAAGGTAAGTATGGTCTGGAGTTCCCTCACTGCTTCCTCTGTTGTCAGCAATGGCTCTGCCATTCTCCTAATGCAGCTCTGTGGGTTGTTAAAGCTTCAAAATGTGTTCCCAAACCTCCCACTTCCCTTACAACAGCGTAGAATTCACCTGTTCTAACAGATGGCTTGAAGCAAGTGGGGGCGATAGCGTTTACCAGCCGGGAACCCGTATCCCGCCATAGTGGGGCGATGGCATCGGCCGATTTTCGCGGTTCCTCCTCATTTCTTTTATCAGTCATGCTGGAAAATTTGCAAAAAACAACCGATTTTCACAATCATTGGTGGAAACAGAACGACCGATGTTTCACTTTTTTGGACGAAAAGTCGGCCGATAAACGAACTGTCTATGGCCTGCATCACTATGCAACCATGGATGTCCAAAACAACGTCCAAAACTTTATTAACCACTTGGCCTCCAGAGGATTTACCCCCCTTCCTGACCAGTCCATTTTTTTGCATTACTTTAACTGACAATTGCGCGGTCATGCAACACTGCACCCAAATGAAATTTACGTCCTTTTTTTCCCATGAATTGAGGTTTCTTTTGGTGGTATTTGATCACCTCTGAATTTTTTTGTTTTTGTGCTATAAAAAAAAAAATGACCAACAATTTTGAGAAGAAAAAAATATTTTTGACTTTTTGCTATTAAACATGTCCAGAAAAAAAAATTAAAAAAAGAAGAAGCAATTTCTTCATAAATTTAGACCAAAATGTATTCTGCTCCATGTCTTTGCTAAAAAAAAATCCCAATACGTGTAAATGAATTGGTTTACGTGAAAGTTATAGCATTTACAAATGGCGGTATAGACACTGGGATTTTTTTTTTCTTCCTACTAGTAATGGCGGCGATCCGTGACTTTTAGCGGGACTGCGGCAGGCAGTCTGACACTGGGGGGGGGGGAGCTAACTTGGTGTCACTGACATCCCCAGTGACACCAATACAATGATCACTGCTAAAAAAACAGCACTGCACTGTACTAATGGCACTGGGCAGGAAGGGATTAATGTGAGGGGTGATCAGTGTTTTACTAGGGGGTGGGGGGGGGGGTGCTTCACTGTAAGCAAACTGATTGGGATGGCTGTGCTGTGTTTTGTAAACAAAACAGTCTTTCTACCTGTTGGTGATTGTCAGTAATCACCGGGCTCCAGTGGGTAATCACCGGCTGGTACCTGGTGTTTGATATCCATGGCGGCGTGGGTAAGGCGAGCACGCCATATATACATGATTTTGCGCATCCGTGCCGCCGTGTAGCAGTATATCTGCTATACGGCTGTGGGGAAGGGGGTAAAGCACTATAAATGCCAATCAAAGCCCTTGCCACTACATAAAATGGTAAGCTTGCAGTCCTGTTCACACGTTGTATTTGCTTTGCTTGAATAATTATGCATCACTTTTTTGGTGCTTCAAAGCCTCCATAGAAGTCTATCACAACACTCACTAAAAGCACCTGCAGCATTTGAGAGGCATTTATCTTCACTTTGTTTTGGAGGTATTGCAGGTATGAGATATCCCAGGATGCACTGGGAAACCAACAAGCGAACCAGAAAGACATTATCAGCAGTCACTACTGGTTCATGTGTATATATTCTGGAAGTGTCTGGTTCAGACATCACATATGTTGTGCAGAAGGAAGGTGAGCGGGGTTTGGACTGAAGTGGAGCAACTCCCTGACAGCACGCGTGGTGTGCAACAGGGGAATGCTATACTACTGAGTGGTGGATCAGCAAAGCTTGGGGTTACTACTGAGTGGGGGATCAGCAGAGCTGGGGGTTACTACTGAGTAGGAGATCAGCAAAGCTGGGGTTTACTACTGTGTGGGGGATCAGGAGAGCTGGGGGTTACTACTGAGTGGGGGATCAGCAGAGCTGGGGGTTACTACTGAGTGGGGGATCAGGAGAGCTGGGGGTTACTACTGAGTGGGAGATCAGCAGAGCTGGGGGTTACTAAAGAATGGGGGATCAGCAGAACTGGGGGTTACTACTGAGTGGGAGATCAGCAGAGCTGGGGGTTACTAATGAATGAGGGATCAGCCGAGCTGGGGGTTACTAAAGAAAGGGAGATCAGCAGAACTGGGGGTTACTACTGAGTGGGAGATCAGCAGAACTGGGGGTTACGACTGACTGGGAGATCAGCAGAGCTGGGGGTTACTACTAAGTGGGGGATCAGCAGAGCTGGGGGTTACTAAAGAATGGGGGATCAGCAGAACTGGGGGTTACTACTGAGTGGGAGATCAGCAGAACTGGGGGTTACGACTGACTGGGAGATCAGCAGAGCTGGGGGTTACTACTAAGTGGGGGATCAGCAGAGCTGGGGGTTACTACTGAGTGGAAGATCAGCAGAGCTGGGGTTTACTACTAAGTGGGGGATCAGCAGAGCTGGGGGTTACTACTGAGTGGGAGATCAGCAGAGCTGGGGGTTACTAATGAATGAGGGATCAGCAGAGCTGGGGGTTACTACTGAGTGGAAGATCAGCAGAGCTTGGGATTACTACTGAGTGGAAGATCAGGAGAGCTGGGGCTTACTACTGAGTGGAAGATCAGGAGAGCTGGAGCTTACTACTGAGTGGAAGATCAGGAGAGCTGGGGGTTACTACTGAGTGGAAGATCAGCAGAGCTGGGGGTTACTACTGAGTGGGAGATCAGTAGAGCTGGCGGTAATATTGAGTGGGAGAACAGCGGAGCTGGGGTTACTAGTCAGAGATGAGCAGAGCTAGGGGTTACTACTGAGTAGGGGATCAGAAGAGCTGGGGGTTGCTACTGAGCACGAGTTCTGCTGAACGAGGGTACCATTGAGTTGGGGATCTTCTCAACAGGGGTACTAATGAGCTGGAGATCTGCTGAGTAGGGGGAACTGATGAGCTGGGGATCTCCCTTTAAAACAAATCGCAAATCAACACACCCACAGGGCATTTGCCAAGCTTCAAAAAAGCATCACAGAAGCATCAAAAACACATACAAAAAGCCCGTTGAAGTGGTAGGCGCTGAAAGCAAGTGTAAATGGGCCTTCGTGTCTTAGACCTGTATGGAAATGTAAACCCCACCTGAAGCAAAGGCCTTTAGAAAGGATTGTAGCTAGGATCATGATGTCACGACAGCCAGTCCTTCCAGTAGTTGGAACGGGCGGACACTATGCTCCTCACAAGACAAGCTGCTTCTTTTAAAGGCATAGTTCACCTTTACAATGAAACTACCTGCCAAGTAAGGAGCACCTCTACAAAACAATACACTGGGCAGCTTTCTCGCCTCTGATGCAGCAACTCTGAGTTCAGGCATGTACTCCACAAGACCTCTGAAGAAGGTATGCCGTGGCAGTAGCAGGTCCTGTAAGTTGTGAGGTGGGGCCTTCATTGGATCAGACGTGTTTTTCCAGCACATCCCACAGATGCTGAATGGATTGAGATCTGGAGAATTTTGAGGCCAAGTCAACACCTCAAACTCATTGGTGTTCCTCAAACCATTCTTGGACCATTTTTGAAGTGTGGTAGGGCACATTATCCTGCTGAAAGAGGCCACCGCCATCAGGGAATTCCGTTTCCATGAAGGGGTGTACTTGGTGAGCAACAATGTTAAGGTAGGTGGTACATGTCAAACTAACATCCACATGAATGGCAGGAGCCAAGGTTTCCCAGCAGAACATTGCCTAAAACATCACACTGCCTACACTGGCTTGCCCTCTTCCCATACTGCATCCTGGTGCCATCTCTTCCCCAGGTAAGTGACGCACCTGGCCATCCACATGATGTAAAAGAAAACACGATTCATCAGACTAGGCCACCTTCTTCCATTGCTCTGTGGTCCAATTCTGATGCTCACTTGCCCATTATAGGCTCTTTTGACTATGGACACAGGTCAGCATGGACACCCTGAGCGGTCTGCGGTCATACAGCCCCATACACACAAAACTGTGATGATCATATTTTCTGCTTTCAACATATCAACTTCAGGGACAACATATTCACTTGCTGCCTAATATATTCCATCCACTTTCTGATGCCACTGTAAGAGATAAAATTATTCACCTAACGGTGAATATCGGTGTATATATACAGTTGTGTTCAAAATAATAGCAGTGTGTTGAAAAAAGTGAATAAAGCTCAAAATCCTTCTAATAGCTTTTATTTCCATACACACAAATGCATTGGGAACACTACACATTCTATTCCAAATCAAAACATGAAGAAAAATATATCAAATTTGTGTTGTTCCTCTAAAAAAATGGAAGAAAAGTGAATATTAGAGTGTTCAAAAAAATAGCAGTGTTTGTATTCTTCTTTACAAACTCAAACATTCACTATATAAACTGAAAAATGTTTGAAGATTTTGCTTTCCTTTGAATCACTTAATGAATATTTAGTTGTATAAGCACTGTTTCTGAGAACTGCTGTACATCTGTGTTGCATGGAGTCAACCAACTTCTGGCACCTGTGAACAGGTATTCCAGCCCAGGATGATTGGACTACATTCCACAGTTCTTCTCTATTTCTTGGTTTTGCCTCAGAAACTGCATTTTTGATGTCACCCTACAGGTTTTCTATTGGATTAAGATCCAGGGATTGGGCTGGCCACTCCATAACGTCAATCTTGTTGGTCTGGAACCAAGATGTTGCACGTTTACTGGTGTGTTTGGGGTCGTTGTCTTGTTGGAACACCCATTTCAAGAGCATTTCCTCTTCAGCATAAGGCAGCATGACCTCTTCAAGTATTCTGATGTATTCAAACTGATCCATGATCCCTGGTATGCAATAAATAGGCCCAACACCGTAGTATGAGAAACATCCCCATATCATGATGCTTGCACCACCATGCTTCACTGTCTTCACAGTGTACTGTGGCTTGAATTCAGTGTTTGGGGGTCGTCTGACAAACTGTCTCCGGCCACTAGACCCAAAAAGAACAATCTTACTTCATCAGTCCACAAAATGTTGCACCATTTCTCTTTAGGCCAGTCAATGTGCTCTTTGGCAAATTGTAACCTCTTCAGCACATGTCTTTTTTTCAACAGTGGGACTTTGCGGGGGCTTCTTGCAGATAGCTTGGCTTCACATAGGGGTCTTCTAATTGTAACAGTACTCACAGGTAACTTTACACCTTCTTTGATCTTCCTGGAGCTGATTGTTGGCTGAGTCCTTGCCATTTTGGCTATTCTTCTATCCATTCGAATGGTAGTTTTTTGCTTTCTTCCACGTCTTTCAGGTTTTGGTTGCCATTTTAAAGCATTTGCAATCATTTTAGCTGAGCAGCCTATCATTTTCTGCACTTCTTTATATGTTTTCCCCTCTCCAATCAACTTTTTAATCAAGGTACGCTGTTCTTCTGAACAATGTCTGGAACGACCCATTTTCCTCAGAATTTCAGAGAGAAATGCACTGTAACCAGCATGTACAACATTTGCTGCCTTCCTTCCTTAAATAAGGGCAATAATTGCCACCTGTTTTTCAAAGAATGAATGACCTCACTAATAGAACTCCACACTGCTATTATTTTGAACATGCCCCTTTCAATTAGTGATTCAATTACACAGAATCAGCAGCATGCATGTCATGACTGTTGGGTCTGTTGGATTTCTATTACTCTACTACACGTGCTAGTAAATTATTTGCCATGTAGAAATATCATTTGTACCAAAAACAGTGATTGATCAGGTTAGTGATGTCTGACTGCTATTATTTTGAACACAACTGTATATATATATATATATACACACTATATTGCCAAAAGTATTGGGCCAGCCCTCCAAATCATGTGATTCAGGTGTTCCAATCCCCTCCATGTACACAGGTGTATATAATCCAGCCCCTAGGCATGCAGACTGCTTCTACAAACATTGGTGAAAGAATGGGTCGCTCTCAGGAGCTCAGTGACTCAAAGCGTGGTCCCGTGACAGGTGGCCACCTGGGCAATAAGTCCATCCATGACATTTCCTGGCTACTAAATATTCCACACTCAACTGTTAGTAGGATTATAACAAAGTGGAAGCAAGGAGAACGGTACTTGCCTGACTGCATTGTGCCAAGTGTAAAGTTTGGTGGAGGGGGGATTATGGTGTGGGGTTGTTTTTCAGGGGTTGGGCTTGGCCCCCTAGTTCCAGTGAAGGGACCTCTTAAGGCGACACTTTGGACAATTTCATGCTCCCAACTTTGTGGGAAGAGTTTGGGGATGGACCTTCCTGTTCCCACATGACTGCCCACCAGTGCACAAAGCAAGGTCCATAAAGACATGGAGGAGCCAGTTTGGGGTGGAGGAACTTGACTGGCCTGCACAGAGTCCTGACCTCAACCCCATAGAACACCTTTGGGATAAATTAGAGCGGAGACTGCGAGCCAGGCCTCCTCCCCTGACATCAGTGCCTGACCTGACAAATGTGCTTCTGGAAGAATGGTCCAACCTTCCCATAGACACCCTCCTAAACCTTGTGGACGGCCTTCCCAGAAGAGTTGAAGCTGTTATAGCTGCAAAGGGCGGGGCCAACTCAATATTGATCCCTACGGACTAAGACTGGGAGGGGCCATTAAAGGTCATGTGTGTGGAAAGGCTGGCGGCCCAATACTTGGGGCAATATCGTGTATTTATATATATATGTTCTTGTGAAGGTTGAGCACATCTACGGATATATTAAAGAATGACTTATCTGGAGGGACTTTCCTCCTTCCATAACACAGAGGACATCTGGACAGAAGGATGTGATGGGAGGTATTGCCATGACAACCAGACATTTCCTCTCATCTCCTGATCTACACCAAAACAATGACACCAACAATCTGGCCGGTTTGAGGGAAACTACAGAGAACAATAATGAAAATTCAGTACTGAGATGTATTTATTTTTGTAGCTCAGACCAGAAATATTCAGGAAACCCTCAACACCAAAAATTCCCCCCTCTATGATCACAATACTCCACCTACACAGGAAACACTACTCTGACTTCCGGTGTTTGCTTTCCACGGCCGCCCAGCCTCCTCCTGGTTGCCTTAGTGACGCAGAACGGCCTGACTAAATAATCTTGCAATCTATAGTTAGTGATTTAGGTGGCGTAGTAGTGTATAGACACCACTTGAGGGCGCCCGTCTGCCTTGTAACTGCAGGAAGTGTCAGTTGCAAGAAGGCTGTCCGCCATTTTGTTGTAGCCCTGAGGACGTCTTTGGAATTGGAGCTGATTTTTCCAAGACTTTCCAGTGGTGTGAGTGTGGAGAGTGTGTGCCCAGTGAGGAGGAGGTAATAATGTCTTTTTATTATGAGAAAAGGGGGTCCCAGCACTGTGTGTGGACTGGATGGGGGGGATCATGTCACCTTCACACATCATCATCTGATGTGGAAAACATTGGATGGGGGGATGGGGAGGATGCCACTGGGGACATAATCCCTAAAATTATATACATTTTTATCACAAATTGCACTCAGTTCAGATTTGTTAGATCTCATCAGTGCAGGACTGGCCGTTGTGGCTTTTAGGGTCGGTTCACACTATAGAAACGCAGTCAAGATGCGTTCCGGATGTGTTTCCGCATGCACGTTTTGGCGCGTTCTGGTGCGTTTTTGGTGCGTTCCGGAGCATTTTTGATGTGTTTTACCGCGTTACAGTACAGTTCTGTGCAGGAAAAAGGCAGCCTGTTCTAGTTTTTTTTTCTGCATTCGGAATGCACTGGAACTGTAAGCAGTGATGTAACCTATGACATTGACAACCATATCACCTACTTTCTGTGCGTTTTGGATGCAGCAAAAAAGCAACTAAAATGCATGGAGTGTGAACTGGTCCTTAGGTCATAACGTCACTTCTGGGTCAGGACAAGCTCCAAGGATCAGGGCCTTCCTAACCCTCTTGTATTGAACTGTATTGTCCCCCATTATATTTATTTATTTCAGGTACTTACAGTGAAGGAAATGCGTATTTGCTCCCCTGCTGATTTTGAATGTCCGCCCACTCACAAAGAAATGATCAGTCTAAAAATCGAATGTTCGGTGTATTGTAACACTGAGAGACAGAATAGCAACAACAAATTCAGCAGAAATGCATGTCTAACAAATGATGACTGATTTGCATGTTCATAAGGGAAGTAAGTGTTTGATCCCCTATCATTCAGCAGGATTTCTGGCTACCAGGTGTCTTTCATACAGGTAACAAGCTGAGATTAGAAGCAGTCTCCTAAATGGAGTGCTGCCAATCTCATTTTGTTACCTGTATAAAAGACACCTGTCCACAGGAGCAATCAAACAATCAGATTCCAAACTCTCCACCATGGCAAAGACCAAAGAGCTGTCCAAGGATGTCAGGGACAAGATTGTAGACCTACACAAGGCTGGACTGGGCTACCAAACTAACGCCAAGCAGCTTGGTGAGAAGGTGACAACAGTTGGTGCAATCATTCGCAAATGGAAGAAACACAAAACAACTGTCAGTCTCCTTAGGTCTGGTGCACCATGGACGATCTCACCTAGTGGAGTGTCAATGATCATGAGAACAGTGAGGAATCATCCCAGAACTATACGTGGGGATCTTGTCAATGATCTCCAGGCAGCTGGGACCACAGTCACCAAGAAAACAATTGGTAACACACTACGCCGACAAGGATTGAAATCCTGCAGTGCCCGCAAGGTCCCTCTGCTCAAGAAAGGACATGTCCAGGCCCGTCTGAAGTTTTCCACTGGACATCTGAATGATGCAGAGGAGGACTGGTTGGAAGTGTTGTGGTCAGATGAGACCAAAATCGAGCTCTTTGGCATCAACTCAACTCGCCGTATTTGGAGGAGGAGGAATGCTGCCTATGACCCCAAGAACACCATCCCAACTGTCAAACGTGGTGGAAACATTCTGCTTTGGGGGTGTTTTTTTGCTAAGGGGACAGGACAACTGCACCACAAAAAAGGGACGATAGACGAGGCAATGTACCGTCAAATCTTGGGTGAGAACCTTCTTCCCTGAGCCAGGGCATTGAAAATGGGTCGTGGATGGGTGTTCCAGCATGACAATGACCCAAAACACACGGCCAAGGCAACAAAGGAGTGGCTCAAGAAGAAGCACATAGAGGTCCTGGAGTGGCCTAGCCAATCTCCAGACCTTAATCCAATTGAAAATCTGTGGAGGGAGCTGAAAGTTCAAGTTGCCAAACGTCAGCCACCAAACCTTAATGACTTGGAGAGGATCTGCCAACAGGAGTGGGCCAAAATCCCTCCTGAGATGTGTGCAAACCTGGTGGCCAACTACAGGAAACGTCTGACCTCTGTGATTGCCAACAAGGGATTTGCCACCAAGTGCTAAGTCATGTTTTGTGAAGGGGATCAAATACTTATTTCCCTCATGAACATGCAAATCAGTCATCATTTGTTAGACATGCATTTCTGCTGAATTTGTTGTTGCTATTCTGCCTCTCAGTGTTACAATACACGGCACATTCGATTTTTAGACTGATCATTTCATTGTGAGTGGGCAAACATTCAAAATCAGCAGAGGAGCAAATACTTATTTCCTTCACTGTATATAGCGCCGTCAATGTATGCAGTGCTTTACATATATATTATACATTCACATCAGTCCCTAACCCTCAAGGGGTGTACAATCTAAAGTCCCTAACTCACATTCATACATTCATATACTAGGGCCAATTTACACAGGATCCAATTCACCCACCAGCATGTTTTTGGAGTGTGGGAGGAAACCCACGCAGGCACAGGGAGAACATACAAACTGCAGGCAGGTGGTGCCGTGGTTGGGATTTGAACCAATGACCCTATTACTGCGAGGTGGAAGTGCTAACCATTTAGCCACTGTGCTGCCACATTGTATATTATTATATATTGTAAAGTTCTGAGCAAACTGTTGGCGCTATATAAATACTGCATAATAATAATGACAAGAAGGGGAGTGGAGCGGACATGTCTGATCTCCTCTCTCCCCTCTAGCCACCGGTGCACAGTGAACCAATCCTGGGCCCGCAGATGGGCAAGTGGAGCAGATGGGGGGAGGTTCACATGGGAGGGGGCAGAGATTGGCACGGTAGTGGGCTGTGTGAAAGCAATCAAGTGGCAGCAGTGCTGAAGGTTAAAAAAAACTACCTGCCCAGCGCCCAGAACTACATTTGCCGAGCATTTGGCGATATAAATTCAACATCCCTGCAAAACAAAAGCCTGTGTAGCATTCAGCCCAATGTACCTTGCTCTGCTTTTTTGACAGTGTGTGCTTTGGAAACAAACTTCAATTTCAATGACAAAGGGATACAGAAGAGTGGGAGTATTCACAAAGACAGAAGGATCTGTAGAAGGACGTCATGATGGAGAATCCGCTGCCCCTCACATCACCTGGTAAGAGGAGATTTTCATTTCTTGTATTGAGGATCCACCTAGATACACACATCCTCTGATATAAAGACATAGAAACAATGTATTCAGTCAGTGTGTGCGTTTCCTACAGATGGATCCTGCAAGGGAAATTCCCCAGAGAGATGTCCCCGTCCTCTGAATTCCCGGGACTCCGCACAGGAACATCAGGAGATCCCTCAGGAGGATCAGGTAGATTATGCTTCAACAACTATACTAAGGGTCCTTTCACACGAGCGTTCCGTTTTTTCTTCTTCAGTTCAGTCAAGGTTTTTGAAAGAAAAAACGGACGAGTTTACATCCGGTTTTTTATCCATTTACATCCATTTTTTCATGTGTTTAGATCTGTTTTTCATCCGTTTAGATCCATTTTCATCCATCTACATCCGTTTTTTGGTCCGTTTTCATCTGTTGACATCCGTTTTTCGTCCGTTACAGTTTTTTTTGTGGAAGAAAATTAGGGTTTACTTCCATTCAAAAAAATAGATGTTAACGGATGCGGACATTAACGGATGTAAAAAGATGTTCATCCGTTTACATCCGCAAGTCCATAGAAATACATGGGGGTCAGTTTTCATCCGTAAACAGATGAAAAACGGACCTATGGAACGCCCGTGTGAAAGAGCCCTTAATACATTATACAAAGGCATAGTGCATCATTGTATTTTTATTAATTTCTATTTTTAAGAATGAAGTTTTAACAGTTAAAGTAGAAGTAAAGGAAGAAGCTGAAGATCTGTATGTGATGGGTGATGATCTATGTAAGGAGGAGGAGATCTCTCCAGAGATCAGCACAGGTGAGGAATAAACACTAAATCCAGAGCAGAGTCCCAGATCCTCCTTGTTCAGTCACTACAACAATCTCTTCTCCCCCCTCCTCTGTCAGTAGACAGTAATGGGGGAGAGTATGTGCCCAGTGAGGGGGGTCAGGAGCCATCAGCCTCTATTAGACTCCAGCTATGAGCCATGGAAGGAGGAGGAGATGCCTCCAGAGATCAGCACAGGTGAGGAATAAACACTAAATCCAGGGAAGAGTCCCAGATCCTCCTTGTTCAGTCACTACAACAATCTCTTCTTCTCCCCCCTCCTCTGTCAGTAGATAGTAATAGGGGGACACTATGTGCCCAGTAGGGGGGTCAGGAGCCATTAGCCGCTATCAGGCTTGGTTCACATCTGTGTGGGTAGTGTTGCTGTGAGACCCCACAAATACCTGCAGCCGCACCATCCACACAGAGGAATGCCGACCCGCGAGTGGGTGACATTAATTCTAATGGCATGCCACCCTCACTGGAAACAGCAACTGTACTGGGAACCTCAGTGCCCGCGCGGACTGCGATTTCCGAAGAAGTGCAGGGATCAGCCCGGGGGCACGGAAGTCCATTCAAATGAATGGGCTCTCGTGCCCGCGCAAAACAACGGCCGCACATATGTGAACCTGGCCTTAGACTCCGGCTCTCCTCCTCACATCATGTCATTGAGACGTTACCAGTCTCCCCCCACACACACTCTCTGGGGTCTCTCATACATCTCAGTACAGGGGGCTTCACTCTCATCTTTATTCACAGATCCCGGAGACACTCAGAGAGACATCAAAGCTGAGGAGGAGGAAGAAGAACATGTGAGGATTAAAGAGGAGGAAATCCCTATAGAGATCAGAAAAGGTCAGTAATAAATACTTGATGCAGAAGCAATCCATAAACTACATAATATCATCTTGGAGGTAAATCAGATTGTGTTTTCACACAGAGACATTTTCTTTCGTAGGAGAATATCAGGATAGTAATTTAGATATAGTAAAGGTGTAAGTCATGGGTGCTCAACCTGTGGTCCTCCAGGTGTTGCAGAACTACAAGTCCCATGAGGCATTGTAAGGCTGACAGTTTCACGCATGACTCCCAAAGGCAGAGGCATGATCGGACTTGTGGTTCCGCAACACCTGGAGGGTCACAGGTTGAGCACCCACGGTGTCAATCTGTATTTTAAAGGCCAAATGCAACACTTGTTTATATTTCATGATATGATCGGCTCCTGACATCTTTAAAATGTCCTGCTATTTAAAGTGTAAAGCTCAGACATGAAATATGAACAAAGCACATCCATCTATAGTGTGTACTTGTCTCAGTTCAGAGCACTAAGTGCTGATTCACACATGTGTGGTGCGAGTGAAGCTCAGGTTTCACAGCTACTTGATACAGTATGACGTGTGCGGTTTAGAAATGGTTCCCATAGATGTCAATAGCCTATAATCTGCACCAGAACTGGACCGCACTGCTCAGAAATCGGACATGACTTTTTCAATCCACACTGCCAGTGTACTGGACATTTGTTAACAGGCACCACAGGAAGCAATGTTATTTCACATGTCATGCGGATTGGATGCGGTTCAAACTGCATCCAATCCTCATATATGTGAACCGGCCCTAAGTGTCATTTCTGTCTGCTGCTTCATTCCTTTACTATCAGGATGAATCACTTCTAAAAAGTTTTCCTGACACAAGAGAAAAATGGTGACAGGGGAGGGACCTCCAACAGATTGACAGCCTCAGCTCTGTTCCTGTGTGTTGTGTGGAGGGGGGTGTGTCTCTTCCCTCCAATCAGCTCTCAGAGCTCTCCTCACTGAGCTCAGCAGTGTGTAATTTCAGCTCTCCGCCCCCTTTTATATGTACTTTCAGCCAAGCTTTATAAATTCAGCACTTTGAACAGATGTAAAGAAGAGAATACTGCAGATAAACACATACAACTTATGTAGGAGGATTTGTGTCATCTCTGTGTATCACCAGAGGCCAGTCACTTCACTGGGGATATGGAAGGGTTCATTGTTACATAGTTACCCACATGGAAGAAAACTAGATTTGAAATATATTTTAAAAATATTATTCCCAAATATATTGCCATATATTTTAAATGCTACAATTTTGGACGTGTTCAATATATATATATATATATATATATATATATATATATATATATATATATATATATATATCATGTTGAAATGCATTTTTATTACAAAATATATGAAAAATATTTTTAAAAATACATTTCAAATATACTGTATGTCTTTAAAAATACAAATCTATATTTTTGGAATGCATTTACAAATATATGTAAAAATATATGTAAAATGACTTTTTTATATATTAAAAAAATCTAAAGAATATACTTTAAAAAAATATATTTTTAAAAAGTTTTTTTTAAAATATATTCTTGATTTTTTTTGACATATAAAAAAGTTATTTTACCATATATTTTTACATATATTTGTAAATTCATTCCAAAAATGTAGATTTGTATTTTTAAAGACATACAGTATATTTGAAATTTATTTTTAAATATATTTTTCATATATTTTGTAAAAAAACACATTTCAACATGCAGTGTGTGTATGTATATATGTATATATGAGTATATATATATATATATATATATATATATAGTATACTGCATGTTGAAATGTGTTTTTTTTTACAAAATACATGAAATACATACATACATTTCAAATATACTGCATGTCTTTAAATATGGCCAAAATTATAGCAGTATGTTTGGGAAGAATATTTTTAACATATATTTCAAATATATTTTTCTTCCATGTGGGTAGTCTGGCTGAAAAAAGACAAAAGTCCATCCAGTTCAACCATTAAAAAAGAAAAAACCCCCAAAAAAACACAAAAGTTGGCTCACAACCACTTTAATTCACAGAAGTTATTCTCTCTCACTTCTTATTTCATGCAGATGGACAGTTTAGAGAACATAGCATGGGAAAGCTTCCTATTCTCTCCACGGATGACAGAACTGAAGATGATATGACTTGTGATTCTTTAAATGAAAGCCCCATCTCCCTAATTCTTCATCCAACACTTGCAGATCCTTTATGTGGTCCTCCGACCAATGGGGGAAGTTCTACCAGTCCCCCCCATCCCATCACCCATCGCACAGTTTGCAGAGAGGGAGAAACATTTCCTTGTTCTGACTGCGGCAAACGTTTTAACCAGAAAGCTCATCTTGCTTCCCACCGGAGGACCCACGTGGCGAAGGAGCCCCAGTCTTGTTCTGAGTGCGGGAAATGTTTTCCTTCTAGAAAAGCTCTTACTGAACACCACAGAACCCACATCGGAATGAACCCTTTTTTATGTCTCGAATGCGGGAAACTGTTCTCTTCAAAATGGTCTCTTATGAGACACAAAAGGGTTCACACGGGAGAGAAGCCATACACGTGCTCGGAATGCGGCCATTGTTTTTCCCTGTTGACCAGTCTTATTAAACACGAGAGGACACACACCGGAGAGAAACCATTTTCATGTCCCGATTGCGGGAGATGCTTTAGACAGAAATCCGATGCAGTAACGCATCAGAGAACTCATTCTGGGGTGAAGCCGTTTTCGTGTTCTGAATGTGGAAAACATTTTACCCGAAAAGGAGCTCTGATTGCTCATCAGCATGTGCACACGGGAGAGAAGCCATATTCATGTTCAGTGTGCGGGAAATGTTTTGCCACTAGCACTCACCTTAACTACCATGAAAAGACTCACATGTCTGAAAAGCCGTTTTCATGCTCTGAATGTGGAAAGTCTTATGCTCAGAGAGGAAACCTCATTTTCCACCTCAGATCTCACACGGGAGAGAAGCCGTTTTCATGCCCCGAGTGCGGGAAATGTTTTCCCCACAAGGACAGTCTTATTAAACACCAGAGATGTCACACGGGGGAGAAGCCGTTTTGCTGCGCGGAATGCGGGAGATGTTTTTCCTGCAGACAAAGCCTTATTTCGCACCAGCTGGCTCACGTGGGGGCGAGGCCGTATTCCTGTTCGGAATGTTGGAGATGTTTTTCTAGGAAAAAAAACCTAATCACGCATCAACGTGTTCACACGGGAGAGAAGCCGTATTCTTGTGTGGAGTGCGGGAAATGTTTCATCTCCAGATCTCATCTTAACTATCATGAAAAGACGCACATGTCTGAAAAGCCGTTTTCCTGTTCTGAATGCGGGAAGTCGTATACGCTGAGACGGAACCTCCTATTACACCAGAGATCTCATACGGGGGAAAAGCCGTTTTCATGCTCTGAATGTGGGAAAGGGTTTCCTCAAAAAGACAGTCTTATTAAACACCAGAGAAGTCACACCGGAGAAAAGCCGTTCCCCTGCAATAAATGCGGGCGATGTTTTTCTCAGAAACGGTATCTTGTTTCCCACCAGTCGGCTCATTCAGGGTGACGCCGCATTTCTGTCTATATTGTGGATGGTGTTTCACTGACAAATACTGAAATCTGTATGTAGGAGGAGCTACACTAGGAAATGAATGTCATTTACAGAATTGAATTGTTTAAACAAATGGCCCCAATCTGTAACTGGCCTTCACAGCAAGGAGCACATGGAAGGGAACAATAAAAGAGGAAAATTCCCAGCTCAATTTATCGACCAGCCTGCAACCAACCGAACAATAAAAGAGGAAAATTCCCATCTCAACTTATCGACCAGCCTGCAACCAACCGAACAATAAAAGAGGAAAATTCCCAGCTCAACTTACCGACCAGCCTGCAACCAACCAAACAATAAAAGAGGAAAATTCCCAGCTCAACGTACCGACCAGCCTGCAACCAACCGAACAATAAAAGAGGAAAATTAAATTTGGTTGGTTGCAGGCTGGTCGGTAAGTTGAGCTGGGAATTTTTCTCTTTTATTGTTCCCTTCCATGTGCTCGTTGCTGTGAAGGCCAGTTATAGATTGGGGCCATTTGTTTGTACTGTTGATATATTGATGAGGGGATGCACTAGACACCTTGGCTTCCATTGTGCTACGGTAAAGGAAATGTGTATTTTGAGTGTTTGCCCACTCACAAAGAAATGATCGGTCTAAAAATCGAATGTTCAGTGTATTGTAACACTGAGAGAGAGAATAGCAACAAAACATTCAGCAGAAATGCATGTCTAACAAATGATGACTGATCTGCATGTTCATGAGGGAAATAAGTATTTGATCCCCTATCATTCAGCAGGATTTCTGACTACCAGGTCTCTTTCATACAGGTAACAAGCTGAGATTAGAGGCAGCCACACACTGATCAAACTTCGGCCAGTCCCTGCTGAACCAGCCTCTTCTTTTAGGTGAAATCCTCCTCCATATGGCACAGTAATCATATGATCTTTATATAAGGTCCTTTTCACACCAAAACCATAAACCTTGATTATTATTATAGGTACTTATATAGCACCATCAATTTACACAGCACTTTACGTATACAGTGGATATAAAGAGTCCTTGACCCTTTCAAAAAAGATGCACTGGCTCAAAATGCATAGACGTGAACCAGATCCACATGAAATCATGGTGAAAGAACTGTAATGGATTTCTGCAAACTGGAAAACGCACTGAAAAAAAGCTCAAGTGTGAACCTACAGAGGATATAAAAAGTCTACACACCCCTGATAAAATATCAGGTTTCTGTGTTGTAAACAAAATGACAAAGATAAATCATTTCAGAACTTTTTCCACCTTTAATGTGCCCTATAAACTGTACAACTCAGCTGAACAACAAAGTGAAATCTTTTAGGTGGAGGGAAGTAAAAATAAAAAACTAAAATAGTATAGTTGCATAAGTGTGCACATCCATACACTAATCCTTTGTTGAAGCCCCTTTTGATGTGATTCCAGCACTCAGTCTTTTTTGGGTATGCGTCTATCAGCATGGCACATCCTGACTTCCTGGCAATATTTGCCTGCTCTTCTTTGCAAAAACACTCCAAATCTGTCAGATTGGGAGGGCATCTCCTGTGCACAGCCCTCTGCAGATCACCCCACAGATTTTCCATCGGATTCAGGTCTGGGCTCTGGCTGGGCCATTCCAAAACTTTCATTTTCTTGTGGTGAAGCCATTCTTTTGCTGATTTGGATGTATGCTTTGGGTCGTTGTCATGATGAAAGACGAAGTTCCTCTTCATGTTCAGCTTTCTAGCAGAAGCCTGAAGGTTTTGTGCCGATATTGACTGGTGTTTGGAACTGTTCATAATTCCCTCTACCTTGACTAAGGCCCCAGTTCCAGCTGAAGAAAAACAGCCCCAAAGCATGATGCTGCCACCACCATGCTTCACGGTGGGTGTGGTGTTCTTTTGGTGATGTGCAGTGTTGTTTTTGTGCCAAACATATCTTTTGGAATTATGGCCAAAAACTTCAACCTTGGTTTCATCAGACCAGAACACATTTTCCCACATGCTTTTGGGAGACTTCAGATGTGTTTTTGCAAAATTTAGCCGGGCTTGGATGTTTTTCTTTGTAAGAAAAGGCTTCCATCTTGCCACTCTACCCCGTAGTCCAGACATATGAAGAATACGGGAGATTGTTGTCACATGTACCACACAGCCAGTACTTGCCAGATATTCCTGCAGATCCTTTAATGTTGCTGTAGGCCTCTTGGCAGCCTCCCAGACCAGTTTTCTTCTCGTCTTTTCATCCATTTTGGAGGGACATCCAGTTCTTGGTAATGTCACTGTGATGCCATATTTTCTCTACTTGATGACTGTCTTCACTGTGTTTTATGGTATATCTAATGCCTTGGAAATTCTTTTGTCCCCTTCTCCTGAATGATACCTTTTAACAATGAGATCCCTCTGATGCTTTGGAAGTGCTCTGCAGACCATGGCTTTTGCTGTAGGATGCGAATAAGAAAATGTCAGGAAAGACCTACCAAAACAGCTAATTCTAGTAATTCAGCTAATCAGAGGCACTTTAAATAGCAGGTGTATACTGACTCCTATTTAACATGATTTTGAATGTGATTGCGTAATTCTGAACACAGCTACATCCCCAGTTATAAGAGGGTGTGCACACTTATGCAACCATATTATTTTAGTTTTTTATGTTTACTCCCACCCCCTAAAAGATTTCAGTTTGTTTTTCAATTGAGTTGTACAGTTTATAGGTCACATTAAAGGTGGAAAAAGTTCTGAAATGATTTATCTTTGTCTCATTTTGTTACATCACAGAAACCTGACATTTTAACAAGTATGTAGACTTTTTATATCCACTGTATATATATTGTACATTCACATCAGTCCTACATTCATACATACAAATACTAGGGACAATTTAGACAGGATCCAATGAACCTACCAACATGTCTTTGGAGTGTGGGAGAAAACTGGAGTACCCGGAGGAAACTCACGCAGGCACAGGGAGAACATGCAAATTCCAGGCAGGTGGTGCTGTGATTGGGATTCGAACCAACGACCCTAGTACTGCCAGGCAGAAGTTCTAACCATTTAGCCACTGTGCTTCCCTTATGATATGATTTTTCACATAATGTATTCTCCATATCATATGATATTATAGGGCAGTAAGTCCATATATTTCATATTCCTTATTGTTGGCCTAGCCTCTAATATCCTGGTTACTGTAGCTGACTTTAGTCGGCTGACCACATGGACAAGCTAGCCCACTAATCTCCTTTCAGGAATGTGTGATTATAAACTGACCAAGTCCTTAAAAAGTCATATTGGGGAGGGAGTTGGCTGGGGGCTGTCCATTCCCTACACACAAGTCTGTATACTACAGTTGTAGCTTGAAATATTTAGTCTCGTCTTCAGAGCTTGCAATCATGCATGCGTCTGTGGTCACCTGTGTGCCACGCCGTGTGAAAGCTGGGGAAACGACTCTGTGGCGGAAACAGCATCTTTGGTTAAGTATTCTTGTTATATTTTCTAATATTTGTTATCTGTATCTCTCATTATTTGTAATAAATGTATTTGTACAATCTCTCTTTGCACATATCGAAAACAACCCCAAAACTATGACGTAGGACTTTGTCCATGCAATCGGTCTGAAAAAGTGGCAGTCAGTCATAAACTGCCATTTTGGTGTTTAATAAAAAAAGCTTTTATGAAGAAGTTCTTACCCTCCTTGGACTGATCATTAATAGTGATCTGGGCACCTCTGCTACTACTTTTTTTTTTCAGTATCCCCTTCTAAAGTTCCATTGGAATAACTAGATTAGGGACGTCACAGAGCATTGAGACCTCTACCAAATACCTGCATGAAGACAGAAATGCACTCCCCGGCCACTTTATTAGGTACACCTTGCTGCTGTCAAGAAAATTTCCCCCACACCATGACACCACCAGCCTGAACCTTTGATACAAGGCAGGATGGATCCATCACACCATGACACCACCAGCCTGAACCATTGATACAAGGCAGGATGGATCCTGCCACACCATGACACCACCAGCCTGAACCATTGATACAAGGCAAGATGGATCCACCACACCATGACGTCACCACCACCAGCCTGAACCATTGATACAAGGCAGGATGGATCCACCACACCATGACACCACCAACACCAGCCTGAACCTTTGATACAAGGCAGGATGGATCCACCACACCATGACACCACCACCAGCCTAAACCATTGATACAAGGCAGGGTGGATCCACCACACCATGACACCACCACCAGCCTGAACCGTTGATACAAGGCAGGATGGATCCATGCTTGCATGTCGTTTACACCAAATTCTGACCCTACCATCTGAATGTCGCAGCAACCAATCTGCCCATTCTTCTCTGACCTCAACAAGGCATTTTCGTCCACACAACTGCCCCTCACTGGATATTTTCTCTTTTTCAGACCATTCTCTGTAAACCCTAGAGATGGTTGTGCATGAAAATCCCAGTAGATCGGCAGTTTTTGAAATACTCAGACCAGTCCGTCTGGCACCAACAACCATGCCACGTTCTGTCACTTAAATACCCTTCCTTCCCCATTCTGATGCTCATTTTGAACTTCAGCAAGTCGTCTTCACCACGTCTAGATGTCTAAATGCATTGAGTTGCTGTTGTGTGATTGGTTAATTAGCAATTTGTGTTACCAAGCAATTGAACAGGTGTACCTAACAAAGTATATTGTATATAAAGAGACAAAAAGAGGGCGCACGGGTCTAGTGCATTACCTTTAAAAATGAGATTTATTGATAAAAAGTGAGGGCTCTGAGGAAGAGGTACAAACTCGAAACGCGTCAGCCACCAGCTATCCAGATGTCTACAGTCTCCCACCAGACTACCTTCAGGGGTTTTGGACCACATTTCATCCCTTGTGACATGCTTTCCATTTGATTTTATTTCTCTTGTATTTTACTTTCTATCAATAATCTAATTTTTAAAGGTAATCCACTAGGCCCGTGCTTCCTCTTTTTGTCTCTTTATATACAGTTCTCTATGGATTTCCCTGGTCCGTTGAGGGCAGCAAGGCTTGCATTCTTTTCATACACGTGTGGGGATATTGACATTGTGGAGTCCATTGTCTAGCCCAGGAGCTCAGGCATTCAGTTGCTTTTTTCTTTGTACGTAATGAAGTGGCCGGTGAATGAAGTGCTCCAAGTTGCAAACCCTGCTAATGTGGTCATCCACAACCTCACCAGATGTGAGTCCCTCATTATTTTTCATCAGAATTCAGAAAATCAGATTCAAGAATGACTGTATTTGCTAAAATACTACAGGCCTCTTCTCTTTTCTTTCTTCCCCACATGCGTTTCATCTTTTTCCCTTGCAAGCATAGCAGGCTATTGAAGAGTTTTCAGAAGGTCAGCCTATGCCTTTGTATGCCAAATGTACGTTGATACCCCTCCAACTGTTTATGTGTTTCCAATGAAGGGTACTGTTATTGCTGCAGCATACAAAGACACTGTAGACAATGGCATGCTTCCAACCTTGTAACTATTGGGGAAGGTCCTTCTCTGGTCCAGCAGGACTCTGTCCATGTGCACAAATCCAGCTCCATGAGGACATGGTTTGAGTGGCCTGCACAGAGCTCTGAACTCAATGCTTACTGGGAGGGGATATTGGCATCGATGAACACAGAAATGGGCGTTCTTCAAAGACTGTATGTGACCACACTGCAAAATATATTCCCATGGGCAGCAAGTGTAAAAAGCTAAAAATCAAACCTATTGGCTTACAGCCAAAATTAAAATAGCTATAGATAATAAGAAAAGAGCTTTTATTCAATATAAAAATGAAGGAACACTATCATTGTTTAAACATTACAAAGAGTGTAATAGAAGATGCAAAAAGGAAATAAAGGCTGCAACAATTGAAAACGAACGACAGATTGCAAAAGATAGCAGGACAACCCCAAAAAAATCTTCAACTATATTAATAGTAAAAAGGTCCGGTCCGAGCATGTAGGCCCTTTACAGAAACATCTAGAGTGGGTGACTGGGGACAAAGAGAAGGCAAATTTATTAAATCCCTTCTTCAGCTCTGTGTATACAAAGGAGCATGGGGGAGCTCTTGTCCATAATGGGCGTGGTACTGACACAGCTCCAGATGATCCACATTGGCTCACAATTGATATGATCCATAAATATTTAGACAGAATAAAGGTGAATAAAGCCCCTGGACCGGATGGTATACACCCACGGGGGCCTTAAAGAAGTGAGCTCTATCATTTCAAAGCCTTTGTTTCTAATTTTTAGGGAATCTTTAATGACTGGCATAGTTCCACTGGATTGGTGTAAGGCCAATGTGGGGCCAATATTTAAAAGGGGGTCAAAATCTTTACTAAGTAATTATAGACCTGTTAGTGTAACTTCTATAGTTGGGAAGATATTGGACAGTTTAATAAAAGCCCACATAGATGAGTTCTTGCTGGAAAAAAATATTTTAAGCAACAGAAAGCATGGATTCATGAAAGACAGAAGCTGTCAAACAAATCTGATTTCTTTTTATGAGGGGGTGAGCAAAACCTTGGACAGAGGGGTGGCAGTGGATGTGGTATACTTGGACAGAGGGGTGGCTGTGGACGTGGTATACTTGGACAGAAGAGTGGCTGTGGACATGGTATACTTGGACAGAGGGGTGGCTGTGGACATAGTATACTTGGACAGACGGGTGGTGGTGGACGTGGTACACTTGGACAGGGGAGTGGGTGTGTATAAAGCACCTGGACCGGATGGCATACACCCACGGGGGCCTTAAAGAATTGAGCTCTGTCATTTCAAAGCCATTGTTTCTCATTTTTAGGGACTCTTTCATGACTGGCATAGTACCACTGGATTGGCGTAAGGCCAATGTGAGGCCAATGTTTAAAAAGAGGTCAAAATCTTTACCAAGTAATTATAGACTTGTTAGTGTAACTTCTATAGTTAGGAAGATACTGGAGAGTTTAATAAAGACCACATAGATGAGTTCTTGCTGGAAAAAAATATTTTAAGCAACAGACAGCATGGATTCATGAAAGACAGAAGTTGTCAAACAAATCTGATTTCTTTTTATGAGGAGGTAAGCAAAACCTTGGACAGAGGGGTGGCAGTGGACGTGGTATACTTGGACAGAGGGGTGGCGGTGGACGTGGTATACTTGGACAGAGGGGTGGCGGTGGACGTGGTAAACTTGGACAGAGGGGTGGCGGTGGACGTGGTATACTTGGACAGGAGGGGTGGCGGTGGACGTGGTATACTTGGACAGAGGGGTGGCGGTGGACGTGGTATACTTGGACAGAGGGGTGGCTGTGAACGTGGTATATTTGGACAGAGGGGTGACTGTGGACGTGGTATACTTGGACAGAGGGGTGGCTGTGGTATACTTGGACAGAGGGGTGGTGGTGGACGTGGTATACTTGAACATAGGGGTGGCGGTGGACGTGGCATACTTGGAAAGAGGGGTGGTGGTGGACATGGTATACTTGGACAGAGGGGTGGCGGTGGACGTGGTAAACTTGGACAGAGGGGTGGCGGTGGACGTGGTATATTTGGACAGAGGGGTGGCTGTGAATGTGGTATATTTGGACAGCGGGGTGGCTGTGGATGAGGTATACTTGGACAGAGAGGTGGCGGTGGACGTGGAATACTTGGACAGAGGGGTGCCGATGGACGTGGTATACTTGGACAGAGGAGTGGCGGTGGATGTGGCATACTTGGACAGAAGGGGGGCTGTGGACGTAGCATACTTGGACAGAGGGGTGGCGGTGGACGTGGTATACTTGGACAGAAGGGTGGAGGTGGACGTGGTATACTTGGACGGAGGGGTGGCGGTGGACGTGGTATACTTGGATTTTGCAAAAGCGTTTGACACAGTTCCCCACACACAGCTAATGTGTAAGGCAAAGTCTATGGGCTTGGAAAAATCTGAATGTAAATGGAAAGAAAACTGACTAAAAGATCGTATTCAAATAGCGGTTAATGATTCATACTCTGAATGATCTTGGGGTGTCAGTGGAGTACCCCAGGGTTCAGTGTTGAGACCCTTACTTTTTAATATATTTATGAACGATATAGGGTGTGAGATTAAAAATCCCATTTCAGTCTTTGCAGATGACACCAAGCTGTGCCGTGGAATAACGTCCTTACAGGATGTCTCCAATTTACAAGCCGACCTCAATGCTCTGTGTAATTGGGCAACTATGTGGCAAATGAGGTTTAATGTTGATAAATGTGAGGTTCTGCAATTGGGGGCTCAGAATATGCATGTATCGTACATACTAGGGGGGGTACAACTGGGGGGGGGGGTCAATGGTGGAGAAGAATCTGGGGGGGTCACTGGTGGAGAAGGATCTGGGGGTTCTGGTAGATCACAAGCTTAATAATGGCAGCAATGCCAAGCTGCGGTTTCTAAAGCGAGCAAAATCCTCTCTTGTATTAGGAGAGGTATAGACTCCAGAGAGAGATATCATTTCCCCCGGTACAAATTTTTTTGGGAATATGCAGTTCAATATTGGGCTCCAGTTCACAAAAAGAACATTGGGGAACTGGAGAAAGTACAGAGAAGGGCAACCAAACTGATACAAGACATGGAGGAGCTCAGCTATGAGGAAAGATTAGAGGAACTGAATTTATTCTCTCTTGAGGAGATTAAGGGGGGATATGATCTCCAAGTACATACATACATAAGGGGGGATATGATCACCATGTATAATACATAAGGGGGGGTATGATCTCCATGTATAATACATAAGGGGGGGATATGATCTCCATGTATAATACATAAGGGGGGATATGATCCCCATGTATAATACATAAGGGGGATATGATCTCCATGTATAATACATAAGGGGGGATATGATCTCCATGTATAATACAGAAGGGGGGATATGATCACCATGTATAATACAGAAGGGGGGATATGATCTCCATGTATAATACATAAGGGGGGATATGATCTCCATATATAATACACTCCCTCAAGAGTTGGTTGTGGCCAGCTCAGTGTATTGCTTTAAAAAAGTCCTGGATTCTTTCTTGGATACACAGAATATAACTGGATACTAACATTTGTAGGTGAAGTTGATCCAGGGAATATCCGATTGCCTCTCGGGGGATCAGGAAGGAATTTTTCCCCTGCAGGAGCAAACTGGATCATGCTTTGCTGGGTTTTTTGCATTCCTCTGGATCAACTGTGGGTGTAGGATTATAACTTTTGTTTTTCTTATGGTTGAACTGGATGGACTTTTGTCTTTTTTCAGCCAGACTAACTTTGTAACTATGTAGCTACTGAACAGCTTTGAGATGAACTGTAATGCCAATTGAAAGCCAGGTCTTCTCATCTAAATTCAGTACCTGATCTCACAATTGCTCTTTGCTCTCACAATGGGCACACATTCCCTCAGATAAACAAAAAAAATCTTGTGGAAAGCCGGAAGAGTGAAGGCTGTTATAGCTGCAAAAGGATAGCCAACTCTATGGTCATTCCCATAGTTTGGGAACTGGATGTTCAACAAGCTCATAAAGGTGTGATGGTCAGCTGTCCACAAACATTTGGCTATACTTAGAAGTAAACCCTGAAAGCAAACATTTGCCAGCAGGTACAAGTCTCTTCTGCCCCCCAAAATTTTAATTTTACTTACTTTTCAATTCCTTATCTTCGTACAGGCCCCAGAGATTGTACTTACAGACCATGAGTAATAAGAAGACCACCTTCAGGTCACTGGCAAAAAGAATGTGCTAGGGCTGTTCCTAGTGCACGCTATATAACCCCACTTATTCTGTGAGATTCCAGTTTTTACGCAAGCAATAAGTAGTGACCAAAGAAGACAGAACGGGGGTGTTGTGTCCTGTGCTGTACTCCAAAATAAAGAATTTACAGGTAAGTCAACATTCCCATTATCTGAGTAAGTACAGCATGCAGGGCTTGTATTCATGGACCATGGAACGTCCCAAAGCAGAAAATCGAGGAGTGGGCAAAAACCTAGTGAACAGAAACTGCCAACAGGATCAGAAGCATGAGTCAAGAACTGGAAAACAGATGACAGTTTGCAGCCAAAGCTTGCATCGGGTGAGGCCTGAATAGCTACCTGGTAAACGTTCAAGATCACGTGAACAGAGAACCAAGTGGCAGCCTTGTAAATCTAGGATACAGATAATTGGCGTTGGAAAGCCCAGGAAACACCAACCGACCTGGTGGAATGAGCTCTGATAGTGAAGGGGCGACCCCATTCCTTAAGAGTGTAGACCTTGGAAATAGGTTGTCTGATTCACCTGGCAATGAAGAAGCTGGAGGTAGGATTTCCCTTACAAGGGCCTTTAGGTAGGACCAAAAGGAACTCCTTGACAGCCCTGAAAACATCTAAGTAGTGTAAGGGAAATTTCCATGGCAGATTCTGGAGCAGGACAGAAGAAATGGAGGACATAACTGTTTTGGTGTAAAGGAGAGACCACCTTGCTTTGAAAAGACCACCTTGGGTAGAAAAGACAGTCTTGGTCTAAAGACCACCTCGTATCTGTGCAATACAAGAGAAGGCTCTTTACAAGAATGCTACCAGCTCAGAAACATGCCTAACAGATGTTAACGACCACAAATGGTAGAGGTTTATATGAGCAACTCCCTGAAGACCTGATTAAGGATTACGAAGCAAGAAGTTTCTGGAAGAAAATGGTTTAGGGGCAGGGCCGGTTCTTCCACTAGGCAAACTAGGCAGTAGTCTAAGGGCACACTGCCACTAGGGGCGCCTGGACACAGCATAGGCCAGCACGTCATAAATGATCCTTCAGCTGAGGAGAGGGGCGGTACCCCACTGGGATTTTTATTTTTTGCGCTATAAATGAAAAAAGACTGAACATTTAAAAAAAATAAAAAACATTACTTTTTGCTATAAAATATCCAATATAAAAAATTAAAGTTCTTCATAAATTTAAGGCAAAATGTATTCTGCTACATGCCTTTGGTGAAAAAAAAAATCCCAATAAGTGTACAGTGCCTTGAAAAAGTATACATACTCCATATTTTGTTATGTTACAACCAAAACCGTCAATGTATTTTATTGGGATTTGATGTGATAGACACAAAGTGCCACATAATTGTGAAGTGGAAGGAAATGATAAATGGTTTTCAACATTTTTTACAAAGAAATATGTGAAAAGTGTGGCGGCATTTGTATTCAGCCCTCCGAAGTCAATACTTTGTAGGACCCCCTTTGGCTGCAATTGCGGCTGCAAGTCTTTTTGGGGATGTCTCCTTGCACATCTATAGAGGGACATTTCTGCCCATTCTTCTTTGCAGAATCGCTCAAGCTCTGTCAGATTGGATGGAGAGCGTCTGGGAACACCAATTTTCAAGTCTTGCCACAGATTCTCCATTGGATTTGGGTCTGGACTGTGACTGGGCCATTCTAACACATGAAGATGCTTTGATCAGAACCATTCCATTGTAGCTCTGGCTGGATGTTTCGGGTCTTTGTCCTGCTGGAAGGTGAACCTCCGCCCCGGTCTCAAGTCTTTTGCAGGCTCTTAACAGGTTTTCTTCTAAGATTGCCCTGTATTTGGCTCCATCCATCTTCCCATCAACTCTGACCAGCTTCCCTGTCCCTGCTGAAAAAAAGCATCCCCACCACATGATGCTGCCATCGCCATGTTTCACAGTGGGGATGGTGTGTTCAGGGTGATGTGCAGTGTTAGTTTTCCTCCACACATAGCGTTTTGCTTTTAGGCCAAAAAGTTAATTTTGGTCTCATCTGACCAGAGCCCCTTCTTCCACGTTTGCTGTGTCCCCCACATGGCTTCTCACAAACTGCAAATGGGACTTCTTATGGCTTTCTTTCAACAATGGCTTTCTTCTTGCCACTCTTCCATAAAGGCAGATTTGTGGAGTGCACGACTAATAGCTGTCCTGTGGAAAGATTCTCCCACCTGAGCTGTGGATCTCTACAGCTCCTCCAGAGTTACCATGGGCCTCTTGGCTGCTTCCCTGATGAATGCTCTCCTCCCCGGCCTGTCAGTTTAGGTGGATGGCCATGTCTTGGTAGGTTTGCAGTTGTGCCGTACTTTTTCCATTTTCGAATGATGGATTGAACAGTGCTCCGTGAGATGTTCAAAGCTTGGGAGATTTTTTTAAACCTAACCCTGCTTGAAACTTCTCCACAACTTTATCCCTGACCTGTATGGTGTGTTCCTTGGCCTTCATGATACTGTTTGTTCACTAATGTTCTCTAACAAACCTCTGAGGGCTTCACAGAACAGCTGTATTTATACTGAGATCACATGACACACAGGGGGACTAATCAGGTGACTTCTGAAGGCAATCGGTTCCACTAGAACTTAGTTAGGAGTATCAGAGTAAAGGGGGCTGAATACAAATGCACGCCACTTTTCAAATAATTATTTGTAAAACATTCTGAAAACCATTTCTCATTTTCCTTCCACTTCACAATTATGTGCCACTTTGTGTTGGTCTATCACATCAAATCCCAATAAAAACACATTTACATTTTTGGTTGTAACATGACAAAATATGGAAAATTTCAAGGGGTGTGAATACTTTTTCAAGGCACTGTATATTAATTGGTTTGCATGAAAACTACAGCATCTACAAACAATGGTATAGATAGTGGAATTGTTTTTTTTATACTAGTAATGGCAGCAATCAGTGACAAGCGGGACTGTGATAGGCGGGAATTCTGACACTGGGTGGGAACTGATTAACTGCCACTGACATCCCCAGTGACACTAAAACAGTGGTCAGTCCTAAAAAAAGACACTGAAACTGTACTAATGACACTGGGCAGAAAGGGAATAACATCTGGGGCAAACGAAGGGTTAACTGTGTGCCAGAGAGTGTTTTTACTGTGTACTGTTCCCTGCTTTGCAGGAAGATAAAAACCGGCACATCCCCATTGACAGGAAAGAGATCTGTGTTGTTTACATTCACAGATCTATCTCCTGCCAGTTGCTCTGCTGATCGCTAGATTCCGGCCATGAACTGCAAGACCCGATGATTGACATATAAAGGAGCCAATGACAGCATGGGTAGGCAGGCACGCGCGCCCTCTACCCGGGAAAGCAGAATCGCGTATATACTATATACACGTGATTCTGCACAGAGCAAAGTAAAGCTACATGGGCTGGTCCGCAACTGGTTAAAGCTTAGAATGCTTGGCATGGCTGAAAAGTGATAGACATGGATTCCAAATATCTAAAAATCTTTACTGGCCAGTATATACTGGGCTGACATAGTGTGTGTGAGATTTTGGGGAATAGGACATACAGTATATGAAATTCCAACTCATCTTTTATAGGTAAAGTTGATCCAGGGAATATCCGATTGCCTCTCGGGGGATCAGGAAATCATTTTTTTCCCCTGCAGGAGCAAATTGGATCATGCTTTGCTGGGTTTTTGCCTTCCTCTGGATCAACTGTGGGTGTAGGATTATAACTTTTTTTTTCTTTTAACCACTTCCAGTCTGGACACTTTTACCTCCTTCCTGTTCAGGCTAATTTTCAGCTTTCAGTACTATTATACTTTGAATGACAATTGCACAGTCATGCAACACTGTACCCATTTTTAGCATTTTTTGAGACAGATAAAGCTTTATTTTGGTGGTATTTATTCACCACTGGGATTTTTATTTTTTTTTTGCTATGTAAATGAAAAAGTCCAAATATTTTGAAAAAAAGTGTTTTTCTTATAAAATTTTGCAAATAAATAGCATTTCATCATAAATCTTGGCCAAAATTTATTCAGTTATCTTTTTGGTAAAAAAAAAAAAATAACCCAAACTAATTTATAACCAAAAATTATAATTTTTAAACATTTATTTTTACATTTTTATTTTATTTTTTTATATTATTATTTATGCTTTTTTTTTTTACATACTGTCACCCTAGCAGTACAGAGTCACCATGGTGACACTATACTACTTGTGGGGGTTGATGAAGATTTTTTTTTATTTTACACTGATTGCTTTTACACCCATAAAGGCTCTAAAAGCAATCATTTCTCCTTCTCTCTGGCTGCATTCTTGCAGCCATTGAGAACTACTGTGTGAGCTGTCATTGGTCACAGCTTGTCACATGGTACAAGGCTGTTGTGAATAGCCCTGTACCATGTGACCTCTGTGATCATTCACAGATTTCACACCTAGTAAGCAATGATGTCAGAAGTGACATCTTGCTTACTACTCTGCATGTGATCACTGATTGGCCAATCAGTGATCACATGATTGGGACCTCGCACAGAGGTTCCGTCCAACAATCGGTGTTCCACTGTGTCAGGGAGCGCGCACAAGCAGGGTGCGGGGAGGCCGTTTATATTCAACGGCCGGACGGGAGGTGGTTAATGGTTGAACTGGATGGACTTTTGTCTTTTTTCAGCCAGACTAACTATGTAACATGAACTTTTGAAATGACGTAATGTTGAACAATTCCCTTCTTCCAGCATATTCTCAGTAAAGACTCATCAGCATCCAAGAATTACCCGGAATGTGTTTTTTATTGAAGTTGAACCCGTTTCACTCTGGGAGTACGAGATATTAAGATATACTGTAAAAAATGCTCCTGGGCAGCACATTGGTTGAATACTGCTCTGTTTAATTGACTAGCGGTTTTCCATAATTTTTTTCAAAGTAGTCCACCATTAAAGATCCTAGTGTGGGCACAGACCCATTAGCCTGTGACGTCGTGATACAGGAACCTCTTTATCCTCTACAGGGAGGGAGACGTGAGATTTTACGTGAAAACGGTCCACAGCCTAAGAATAGTTTTGTTAACCTCTGAATGTTCTGGATGTGATTCGTTCTTTGGGCAGCGAGTCCATCACAGTGTGGGAAAATTACTTCTGTCCAGTGTGAAGCCTTGCATTCCTGGCAAGAAGAAATCTTTTTGAAAAACATTTCCTGCAAACCGCGCGTGAAGACGGCTACTCCCCTTGTGAACCTTTTCGTGAATATTAAGAACCGACTTCCTGGAAAAACATTTTCCACATTCAAAACATGCAAACGGCTTTTCCCCTGTGTGAGTCCTTACATGCGCAATAAGATTGGCTCTTAGAGAGAAACATCTCCCGCACTCTGAGCATGAATAAGGCTTCTCCCCCGTGTGAATCTTCTCATGCCTGATAAGGTTCGACTTCTCCGAGAAGCGCTTCCCACATACCGAACATGAAAAGGACTTCTCCCCCGTGTGGACCTTTTCGTGTCTAATAAGGTTTGATTTTTGGGAGAAACATTTCCCACACTCAGAGCATGAAAAAGGATGCACTCTTGTGTGAGTTCGTTGATGCGAAACAAGATGGGCGCTCTGCTTAAAGGACTTTCCGCACACCATACAGGAAAAAGGCTTCTCTCCCGTGTGAGACCTCTGGTGTGTCGCAAGTTTTGATCTTTCGCTAAAACATTTTCCACAGTCAGGACATGGTATGCCCTTAGGACATCCAGGATCTTCACGAATTGCAACGGGTTGAAAATCATCAGAAAGCCATCCCCCGTGTGAAAAGGGACCAGATGACAGATCTGCACTGTAATGTGCTGGATGGAGATTAGGGATCCTGGGGTTTTCTTTTGTGGAATCAGATATAATGTCCTCCTCATCTTCTATTTCACAATCTGGATAAATAATAGGATGGTCCTCTGTGCTATTCCCTCTATATGGTTCCCCTGTATGAAATGGAGGGGAGATGAGAACGGTTATACTTTCCGGAATATGGGATGTCTGTAAGAATCTGCTACGTCTATGTCTCACACCTTCTAACACTGGCCTCAAAGACTGCCCCACATTCTGTAGAAGCATACAAGCTCCATCCACATGTTTCCCCCCGCAATATATATATATACACATACATACACAGGCATACCTCGGTTTACGTAATTTTCGGTTTACGAATGAAAATCCATTGAAAATAATGGCTCGGTTTACTAATTTTTTTGCAATACGAACGGATTAATTGGTTTTCAGTGCATTTACAAATTAATTTTTAATCATGTCCCTGTACAGTATTTATTCCTTTAAAGTGCACTTTATAAAGAGTTTTGAACAGATAAAAAAACTTTTTTCTTACTTTTTTCTGACCTACAGAGCGGGTTAATTGGTTTTCAATGCATTCCTATGGGAAACTGCATTACGGTGTACTAATTTTTCGCAATACGAAAAGACCTGCAGAACTAATTAAATTCATAAACCGAGGTACACCTGTGTGTATGTATATATATATATATATATACACAGTGGGGATCGAAAGTATCAAATTACAGATTAGACATTCTTATAATATGTCAACAAAAGTTAGATTTTATTTCCATCATTTACACTTTCAAAATAACAGAAAACAAAAAAATGGTGTCTGCAAAAGTTTGGGCACCCTGCAGAATTTATAGCATGCACTGCCCCCTTTGCCAAGCTAAGACCTGCCAGCGTCATGGATTGTTCTCAGTCATCGTCTGGGAAAACCAGGTGATGTCAATCTCAAAGGTTTTAAATGCCCAGACTCATCTGACCTTGCCCCAATAATCAGCACCATGGGTTCTTCTAAGCAGTTGTCTAGAAAACTGACACTGAAAATAGTTGACGCTCACAAAGCTGGAGAAGGCTATAAGAAGATAGCAAAGCGTTTTCAGATGTCAATATCCTCTGTTCGGAATGTAATTAAGAAATGGCAGTCATCAGGAACAGTGGAAGTTAAAGCAAGATCTGGAAGACCAAGAAAAATATCAGACAGAACAGCTCGCAGGATTGTGAGAAAAACTATTCAAAACCCACGTTTGACTGCACGATCCCTCCAGAAAGATCTGGCAGACACTGGAGTTGTGGTACACTATTCCACTATAAAGAGATACTTGTACAGATATGGTCTTCATGGAAGAGTCATCAGAAGAAAACCTCTTCTACGTCCTCACCACAAAAATCATCGTTTGAAAAATCATCGAATGAACATATAGACAAGCCTGATGCATTTTGGAAACAAGTTCTGTGGACCGATGAGGTTAAAATTGAACTTTTTGGCCGGAATGAGCAAAGGTACGTTTGGAGAAGAAGGGGCACAGAATTTAATGAAAAGAACCTCTGTCCAACTGTTAAGCATGGGGTTGGATCAATCATGCTTTGGGGTTGTGTTGCAGCCAGTGGCACAGGGAACATCTGACGAGTAGAAGAAAAAATGGATTCAATAAAATTTCAGCAAATTTTGGATGGTAACTTGATGCCATCTGTGAAAAAGCTGAAGTTAAAGAGAGGATGGCTTCTACAAATGGATAATGATCCTAAACACACCTCGAAATCCACGGGGGATTACATCAAGAGGCGTAAACTGAAGGTTTTGCCATGGCCTTCACAATCTCCTGACCTCAACATAATTGAAAATCTATGGATAGACCTTAAAAGAGCAGTGCGTGACAGATAGCCCAGAAATCTCAAAGAACTGGAAGACTTTTGTAAGGAAGAATGAGCAAAGATACCTCAAACAAGAATTGAAAGACTCTTGGCTGGCTGCAAAAAGCGTTTACAAGCTGTGATACTTGCCAAAGGGGGCAGTACAAGATATTAACTCTGCAGGGTGTCCAAACTTTTGCAGACACCATTTTTTTGTTTTCTGTTATTTTGAAAGTGTAAATGATGGAAATAAAATCTAACTTTTGTTGACATATTATAAGAATGTCTAATCTGTAATTTGATGCCTTTTGGAAATTTTTCCATGTTTCCTTGGCTTCTTTATGCACATTAATACAAATTTTTAGCTGGGGTGCCCAAACTTTCGATCCCCACTGTATATACACAGCTTGAAAGTGGTTTACCAGGGTTATGGCTGCAGCTATCATAATATAATTTTGTTTTTCAGCTTGGTAATTGTCTTTTTCATGAAAGCAGTCAAGAGTGGCTAATTAACTGCTGGATCGCATTCAGTAGCAGTGGGAGGGGTCGTTTCCCCCTTCCCGCTGCTCGCTGGTGTTTCTCGGGCTTACCGCTTTTACCGGCAAGTCCAGGAAATGATCTGACAGTTCGCACAGATGGCCATAGAGGTGATCAGAGAAAGATCATTTTCTGATTGTTTCTCTATGATCTTGGAGGACTGGAGCAACTGTCACTGCCAAGGGCAGAAGTAAACTATTTTTTTTTGATCTTCTGCTTTTAAAGGTAGAGGAGAGATCTGGAGTCTTATAGACCCCCAGATCTCTCCATAAAGAGGACCTGTCATCCCTTATTTCAAGGGATGCTTACCTGTAAGTCTAACTTCATTTACTCAATTTACTTAATTTACTTTAATTTACTTAATTTTTGCAACCAGAATCATAACAATTGATGACCTATCATTTGACGGATGTTTAGAAACGTCCTCCTGCATTGGCAGTGCTCTCGTCTGGCCGCTTATCGACATGGCCCGGACGGGAAGAAGTTAAAAAAATATTTTACATTTATTTTATTACATTTTTTTAATTCTTACACTGTCCCTTTACATTTTTTAAATGACTTTTATTGCTGCCACAAAGAATGCACACAATGTGACAACAATAAAGCATAATGGGTCCTCTTTATGAAGAGATGTGGGGTCTATAAGACATCACTCCTCTACAATGCAAAGCATCAGATTACAAAAAAACAATGATCTAATGCTTTCCAAAAAAGAGAATGGTATTGTTTACATCAGCCGTGAACCAGAAGTGATGTCATGACATCTCTCCTGGCCTCCTAACCCATAGAAATGAGGGAAGACCACCTTTCCTGTATGGCCAACCGCCACCACTGCCAGATCGGTTCCTGGGCTTCCCGATGAGCCAGGTAAGCCCAAAAACCTCCGGAAAGCGAGCTTCAAAAAGTAATTCAACAGCTAATTAGCCGCTTGGATTAATTTTAGCAGAAAGAGCAACACTGCAGAAAATTTTAATACTGGGGTTTGGCATCTAGCTGCAGCCATAGCCTCAGTATTAAACTGCCATGACGTAAATTCCCAGTTAGGCAGTTGGCAAGTAAATATAGCAATCTGACAATCTTTATGCTGATTTAAAACATGCTATAAGCTGGCGATCTCCATTAACAACTCTGCAGACACTGAAGGCAAATGAGCCGTGTGTTTCCTGCGATGGAAGCATTATACAATCAGGAACGGTCTGATAGACACTCCTGACCCCCCCACTCTCTGGAGGCATCTCCTCCTCCTTACATGGCTCATACCTGGAGTCTACTGGAGGCTGATGGCTCCTGACTCCCCCACTGGACACATACTGTCCCCCCATTACTGTCTACTGACAGAGGAGGGGGGAGAAGAAGAGATGGTTGTAGTGACTGAACAAGGAGAATCTGGGACTCTTCTCTGGATTTAGTGTTTTTTACTCACCTGGGCTGATCTCTGGAGACGTTTCCTCCACTTTTATCCTCATATGGTTTATTTTGTCTTCAGATACGACATATCGAGTCTCTCTGGTGTCTGTGAATAAAGATGAGAGTGAAGCCCCCTGTACTGAGATGTATAAGGGACCCCAAGCATTGCGTATGCAAGGAGATAGATCATGTCTTATGGCTGGTAACATACAATGACAAGATATGAGGGGAAGCCGGAGTCTAATAGAGGCTGATGGCTCCTGTCCCCCCCCCACTGGGCACATACTGTCCCCTCATTACTACCTACTGACAAAGGAGGGGGGAGAAGAAGAGATTGTTGTAGTGACTGAACAAGGAGGATCTGGGACTCTTCTCTGGATTTAGTGATTATTCCTCACCTGGGCTGATCTCTGGATAAGTTTTCTCCTCTTTAATCATTATGTCGTTTTCTTCATCCTCAGATCCAATGTATCTCTGAGTGTCTCTGGTGTCTCCGGGGTCTGTGAATAAAGAGGAGAGTGAAGCCCCCTGTACTGAGATGTATGAGAGACCCCAGAGAGTGTGTGTGGGGGAGACTGGTCACGTCTCAATGACATAATGTGAGGAGGACAGCCGGAGTCTAATAGAGGCTGATGGCTCCTGACCCCCCCACTGGGCACATACTGTCCCCCCATTACTGTCTACTGACAGAGGAGGGGGGAGAAGAAGAGATTGTTGTAGTGACTGAACAAGGAGGATCTGGGACTCTTGTCTGGATTTAGTGTTTATTACTCACCTGGGCTGATCTCTGGAGGATCTCCCTTCTCCTTATGTGGCCCATCACCCCTTACATGCGTCTCTTCTGCTTCCTTTCTACTTTCTGTTATAGACAGAATACAGTTTTCTTCCTACATAACCCAAAAAAAAAATTAAAGTTATTTTAAATGTTGAATTATATCCACAATTGGTTTTGGATAGCAGAATTCTTGCTTCTGTAATGATCACAAAGCTAATGAAGGCAGTCCCCAAGTTACAAACATTCGAGTTACAGACAAAAAAGAGGGAGATACAGGAAGTTAGTCTGGCTGAAAAAAGACAAAAGTCCATCCAGTTCAACCAAAAAAAAAAGTTATAATCCTACAGCCACAGCTGATCCAGAGGAAGGCAAAAAAACCCAGCAAAGCATGATGCAATTTGCTCCTGCAGGGAAAAATATTCCTTCCTGATCCCCCGAGAGGCAATCGGATATTCCCTGGATCAACTTTACCTATAAATGTTATATCCAGTTATATTCTGTGTATCCAAGAAAGAATCCAGGACTTTCCTACTGCACTCCACTGAGCTGGCCACAACCAACTCTTGAGGGAGTCTATTCCACAGGCAGTGAGAAGAAATCTACCCGTAGGAAGGGAAATTCCCTCCTGTAAGAATTATCATAGGAAAAAGGTGTCTCCACTGAAGGTTTTCTCTTGTCTATATTCCCATCGCACACATTCCTGGAAATACGGCTCATTAATAGCGACCACCAGCAAGGACTGGAAACATCATATGCAAGCGTACATATTCACCAGCACACCTCGGATCTCCAAATATGGTCCAAAGAGGTTTTCATTGCAAAAAAAGGTCACATCACAGAGGAAAAGTCACATGGTACAAGCCTGTTGTGAATAGCCTTGTACCATGTGACCTTTGTGATCATTCACAGATTTTACGAGTAGTAAGCAATGATGTTAGGAAGTGACATCTTGCTTACTACTATTAACGTGATGACTGATTGGCAAATCAGTGAACACATGATCGGGACGTCACACAGAGGTCCGGACACAGCGGGCACCGATCGCAGTGCCGAGCACTCCCAGGAAAAAAGTGCAATGTTTCGGTGCCACGCAGGACCCCTTCATCAGGCATGTGTTTTCCATTGAAGGTGTATCACCGATCCTTGTTTCCATGACAACCCAATGTTTTCAGAATCCAAATGTCACAGGGACAGAAAATAAGGTGAAATCTTCTAAACAGAGGCACAGACAGCAAAACAAACATGGGAGTTAACCCTTCCGTATGCTATCCAAAAAAAAATTAATAATTTTTTTGGCTGGAGATACATTTGAAAAATGTACCTGTTCCAACTTACATACAAATTTAAACTAAGAACGAACCTACAGAACCTATCTTGTTGGTAACCCAGGGACTGCCCATACTTAGATCTGAACTCCCATCTACCTCATCCTCCTGAGGGATCTCCTGATGTTCCTGTGTGGAGTCCCGGGAATACAGAGGATGGGGACATCTCTCTGGTGGGTTCCCATTACTGGATCCATCTGTAGGACAAACACACACTGACTGAATACATTGTTTCTATGTCTTTATATCAGAGGATGTGTGTATCTAGGTGGAGCCTCAATACAAGAAATGAAAGTCTCCTCCTACCTGGTGATGTGAGAGGAGGTCGGTCCTCCATCGTGACGTCCTTCTACAGATCCTCGTGTCCTTCTATATACTCCTACTCCTCTATTTCTATGTCTTTATATCAGAGGATGTGTGTATCTAGGTGGATCCTCAATACAAGAAATGAAAGTCTCCTCTTACCCGGTGATGTGAGAGGTGGTCGGTCCTCCATCATGAAGTCCTTCTACAGATCCTTTTGTCCTTCTATATACTCCCACTCCTCTATTGTTTCTATGTCTTTATATCAGAGGATGTGTGTAACTAGGTGGATCCTCAATACAAGAAATTAAAGTCTCCTCTTACCCGGTGATGTGAGGGGAGGTCGGTTCTCCATCATGACGTCCTCATACAGATCCTTGTGTCCTTCTAAATTCTCCCACTCCTCCACAGAAAAATGCACAGTACTATCTTGACACCTTACAGGAACCTGGCACACAAAACACTACAGTCACTGTGACGAACACGGTGCCCGACCCCTGCCGTTCTAACCAAATCGTGACAAAGGACTGGCCAATCTCACGCCGCACTTGCGTAACAATGCCACTCTCAGCTACACCCTGCACAAAGATTTTCCAGTTTGAGGTACCACAAACTAGATGCCATCAGCCTGAGATTGTCATTGGGACTGGGTTAAGTTAATTAAGCAATTAACCCTTTAAATACCACCACCGCCTTTTTACCGAGAAGCAGGAAACTCACAATTTTAGCAATTATGATTTCAGCATAAACATTTGTAACGTCCACATGGAAGAAAAATATATTTGAAATATATTTTTTAAATATTCTTCCAAAATATATTGACATTTATTTGAAATACAACTTTGGCTGTATTACATATGTATAAAATACAGCCAAAGTTGTATTTTGCATGTTGAAATGCGTTTTTTATATATTACAAAATCTATGAGAAATAATTTAAAAAAACATTTTTTTAAAAAATATATTCTTCAGGATTATTTATTATTTATTTCAGGTACTTATATAGCGCCGTCAATTTACGCAGCGCTTTACATATATATTGTACATTCACATCAGTCCCTAACCCTCAAGGGGCATACAATCTAAAGTCTCTAACTTACATTCATACATACACATACTAGGGCCAATTTAGACAGGAGCCAATTAACCTACCAGCATGTCTTTGGAGTATGGGAGGAAACCGGAGTACCCAGAGGAAACCTACGCAGGCACAGGGAGAACATGCAAACTCCAGACAGGTGGTGCCGTGGCTGGGATTCGAACCAATGACCCAATCACCATCAAGTTTTATCCCTTCCATTGTTAGATACCGTCTAGTAATTCCGAGCACCGCTCACCTCTACAGCCAGCAGCTCGATGATCTCCCTGGTGAATTCTCGAATCTTTTTGTTGTCCTTACTCACGGAGTGAGATGGGGGCTCTAGAACTGAAATTCGGGTCTTCCTCAAACTGGATGTGACCAAGCCATCGGAAAGTTTGAAAGCTATATAGTTCTATGTTTAAAGCAAAAAAATACTTAATTATGACACCACCCAAAGTAAACATTAATAATACATTCCTATGATGGTGTCTGTCAGCACACTGAGTAATTTCATTCTTGGTAGATGACTCCATAAAGATCTATAGGGATCTGATATGTAGGCTTGACCAGAACGCTGGCTATCAGATTGAGGCAAATATATCTGGGGAGGGGAAAGCTGGGCCAGTAAAAGGCAGGGATGGGGCAAAAAATGGATGTGTACTCATCATTTAAAGTGGTTGTAAATCCCAATATAAAAAAAATACTTTCTGCCATAAATGAATACACGAGTCCTCCAAAAACTGCTAGTCTGTGGGCGTGGCTTAAGAACAGAGAATAGTAGGCAGAAATGTGATGTCACACAATCCCTCAGTAATACACACCCTCCAGCCTCGGCTCAAGAACAATCACTGGTGCTGATAAGTGTTGAGTTCTCGATCTTGTGAAGGCAGAGACCAGCAGGGAGAGGACACCCCCTCCCCCGCCTCTGTCACTGATGATCAGTGTGCCCTGATGATCAGTGTAGCCTCAGCAGTGCCACCTGCCAGTGCCACATCAATGCCACATATCAGTGCCAGTGCACATCAATGCCACATCAGTGCCCATCTGAGCTACCTTTTAGTGCCACCTATCAATGCCAGTCAGTGCCACCTATCAGTGCCAGTCAGTGCTGCCTATCAGTGCCACCTAACAGTGCCAGTCAGTGCCGCCTATCAGTGCCATATATGAGTACTGCCTTTCAGTGCCCATCAGTGATGCCTGACAATGCCCATCAGTGTCACATACCAGTGCCTCCTCATCAGTGTCACCTATCAGTTCAGTCTATCAGTGCCCATCACTGCAGCCTCATTAGCGCACATCAGTGAAGGAGAAAAATCACTTATTTACAAAATTTTATAACAGAAACTAAGAAAAAACTTTTTATTTCAAAATTTTCAGTTGTTTTTGGTTTGTTTAGCAAAAAATAAAAAACCCAGAGGTGATTAAATACCACCAAAAGAAAGCTCTATCTGTCTCAAAAAAATTATAAAAATTTCATATGGGTACAGTGTTGCATGACCGCGCAATTGTCATTGAAAGTGTGACAGCGCTGAAAGCTGAAAATTGGCCTGGGCAGGAAGGGGGTACAAGTGCCCGGTATGCAAGGGGTTAATAGAGATAAGATCTGATATGTGACCTCCCAGAATCCTCCTCACCTCCCTGGTCAGGTCTGTGTTTTATTAATGGAGATAAGAGTGATGTCATGTGACCTCCCGGAATCCTCCTCACCTCTCCAGTCAGGTCTGTGTTTTATTAATAGAGATAAGAGTAATGTCATGTGACCTCCCAGAATCCTCCTCACCTCTCCAGTCCGGTCTGTGTTTTATTAATGGAGATAAGAGTAATGTCATGTGACCTCCCACAATCCTCCTCACCTCTCAGGTCAGGTCTGTGTTTTATTAATGGAGATAAGAGTTATGTCATGTGACCTCTCAGAATCCTCCTCACCTCTCTGGTCAGGTCTGTGTTTTATTAATAGAGATAAGTGATTTAATGTAATCTCCCAGAATCCTCCTCACCTCTCCAGTCAACAGGTAGATGATCTCCAGCGTGAGGTTTAGTATTCTCTCTGTTGTGTGACTCCGTTCTGTCTCCATGCTCAGTCAGGTGATCTGATCAGGGATGATTGTACAGAACTATGTTCTCACTTCCAAAAACCAAAAGTGCTACATACATGAAAAAAATATCTGGAAAAAAATAAGCAAAGAGGGAGAGAGGTAGAAGAGGAAGGAGGGGTAAAGGATAGAAAAGTTAGTTCCCTTTCCCCACACAGATAGGATCACATCTTTCAATGACACCTTCCTCTTATAAACACTCTATTTGGCCTCATGTAGGTACCCCTAAGTACCCCTCTTGCCACCCCTATCTCCCATTTCCACTGATCCACATTAATGCATATCTCCTAGGCCAGGGGTAGGCAACCTGCGGCTCGCTAGCTGTTGTGGAACTACATTTCCCATGAGGCACTGCAACGTTACAAAACTGACAGTTACAGCTATGACTTGCAGAGGCATGATGGAACTTGTAGTCCTGCAACAGCTGGAGAGCCGCAGGTTGCCTACCCCTGTCCTAGGGAACCCCAACCTTATAACAAATCATGGGTCCAATCAGATTCACTTCCCTGAATGCCAGATGCCTGAATTTTCTGGAAAAAATGCTCCAGGCTACTCTCAGATTCAAAAAAGTCACACACACTAATAGCGTACCTACAAGAAACACACTTTGATTCCAGAAACTCAGCTACTATTTTAAATGTGCAGGCACACTATGAGTTAGGTCCAAGGAGGTGCATGACATCTCCTTGGCTTATCTTTATTATTTACATCTGACAGGTTTATTGCTCTGCCATGAATTACACTCTAGACACCTTGTGTGACAGAGGAGAAAGGCACACAGAACAGCTATGCCCGCCCTTTCCCTCTGCTGCCCATTCAGAGAAGCTTTTGTATTTTTTTAATGTGTTCACATAATACAAAGGCTTCTGTGAATGGGCAGGAGGAGGGGATGGGTGGTGGCAGGAAAGGCAAGTGTGCCCAGGCACAGAACTATGCTCCAATCCAGAATACCCATCAGCCGTGCCTGTTCTCACACACGTGTGCGTATGCGACAGTGCCAAGCAGGCTATTTAAACAGCACAGGGAGTTTGTCTTGGGTTCTACAGAGTTTGCTGATATCTGCTTCTGTGTTGATCTTCTGTTGCCATCCTGATCCATCTGACCACGCTTGAACTCTGCCAGAACCGACCCCTGGCTTGTCCTTTAACTACGTCTCTGTCTGATCCTTTTGCCTGTCTGCTTTATCATTGCCAGCTCCTGCCTGAACCTGACCACTCTTCTGCCTGCTGCTCTGCTACTGAGATGCCTGCTAGTGGCTTGTCTGACCCTGTTCTACGTGCTGCCTGTAATCTGCCAGCCTGCCAAGTGCCTGCTGTCTTTAAGGAAAGGCCTACCCATAGTGCAGGTGAAGTTACACGGCACGCAAATATGCACATGCGCAGAGCTCTTACGAGCCTAACAGATGTACGAGTGCTTGGACACAGGCGCGCACGCATGCGCACTCGCGCATCCAGGCACGCGCCTATTGCTAATCCTGGAGCCAAAAAGGCTATTTAACCTCTTGGCACCGGCCACACGCAAACGTGCGGCCTCCCGACGTCTGGGCCTTGACGCCGAGCGGCCACACATTTGCGTGCAATTAAGAAAAACATATGTGCTGAGAGTGCGCGCCCTGCCCGCTCCCCGCACACATGTCCTGTACTCACGGAAAGGTCCCGATCTCCTCTTTCGATTGGGACCTTTCTCGATCACGTGACAGCCATGACGGTGAATCACGGAGGTCACATGACCCTAAACTCCGCCTCCTGGCTTCTGAAACCCTTAAAGGGTCGGGAGGCTCCGGCGCCGAGGGGTTAAACTGGCTGCAGTAGTTGTCCTATTGCCGCATGGTCTAATCCCTGCTTGTGTTCCCTGATTCCTGTGATTGTCTCCTGATACCGAACCAGCCTGATCCTGACCTCCGCCTGACTGCTACCTGCCCTGACCTCTGACTTTCCTTGGACTACCCTTCTGTCTCTGCTCCAGTCTGATTGATCCTCTGTTGCTGACCTGGCCTGTGACCCGACTACTCTTCCTTCTGCTGCTTTAAGCCTGATCTGTCTGACCGATACCGAACCCGGCTCGTCTGACCCTGCATCCTCAGCACGCTGCTCTCGGGTATCCATCCATCCAGCACGGCTTCATCAGAACCCTGCTCCCTGGCTACAACTCATCAGCTCACCAGCTATTACTGGACTGATCACAGGCACTCATACCCCACCGTGCCCCTGTGGCCGCTGTCTCACCATCAGTGGCCCTTGAGCCACAGTTGTACGGGAGGCTCACTATCCAGGTACGTGACACTGTCCTTCATCACAATCCAAGCTGCACCAGGTGCTTACAGACGTCTCATCCGCAGCCATCATCACTAGTACCATCAGGCACTCGAGCCACTCCAGGCTCACTTATCTCCTGCTGCCTTACCACGTTTCCAAGACAGGCTCTATTACCAGGTACCAGGTGGGCATAGCAGCTACAGCGACTCCCGTGTTCAAAATGCAGAGCTCAAGTATCAACATCAGACCACCCCCCCCCCCCCCCCCGGTAATTACAGCGACAGCGGTCTACTCGGAATATCATGAAGCTGTCTATTATATAAATAACAGAGCCAGCCCAGGAAGTATCATGCATCTCGCTGGACTTAACTAATAGCGTGCCTTCATTTTTTTTTTTTTTTTTTACAAAAGGAGCTGAATTCTTGGAATTCAGCATTAAAAAAAAGAGACTGTTCCAAGACATATGGATAAAGATTTTCCCCATGGTTTTCCACAGTACGTCTCCACTCCCAAAATCTAAAAGACTTAGGGTTCATGTCAGGGGCGGACTAACAACTCATGGGGCCCCCGGGCAATAGGGGATCATGGGGCCCCTGTGTCCTTACCCAAACTCAAAAAAAGCCTATGAAAAAGGTACCAGTGGCATCTCATGGGGCCTCCTACTGACCCCGGGCCCTCGGGCAGTGCCCGAGTTTCCAAATGTTCAGTCCGCCTCTGTTCCATGTACACTGCAGCTGATAAACTGACGTTCAGGAGCTTTCCTGCGTTTTTTTTCAGCAGCCCCTGAACTCTCCCTAATGTTTTCCTATGTGTCCATGTACACATCGTCATTTACAGGCAGTTGAGTTTACAGTCGTTTTTTTTAACGCACCAAACTTGCAAACGCAGTTTATAAGTGTTTGCATTTAGAAGCGTTTTTTGACTGTTCCATAGTCAGATGCTGTCCAGAGCCTTTATTCATCATCAGAAATGCATGCAAAGCATTTTCCATGTATTCAAATGGACCCGGCACACCAGCGCAGTCAGTTCCAGGTTTAGCGTAAAGGAAAAAATGGTAGAACGCGCTGCATTATGCTCATGATGGGATCCATAGTGAATACAAGAAAAGACAGGTCATCTCCACACATACTGCTCTCTCTGCTTCTACCTTCTCTATTCCTCTCAAAATGACGGAAAAAGTAAATATTTTACTGTTTTTCAGTGTATTCTGGGCATTTTGGAGGGTCTCCTGAGGTTATCTTTTAAAAACGCGCATAAACGCAAACGCACATAAACGCGGCTAAACTGAAGTTTTTTTAACCTACGTTTTCCAGCAGTCAGTTTCCATCGTTCAGAAGAGTTTTCCAAACACCCCGTGTACACGGAGCCCTTAGTATACCCATATGGAAATCAGTGCAGTGGACACTTTTAGACCTGAAACAAGACGACGAAGGCTACTTGAGTTCTGTGAAAGGGGAATCTGCAATACAGTAGTTACCTGAGATAATGTCTACTTTCCTAAAACTGACCAACTTTCCTCCAAAACCTAAATCCACAATTGCTAGGCTTTGGATTGTTGATAGAAGGGGACTTTAACCTCGTCTTTGACCCCCTCCTGGACACATCTAAGGGTTCCTCCAACGTGTCTTTCTCCTACCTCAAAAAACTGAAAGTGGAACTCCAGCCACTACATCTAATGGATCCTCGGAGGACTCTCCACCCCCAGGTGAAAGACTTCCTATACTACTCATCGACACGCACCCATAGTAGCCCAGATTAGAATACTTTCTAGACCAACACGAGGACCTTTCTCTGGTCTCTGAGACATCTATTGAACACTCTCTGATCACACTCCTATTCATCTGGTACTGGATCTGAATCCGGCTGGTCCAAAACCAGCCTCATAACATTTACAATGAATCGCCGTTACAAGGTCCGTTAGTAAGATCTGACATTGCAAGGTAATAAAAAAAAACTACTTTCCATTAAACTAACTCTCAAACAAATCCCCTACATATATGGGAAGAACATAAGTGTGTGATTATGGGGGAATCCCTTTTCAGAAGGGAGCGCGGGTAAAGAGGGATAGAAAGGTACATGGTGAGAAGGAAGGGAGAGAGGAAGGGAAGAAAGTAGAAGTGAGGGAGAAAGGAAGGATGGAAAGGAAGAAGAGAGGAAGGAAAGAAGGAGAAAGGAAGAAGAGGGGGTGGGACAGGAAGGAAAGAAGGAGAAAGGCAGAAGAGGGGGTGGGATAGAAAGGAAAGAAGAAGAAAGGAAGAAGAGGGGGTGGGATAGAAAGGAAAGAAGGAGAAAGGAAGAAGAGGGGGTGGGATAGAAAGGAAAGAAGAAGAAAGGAAGAAGAGGGGGTGGGAGGAAAGAAGGAGACATAAGTTGGGGGAGAGTAGCAGGAGGAAGGAAGAGGGAGAGAAGGAGGAAAAGAGACAGGAAAGAAGTAAGGAGGCGAGAATAAGAGAAGGAAGGAAGAAAGAGTGGAAAGAAAAAAGTAAGGAATGAATGGAGAGCTAGAGGAAGAAAAGAAGTAAGGGCTCGTTCACACTTGACTGTTTTACCAATAGCATTTGGCAAGCGTTGGTCCGGCGTCTGCAGAGCGTTTTTTAATGTTCGGCAAACGCCGCATGCACGTTTTAGTTAAAAACGCCCCACAAACGCCTATAATGAAGTTTAAATAGTGTTACCGCTCCCCAAACGCCCCGCAACCGCGTCGCAACCGCACCGCAAACGCCGGCCGGGCGGCACCATAGACTAGAATAGGAGGCTTCAACGCCTCCTGACTCGACAAGAGGCGTTTGTTTTGCCGCGGCGCTAACGCTCCCGTTAGAACAGCACCATGTGCTGCAATGTGCAGAATTGTTCGAGGCGTTTGAGAAGCGGTAAAAACGCTTCCCAAATGCCTCTCTGCCACCTGCACACAACGCTAGTGTGAACGTAGCCTAAGATGAAGTGAGGGAGAGAGGAAAGAAACAAGGAGGAAAGAAAGCAGACAGGGAGGGAGGGTCAAGAGGAAGGAAGAAGATAGGGAGAGAGGAAGGAAGAAAGGAAGAAGGAAAAAGGAAGGGAGGGAGATAGTAAGGAAAGAATGGAGAGAAAAAGAAGGGGAAGGAAAAAGAAGGAGGAAATGAAAGAAAGAAGAAAGGGAGAAAAAGGAAGAAAAGGAGGGGAGGGAGAGAGGAAGGAGAGAGGAAGGAAAAGGAAGGGATGAGAGGGAGAGTTGAAAGAAAAAAATAGAGAGGGGAAGAAAAGAAAGGAAAGGATTAAAGAGAGGAAGGAAAGAAGGAAATGGAAGTAAGGAAGGGAGAGAGAATAGACAGAAGGAGAAAGGGAGCAATGAAGGATTGAAAAAAATAAGGAAGCGAGAGAAAATGAAAAAAGAATAAAGGAAGATGAGAGAGGGAAGGAAAAGAAATGGAGGAAGGAAGGAAAGAAATACAGAAAGAAGGGAAGGAAAAGGAAAGAAAGGGAGGGAAGGAAGGAAGAAGGGGAAAGAAAGAAAGAAAGGGAAGGAAGAGGGGAAGGGGAAAGAAAGGGAAGAAAAGAAATACCGTAAGGAGGGAAGGAATGAAGAAGAGAAGTGGAAAGAAATGGAAGGAAAAGGAAGGGAAAGAAAAGAAAGGGAAAGAAAAGGAAGGGAAAGAAAAGGAAGGGAAAGAAAAGGAAGGGAAAGAAAAGGAAGGGAAAGGAAGGGAAAAGAAAAGGAAGGGAAAGAAAAGGAAGGGAAAGAAAAGGAAGGGAAAGGAAGGGAAAGAAAAGGAAGGGAAGGGAAAGGAAGGAAAAGAAAAGGAAGGGGAAAAAAGGAAGGGAAGGAAAAGGAAGGAAAAGGAAGGGAAGGAAAAGGAAGGGAAGAAAAAGGAAGGGAAGGAAGAGGAAGGAAAAGAAAAGAAGGGGAAGGAAAAGGAAGGGAAGGAAAAGGAAGGGAAGGGAAAGGAAGGAAAAGAAAAGAAGGGGAAGGAAAAGGAAGGGAAGGAAAAGGAAGGGAAGAAAAAGGAAGGGAAGAAAAAGGAAGGGAAGAAAAAGGAAGGAAAGGAAAAGGAAGGGAAGGAAAAAGGAAGGGAAGGAAAAGGAAGGGAAGGAAAAAGCAAGGGAAGGAAAAGGAAGGGAAGGAAAAGGAAGGGAAAGAAAAGGAAGGAAAAGAAAAGGAAGGGAAGGGAAAGGAAGGAAAAGAAAAGGAAGGGAAGGAAAAGAAAAGGAAGGGAAGGAAAAGGAAGGGAAGGAAAATAAAGGAAAAGAAAAGGAAGGGAAAGAAAAGGAAGGGAAAGAAAAGGAAGGGAAAGAAAAGGAAGGGAAAGAAAGGGAAGGGAAAGAAATGAATGGGAAGGAAAAGGAAGGGAAGGAAAAGGAAGGGAAAGAAAAGGAAGGGAAGGAAAAGGAAGGGAAGGAAAAGAAAAGGAAGGGAAGGAAAAGGAAGGGAAAGAAAAGGAAGGGAAGGAAAAGGAAGGGAAGGAAAAGAAAAGGAAGGGAAGGAAAAGAAAAGGAAGGGAAAGAAAAGGAAGGGAAAGAAAAGAATGGGAAGGAAAAGGAAGGGAAGGAAAAGAAAAGGAAGGGAAGGAAAAGAAAAGGAAGGGAAGGAAAAGAAAAGGAAGGGAAGGAAAAGGAAGGAAAAGAAAAAGGAAGGAAAAGAAAATGAAGGGAAAGAAAAGGAAGATAAGGAAAAGGAAGGGAAGGAAAAGAAAAGGAAGGGAAAGAAAAGGAAGGGAAAGAAAAGGAAGGGAAGAAAAAGGAAGGGAAAGAAAAGGAAGGAAAAGAAAAGGAAAGGAAGGAAAAGAAAAGGAAAGGAAGGAAAAGGAAGGGAAAGAAAAGGAAAGGGAAGGAAAAGCAAAAGGAAAAGGAAGGAAACGAAAGGGAAGGAAAAGAAAAGGAAGGGAAGGAAGAGAAAAGGAAGGGAAGGAAGAGAAAAGGAAGGGAAGGAAGAGAAAAGGAAGGGAAGGAAATGAAAGGGAAGGAAAAGGAAGGGAAGGAAAAGAAAAGGAAGGAAACGAAAGGGAAGGAAAAGAAAAGGAAGGGAAGGAAAAGAAAAGGAAGGAAAGGAAAAGAAAAGGAAGGAAAAGGAAGGGGAAGGGAAGGAAAAAAAAAGGAAGGGAAAGAAAAGGACAGGAAGGGAAGGAAACGAAAGGGAAGGAAAAGGAAAGAAAGGGAGGGAGGGAAGGAAAAGGAAAGAAAGGGAGGGAGGGAAGGAAAAGGAAAGAAAGGGAGGGAGGGAAGGAAGGGGAAAGAAGGAATCAGAGGAGAGCAGAGAGGATGATGGGAGAGGTGAAGGCTATAGAATACAATAACGGTGAGTGGTGTGGGTAGAAATCCTACATTTGGGGACATCTGAAACCAAGAAACCTCCCTAACAGGACGAACCTCCATCTCCTCATCAGAAGAGCTGATCACCTCTCCTCCAGGACGAAGACCAATCCCAGCCCAGGAAGTCTCCTGAGGTAAGCCCTCCCCTCCCCCTCACCTCTTCTCTGTGGTTCATCACAGTAAGGCACCGCACCTCTGCTGAGGACACTTCCTCCTCTTACGCCTCACACCTTCGCCCTCTAGTGGTAGATTTGCCTTCACGCAGCCAATGTCGGGTCTCACCAAAATGATCCAATCACGCGACAGGACGTCACTATGGCAACCAGGAAGCAACTGAGCGGCCATGGAACGCACACAGCGGAAGTGTAAGAGCCTCAGGGCGGAAGTTGGGCAGTGTTTCCTGTGTAGGGGGAGGAGAGTGAAAGAGAAGATGGACAGGTGCTCAGGGCTGGGGGGTTGTGTGTCTGCAGAGAGGAAGAATAAATATTAACCACTTGCCTACCAGGCACTTATACCCCCTTCTTTACCAGGCCAATTTTCAGCTTTTAGCGATGTCGCACTTTGAATGACAATTTCGCGGTCATGTAAGATTGTACCCATATGAAATTTTTATCATTTTTTTCTCACAAATAGAGCTTTCTTTTTGCGCTATAAACAAAAGTGCAAAAAGTTTGAAAAAAAAAAGTTTCTTTGTTTCTATTATAAAATTTTTCAAAAGAGGTAATTTTTCTCCTTCACTGATGTGCGTTGATGAGGCAGCACTGATGGACACTAATAGGCGGCACTGATAGGCAGCACTGATGGGCACTAATAGGCAGCACTAATGAGGTGGCACGGATATGTGGCACTGATAGCACTGACTGGCATCACTGCTGGGTAGTGACTGGCACAACCGCTGGGCACTGACTGGCATCACTGCTGGGTAGTGACTGGCACAACCGCTGGGCACTGACTGGCAGCACTGCTGGGCTGCACTGATGGGCACTGCTGGGCACAGGTAGGTGGCACTTCTGGGCACAGGTGTGTGGTACTGCTGGGTGGCACAGGTGGGTGCACTGCTGGGCACAGGTGGGCGGAACTGGTGAGTGGCACTGCTGGGCACTGATCATCAGTGCCCTGATGATCGGTGCCGATCCCTGCTCTGACAACTGCCGGTTCTCGGCAGTACTTTCAGAGCGTGAGGAAAGTGCAGCCGAGAACCGGCAATCGCATTTCCCGGTGATCAGCGTGTCATTGGACACGGCTGATCATGTGGTAAAAGGCCGCTGTGATTGGCCTTTTACCACATCACGTGATCAGCTGTGTCCGTAGGATACAGCGATCACGGAGATCGCCGGGTGCGCGCCCCTGGGGTCGCGCAGGAGAGCGCGTTCTGGGAGGATGTCATATGACACCCTCCCAGAACTGGCAGGCCGCAGTGTAGCCGTCATTCGGCTATCTGCGGTTGGCAAGTAGTTAAAGCAGCACTCCAGGTGTGATAGTGACTACAGTCACCTTGGCACAATGCATATCTCATGACAGTGGCTGTAGTAGTGAGCACTACTACATTGATAGAAGCGATCTTCCAGATCCAGGCTGTACCACCGCTATTAATAGGAAGCGCAGGGTCAGGAAGATTGCTGCTACTACTGTAGTAGTGCCAACGATGACAGGAAAGTGACCAGATTCTCCAACCAGGCCCACATATAAACCACACCCACAAAACTACATTGGTAGCCGCACCCATGAGAATCATGCTCTGATTATTAACACGCCCAGAAACGTTCGCTTTCAAGGTATAAAAATAAAACGCCGTGTGTAGCCGCCATAGAGAATTGCAACCAAATTGGGGTACTAGTGGGAGGGGCTTAAAGGGATTACATCAAATAAAACCTGGGCTTATGCTGCTAAGGGCCCTGAGTAACGAATGGAGAGCAGGGGTCAGGCGTGTATAACAGAGAGTGCAGGGGTCAGGTGTGTAACAGAGTGCAGGGGTCAGGCGTGTATAACACAGTGCAGGGGTCAGGCGTGTATAACACAGAGTGCAGGGGTCAGGTGTGTGTAACACAGTTTAGGGGTCAGGTGTGTGTAACACAGAGTGCAGGGGTCAGGCGTGTGTAACAGAGTGCAGGGGTCAGGCATATGTAACACAGAGTGCAGGGGTCAGGCGTCTGTAACACAGAGTGCAAGGGTCAGGCATGTGTAACACAGAGAGCAGTGGTCAGGCGTGTAACACAGAGTGCAGGGGTCCGGTGTGTAACAGAGTGCAGGGGTCAGGCGTGTGTAACACAGAATGCAGGGGTCAAGCGTGTGTAACACAGAGTGCAGGGGTCAAGCGTGTGTAACAGAGTGCAGGGGTCAGGCGTGTGTAACACAGAGTGCAGGGGTCAGGTGTCTAACAGAACGCAGGGGTCAGGCGTGTGTAACACAGAGCGCAGGGGTCAGGTGTGTGTAACAAAGAGTGCAGGGGTCAGGTGTGTAACACAGAGTGCAGGGGTCAGGTGTGTGTAACAGAGTGCAGGGGTCAGGTGTGTAACAGAGTGCAGGGGTCAGGCATGTGTAACACAGAGTGCAGGGGTCAGGTGTGTGTAACACAAGGCATGCAGGGGTCAGGTGTGTGTAACACAAGGCATGCAAGGGTCAGGAATAGGTAATGCACAGAATGCAAGGGTCAGGAGTGTGTAACAGAGAATGCAGGGGTCAGGAGTAAGTAATGCAGAGAATGCAGGGGTCAGGAGTAAGTGACACACAGAGTGCAGAGGTCAAATGTAGGTAATGCAGAGAATCCAGAGGTCAGCAGTATATAACAGAGAGAATGCAGGAATCAGGAGTAAATAACACACAGAGTGCAGAGGTCAAGAGCATATACCATACAAAGTCAAAAGGTCAGACGTAAGCATCACAGAGAATGCAGGAATAAGTGACACACTGAGTGCAGAGGTCAGGAGTAGTTTATACAAGTCTAGAGGTTAGCAGTAAAAAACAGACTGAGTGCAGAGGTCACAGAGAATGCAGGAATAGGTGACACACAAAGTGCAGCAGTCCGGAGCAAGTAATACAGAGAATGCAGGAATAAGTGCATACAGTGCAGAGGTCAGGAGTAAGTAACACAGAGAATACAGGAATAAGTGGCACACAGTGCAGAGGTCAGGAGTAAGTGACACAGAGAATGCAGGAATAAGTGCACACAGTGCAGAGGTCAGGAGTAAATAACACACAGAGAATGCAGGAATAAGTGGCATACAGTGCAGAGGTCAGGAGTAAGTAACACAGAGAATGCAGGAATAAGTGGCACACAGTTCAGAGGTCAGGAGTAAGTAACACAGAGAATGCAGGAATAAGTGCACACAGTGCAGAGGTCAGGAGTAAAGGACCCACAAAGTCTAGAAGTCTGTGGTATATAACACAGAGAATGCAGGGATCAGGAGTAAATAACATACAGAGTGCAGAGGTCAGAAGTATGTAACATACTGTGCAAAGGTCCAGAGTAAGTCACACAGAGAATGCAGGAATAGGTGACAGAGTGGAGAAGTCAGGGGTAAGTGATGCACAAAGTCCAGAGGTTAGGAGTAAGTAACGCTCTGAGAGCAGACATCAGAAGTGATGCAGAGAATGAGGAATAGGCAGGATCAGGAATATGTAATAGACACAGTGCAGGGATCAGGTCAGGGGTAAGTAACGGGTCAGGTCAGGGGTAAGTAAAAGGGGCAGGTCAGGGGTAAGTAACAGGTCAGGTCAGGGGTAAGTAACAGGGGTCAGGTCAGGGGTAACTAACAGGGGTCAGGGGTAAGTAACGGGTCAGGTGAGGAGTAAGTAACAGGGGTCAGGTGTAACTAACAGGGGTCAGGTGAGGGTTAACTAACGGGTCAGGTGAGGGGTAACTAACAGTGGTCAGGTCAGGGGTAAGTAACAGGGGTCAGGTCAGGGGTAAGTAATGGGTCAGGTGAGGGATAACTAACGGGTCAGGTCAGGGGTAAGTAACGGGTCAAGTGAGGGGTAACTAATAGGGGTCATATCAGGGGTAACTAACAGGGGTCAGGTCAGGGGTAAGTAACAGGGGTCAGGTGAGGGGTAACTAACAGGGGTCAGGTCAGGGGTAACTAACAGGGGTCAGGTCAGGGGTAAGTAACAGGGGTCAGGGGTAACTAACAGGGGTCAGGTCAGGGGTAAGTAACAGGGGTCAGGTCAGGGGTAACTAACAGGGGTCAGGTAAGGGGTAACTAACAGGTGTCAGGTCAGGGGTAACAGGGGTCAGGTCAGGGGTAAGTAACAGGGGTCAGGTCAGGGGTAACTAACAGGGGTCAGGTAAGGGGTAACTAACAGGTGTCAGGTCAGGGGTAAGTAACAGGTCAGGTCAGGGGTAAGTAACAGGGGTCAGGTCAGGGGTAACAGGGGTCAGGTCAGGGGTAACAGGGGTCAGGTGAGGGATAAGAGGGGTCAGGTCAGGGGTAAGTAACAGGGGTCAGGTCAGGGGTAAGTAACAGGTTGCAGATTAATACGTGCATGAGCAGTAAATGTAAACTATATGATACCTTGTCTTTTGTTTTGGTGGCTCACTGGTTGCGCCTTGTTTCCTCCACATGAGAGTCTTGTGTTCACCCATCACCCTCCCCCTTCTGTTTCTCGGCCAAATATAATATTGTTGGTATCCCTGGCATCCCCTCCAGGCTCTCAGCAGTGTAGAGTATCCGTGTAGCCGGAGCGTGTGTAGAACCACCCCGATACTGCCAACATGTAACATATGATGACCAGGCTTGTTAGCTGTGTTGCAAAGGTGTGTGAAATTTCTATCTTCATTGTCCAAAAAAAGCCAAGTTCTCAGTTTCAAGATGTAATTTGCAGGGCAAAGTAGTTAGAACTTCCACCTGGCAGCACTAGTCTCGTTGGTTCAAATTTCAACCACGGCACCACCTGCCTGGAGTTTGTGTGTTCTCCCTGTGCCTGTGTGGGTTTCCTCCGGGTACTCCGGTTTCTTCCGACACTCCAAAGACATGCTTGTCGCTAATTTGCTGCTGTCTAATTTGGCCCTAGTATGTGTATGTATGAATGTGAGTTGGGACCTTAGATTGCTCCTTGAGGGTTAGGGACTGATGTGAATGTACAATATACACTATATTGCCCCAAGTATTGGGCCGCCGGCCTTTCCACACACATGACCTTTAATGGCCTCCCAGTCTTAGTCCGTAGAGTTCAATTTTGAGTTGGCCCCGCCCTTTGCAGCTATAACAGCTTCAACTCTTCTGGGAAGGCCATCCACAAGGTTTAGGAGGGTGTCTATGGGAAGGTTGGACCATTCTTCCAGAAGCACATTTGTCAGGTCAGGCACTGATGTCGGGGGAGGAGGCCTGGCTCGTAGTCTCCGCTCTAATTCATCCCAAAGGTGTTCTATGGGGTTGAGGTCAGGACTCTGTGCAGGCCAGTCAAGTTCCTCCACCCCAAACTGGCTCCTCCATGTCTTTATGGACCTTGCTTTGTGCAGTGGTGTGCAGTCATGTTGGAACAGGAAGGGGCCATCCCCAAACTCTTCCCACAAAGTTGGGAACATGAAATTGTCCAAAGTGTCTTGGTATGCTGACGCCTTAAGAGTTCCCATCACTGGAACTAGCGGGCCAAGCCCAACCCCTGAGGAACAACTCCACACCATAATCCCCCCTCCACCAAACTTTACACTTTGCACAATGCAGTCAGGCAAGTACCGTTCTCCTGGCAACCACCAAACCCAGACACATCCATCAGATTGCCAGACAGAGAAGCGTGATTGGTCACTCCAGAGAACACGTCTCCACTGCTCTAGAGTCCAGTGGCGGCGTGCTTTATACCACGGCATCCAACGCTTTGCATTGCACTTGGTGATGTAAGGCTTGGATGTAGCTGCTCGGCCATGGAAACCCATTCCATGAAGCTCTCTATGCACTGTTGTTGTGCTAATCTGAAGGCCACACCAAGTTTGGAGGTCTTTAGCTATTGACTCTGCAGACAGTTGGCGACTTTTGTGCACTGTGCGCTTCAGCATGCGCTGACCCCGCTCTGTCATGTGACATGGCCTACCACTTGGTGGCAGAGTTGCTGTTCCCAGTTGCTTCCATTTTGTTATAATCCCACTAACAGTTCAGCATGGAATATTTAGTAGCCAGGAAATGTCACGGATGGACTTATTGCACAGGTGGCCACCTATCACGGGACCACGCTTGGAGTCACTGAGCTCCTGAGAGCGACCCATTCTTTCACCAATGTTTGTAGAAGCAGTCTGCATGCCTAGGGTCTTGATTGTATACACCTGTGGTCATGGAAGGGATTGGAATCACATGATGTGGAGGGGATTGGAACACATGAATCACATGATATGGAGGGGATTGGAAAACCTAAATCACATGATATGTAGAGGATTGGAACACCTAAATCACATGATATGGAGGGGATTGGAACACCTGAATCACATGATTTGGAGGGGATTGGAACACCTGAATCACATGATATGGAGGGGATTGGAACACCTGAATCACATGAGATGGAGCGATTTGGAACACCTGAATCACATGATATGGAGGGGATTGGAACACCTGAATCACATGATATGGAGGGGATTGGAGCCCCTCAATCACATGATATGGAGGGGATTGGAGCCCATGAATCACATGATATGGAGAGGATTGGAACACCTGAATCACATGATATGGAGGGATTTGGAACACCTGAATCACATGATATGGAGGGGATTGGAACACCTAAATCACGATTGGGAGGGCGGGGCCAATATTTTTGGCAATATAGTGTGTATTCCTGTAGTTAGCCCAGGAGGCTGCTCCTGTCATGCTGAAATTCCAGGTCTCCTGCCTTGTACCTCTGCTATAGGCATGAGGTACTTCTAATGAATTGACACCAAAAGCAAAATGGTGACAGGGGAGGGACCTCCAGCACACAGCCTGTGATTGACAGCATCAGCTCTTTTCCTTTTTGCTGTGTGAAGGGTGAGCAGGGGGGTGGTTGGTGCCATTTCCCTCCAATCGGCTCTCAGAGCTCTCCTCACTGATGTAACTTCAGCTCTCCGCCCCCGTTTTCTGACAGCTCAGACAAGCTTTATAAATTCAGCACTTTGAATGGATGTAGGGGACAGACGGCTACAGATAAACAGGTACAACATTGGAGGATTTGTGTCACCTCTGTGTATCACCTGAGGCCAGTCACCTCACTGGGGATATGGAAGGGTTTACAACCACGTTAAATCTAAACTGATGATCTATTGGGTTTTTTTTAAAGCACCGATTTTAGAAAATTTGGGGTTCTGCAGTTTGTCACCATTTGAGGGGCGCAGACAATTTTATGGCTTGCCACATTGAGTATTTACTTTGGCACAACCTCACCTTTTACATTCTACCCCCCAAAATCGGTAATATATTGCATTGGAGTGTCCTAAAAATAACTTAAAGTGTTTTTCTTACTGAAATTTTGCATTTCCTAAACCGCCGCACTAATATCATGAGACATAAAAAAATTGGAACGATCGCTATTTTATTCTCTAGGGCAGTGATCTCCAAACTGCAGCCCAGGGGCCCCTTTGCTTGCTTTTATCAGGCCCTTCGAGCACTGCTTTATTCACTAACAGCAACAAAGCGGCACAATTCCTCCCAATGACACCAATGATGGGGCACTATTCCTCCCAATGACACCAATGATGGGGCACTATTCCTCCCAATGACACCAATGATGGGGCACTATTCCTCCCACTGAAACCAATGATGGGGCACTATTCCTCCCACTGACACCAATGATGGGGCACTATTCCTCCCACTGAAACCAATGATGGGGCACTATTATAGTGAAAAAATCAAGACCCAAAGAGATTACCCAAAAATAAAAAATATCAAATATATATAAAAGAACAAAAATAAAATAAAGTCCCAATATGCAAAGTGTCCAAATAATGTGTCCAAACAAAGATCAATTTCTTGATAGGAAGACGCTTCCTACTCCACTGAAGAAGATGCAAATCAATCACAGGTGCTCTTCAAATACCTCAAAAAACAAAATCTCAACATAGTATATTACCTTTTAAATCCCAGAACTAAAGTGCCACATGTGTATCATGCAAAAAAAACACTCCAGTGTCACAGCACTCATGTGAAGAAAAAAAAAAAAAAAAAAAAAAATTAAATTTTTTTTTTTAAATATCATTGCAAACTATATATAAAGTGCATAATTACCCTAAAACAAACAAATTCCAGCTTGTAATCAACCACATATGTACAGAGTGTCCTTAGATTGGTATCCTCTTGTTCCCCAGGACCTCACAAACAGACCAGGAATCAGTATGTGAATTATAATCATATATAAAATTTATTGTAGCCACTTACATATAAAAACGATAAGATCAGCAAGACAGCATCCAACTCCTCATGCCCAGTATGCAATCCCCTTTCCGTGTGTGATCCTTGTTGACAAAGTCCAGAAGAGACGAAACGCGTCCAGGGCACGTGACGTTCCCGGAAGTGCTGCGGCAGCCATTTTGGATTCTGGAATCCCTGTGTGTTGGAGGTCTGGAGAGTAACGGTGCACTTCAGGTGTCCCCCAGAGCTACAAAGTGATAGTGCTGGATAGGAGTAGCAAGGGGGAATTACCTGGTGATCGGGAGACCCTCTACACTCGGAAAGGGGATCGTATACTGGGCATGAGGAGTTTGATGCTGTCTTGTTGATCTTATCGTTTTTATATGTAAGTGGCTACAATAAATTTTATATATGATTATAATTCACATACTGATTCCTGGTCTGTTTGTGAGGTCCTGAGGAACAAGAGGATACCAATCTAAGGACACTCTGTACATATGTGGTTGATTACAAGCTGGAATTTGTTTGTTTTAGGGTAATTATGCACTTTATATATAGTTTGCAGTGATATTTTAAAAAATTTATTTTTTTTCTTTTCACATGAGTGCTGTGACACTGGAGTGTTTTTTTTGCATGATACATGTGTGGGATTTAAAAGGTAATATACTATGTTGAGATTTTGTTTTTTGAGGTATTTGAAGAGCACCTGTGATTGATTTGCATCTTCTTCAGTGGAGTAGGAAGCGTCTTCCTATCAAGAAATTGATCTTTGTTTGGACACATTATTTGGACACTTTGCATATTGGGACTTTATTTTATTTTTGTTCTTTTATATATAATTGATATTTTTTATTTTTGGGTAATCTCTTTGGGTCTTGATTTTTTCACTATAATTGTGGGTTTTGGGTTTAAGTCAATGAATACATGTTTTATTACTACTTCAGGGGAAGGATATTGATATGACTTTAAGGGATTTCTGAGGATTTTATATATATATGTGTGCTGATTTATACTTATAATGATGGGGCACTATTCCTCCCACTGACACCAATGATGGACACTATTCCTCCCACTGACACCAATGATGGGGCACTATTCCTCCCACTGATACCAATGATGGGGCACTATTCCTCCCACTGACACCAATGATGGGGCACTATTCCTCCCACTGATACCAATGATGGGGCACTATTCCTCCCACTGACACCAATGATGGGGCACTATTCCTCCCACTGATACCAATGATGGGGCACTATTCCTCCCACTGACACCAATGATGGGGCACTATACCTCCCACTGACACCAATGATGGGGCACTATTCCTCCCACTGACACCAATGATGGGGCACTACACCTCCCACTGATACCAATGATGGGGCACTATTCTTCCCACTGACACCAATGATGGGGTACTATTCCTCCCACTGACACCAATGATGGGGCACTATTCCTCCCACTGATACCAATGATGGGGCACTATTCCTCCCAATGATACCAATGATGGGGCACTATTCCTCCCACTGACACCAATGCTGGGGCACTATTCCTCCCACTGATACCAATGATGGGGCACTATTCCTCCCCCTGACACCAATGATGGGGCACTAAACCACCCACTGAAACCAATGATGGGGCACTATTCCTCCCGCTGACACCAATGATGGGGCACTATACCTCCCACTGATACCAATGATGGGGCACTATACCTCCCACTGATACCAATGATGGGGCACTATTCCTCCCACTGACACCAATGATGGGGCACTATACCTCCCACTGACACCAATGATGGGGCACTATTCCTCCCACTGACACCAATGATGGGGCACTATACCTCCCACTGACACCAATGATGGGGCACTACACCTCCCACTGATACCAATGATGGGGCACTATTCTTCCCACTGACACCAATGATGGGGTACTATTCCTCCCACTGATACCAATGATGGGGCACTATTCTTCCCACTGACACCAATGATGGGGCACTATACCTCCCACTGACACCAATGATGGGGCACTACACCTCCCACTGATACCAATGATGGGGCACTATTCCTCCCACTGACACCAATGATGGGGCACTATTCCTCCCACTGATACCAATGATGGGGCACTATTCCTCCCAATGATACCAATGATGGGGCACTATTCCTCCCACTGACACCAATGCTGGGGCACTATTCCTCCCACTGATACCAATGATGGGGCACTATTCCTCCCCCTGACACCAATGATGGGGCACTAAACCACCCACTGAAACCAATGATGGGGCACTATTCCTCCCGCTGACACCAATGATGGGGCACTATACCTCCCACTGATACCAATGATGGGGCACTATACCTCCCACTGATACCAATGATGGGGCACTATTCCTCCCACTGATACCAATGATGGGGCACTATTCCTCTCCCAGTGATACCAATGATGGGGCACTATTCCTCCCACTGATACCAATGATGGGGCACTATTCCTCCCACTGATACCAATGATGGGGCACTATTCCTCTCCCACTGATACCAATGATGGGGCACTATTCCCCCCACTGATACCAATGATGGGGCACTATTCCTCCCACTGACACCAATGATGGGGCACTATTCCTCCCAATTACACCAACGTCAATGTCATAGTTCACATCAGTGCTCACGGTTCCAGTGTGTTCCGGTTGCAGAAAAAAAGTAGAGCAGGCTGCATTTTTCTGGTATAGAACTGTACTGGAACGCAGTAAAACGTACCAAAAACGCACTGGAATGCTCATGTCCCTATTTAAATTTGAATAAAAAGAGGGGGAAAAGATAAAACAGAAAGCATCAAAAACGCACCGGAACGCGCTAAATTGTGCATGTGAGAACACATCCGGAACGTATCTTGACTGCGTTTCTATAGTGTGAACCGACCCTAAAAGCCACAATGGCGTTCCGGTTGCAGAAAAAAAAAGTAGAGCAGGCTGCATTTTTTCTGCACAGAACTGTACTAGAACGCGGTATAACGCATCAAAAACGTACATGTCCCTATTTAACCACTTCCAGTCCGGACACTTTCACCCCCCCCCCCCTCCTGTCCAGATTAATTTTCAGCTTTCAGCGCTATCACACTTTGAATGACAATTGCGCCGTCATACAACGCTGCACCCATATGAATTTTTTAACATTTTTTTGAGACAGATAAAGCTTTATTTTTATTTTGGTGTTATTTATTCACCACTGGGATATTTATTTTTTTGCGATATAAATGAAAAAATGAATAAATAAAAAAGTTTGAAAAAAAGTGTTTTTCGTATTACATTTTGCAAATAAATAATATTTCATCATAAATCTTGGCCAAAATTTATTCCATTATCTTTTTAGTAAAAAAAAAAATAACCCAAATTAGTTTAGAACCAAAAATTATAATTTTTAAACATTTTTATTTTATTTTTTTATATTATTATTTATGCTTTTTTTTTTTACATACTGTCACCCTAGCAGTACAGTGTTACCATAGTGACACTGTACTACTTGTGGGGGGTGATGAAGATTTTTTTTTTTTTTTTTTACACTGATTGCTTTTACACCCATAAAGGCTGTAAAAACAATCATTTCTTCTCTCTGGCTGCATTCCTGCAGACATTGAGAAATACTGTAAGAGCTGTGATTGGTCACAGCTAGTCACATGGCACAAGGCTGTTGTGAATAGCCTGTACCATGTGATCTCTGTGATCATTCACAGATTTCACATGTAGTAAGCAATGATGTCAGAAGTGACATCTTGCTTACTACTCTTCATGTGATCACTGATTGACCAATCAGTGATCTCATGATTGGGACCTCGCACAGAGATCCCGTACGACGATTGGTGTTCCACTCTGTCCGGAGGAGCGTGCACAAGCAGGGGGCGGGGAGGCCGTTTATAATCAGCCACCCGACCCTGCACTGCCACCGTTTATATACAACGGCTGGAAGGGAGGTGGTTACATTGAGCCCGGGTTCACACTGATGCTGTGCAGCACATTGCATGTGATTCACACAGGAACTGCACCGCATTCCTGCGCAAATCACATGCGATTTGTGTGCGGTGCAATTTGAGCCATGCATGGCTCAAATCGCACTGCATCCGCACCAAAACAGGGCAGGACCCTTTTTCTTCCGCACCAGAATCGGATCGCATTGATTGTTCACACGTGATCCAATTTTGCACATCGCACCGTGTTTTGCAAACTGATTTTGGGGTGTCGTTAACAAAATACACACCTGCAATGGTTCGTGTGAACGGGGTGCGATTCTGATGCCGTGCAGAAGCCGCACAGAAACCGGTGAAAATTCTGCACCACATCAGTGTGAACCCGGGCTGAAGGAAAAGTGAACTGAAACACATCAAAAACGCACCGGAGCACACCAAAACTCGTCAAAAATGCATCTGGAATGTGTCAAAAATGCACCGGAACGCGCCAAAACTTCTCAAAAATGCATCTGGAACGTGTCAAAAACTCACCGAAATGTGCCAAAACGCTTCAAAAATGCATCTGGAATGTGTAAAAAACGCACCAAAAACACATCGGAACGCGCCAAAACTCGTCAAAAATGCATCTGGAACGTGTTAAACGCATCAGAAATGCCAAAACTCATCAAGAATACATCTGGAACGTGTCAAAAATGCACCAAAACACACTGGAACGCGCCAAAACTCATCAAAAATGCCTCTGGAACATGTTAAACGCATCAAAAACACATCAGAAATGCCAAAACTCGTAAAGAATGCATCTGGAACGTGTAAAAAATGCATCAAAAACACACCGGAACGCGCCAAAACTCATCAAATATGCATCTGGAACGTGTTAAATGCATAAAAAATGCCAAAACTTGTCAAAAATGCATCCGGGACGTGTTAAAAACGCATCAAAAACACACCAGAACATGCCAAAACTCGTCAAAAATGCATCTGGAATGTGTCAAAAACACATCAATAACGCCAAAACTCGTAAAAAATGCATCTGGAATGTGTCAAAAACGCACCAGAACGCACCAAAAACTCTCCAAAAATGCATCTGGACTGCGTTTCTATAGTATGAATCGGCCCTCAGCAACTTTTTGAACGCAAAAAGTTGCGTTTTTGTTTTTATAGACTTCAATGGCTGCAGAAAAGCATGTATTGCTTCTTTCCTGGGTTTATTATGCGTTTTGCATTTAATATCTGCCTAGCAACAAGCAAAATAAAAAAAATTAACCCCCCGCAAAACGCAATACTGCAGCATAAACGCAGTGCAGAAACGGCCCAGACATAACCTACATAGGTGTGAACTGAGCCTCCGGAAGTGGCTCACGCTCATTGAATGGCTTCTTCTGTCACCTTGACGACCGTGACTTCAAGAATGTACTAATTAAGCTTCGTTTGAAATCAAACCGGAAACAGTCCTGCCCTTTCCGCTCCGTGGCTGATGGGTGCGTTCCACTGCCGACCAGCTATTTCCTGGTTACCATAGTGAGAAGCAGGGGCGGGGAAAATATAGCAAAAGTAGACGTTTGCGTCATTCATGTAGATAAAGATTTAAATTATAACCTGATATGTATCTGGTTTATAAATCCAGTTTAGGAGTAATAATAAAAGGCTGAAAATATACACATGTATGATTTGAGATAATTGTCCGCAGTGCTGGAAGGGCGGCGGCCATTTTGTTGTAGCCCAGAAGAGGAGAAAGGAAGGATATCCAGCAGTGGAATCCCTCTGAAGTGGTGTGAGAGTGGAGAGTGTGTGCCCAGTGAGGAGGAGGTAATGATGTCTTCTTATTATCAGAGAAGGGGGTCCCAGCACTGTGTGTGGACAGGATGGGGGGGTCATGTCAGCAAATCCTCATCTTCCTGCAAGTCTCTGGGGTGGAGAATATTGGATAGGGTCTCTGGCTTGGCTTGGCTGGGTGGGCAGGCAATGGGGGTGTATTCTCCAGAAAGGCATAACATGCGTCTTATAGAACTATGCCTTTTGATTAGGAAGCAAAAAGGAAGTTTGGTGGTAGAAAATGTGACGCTAAAGTGGTAGTAAAGTCTATCGCTTTCTTTAACTCACCTTTAAAGTGGAGCTGTCCAGCAGCGTGTTGTCACCACTGCCGGCACTATCACCTTCCTTCTGCATTTGCGCCTGTCCAGCCATTTTAATGGCTGGCCGCGATGATGTCACTCCCACAATGACGTCACTCATCATTGCAGTATGGCACTCTGCGTTCTTGGTGCCCTAAGTGCTATCACCGATGTGAATATCTCCTAAACAGGGCATGTTTTTAGGAGATATTTACTGGACCTACAGGCAAGCCGTATCATATCACAGCCCGGGATGACCTCACTCCTGTGATGACGTCACTCATCCTTTCAGTATGTCACCCTGCATTCTTTGGTACCTAAGTGCTATCACCGATGTGAATATCTCCTAAACAGCGCACGTTTAGGAGATATTTACTGTAACTACAGCCAAGCCGTATTGTATTATGGCCCGGGATGACGTCACTCATCATTGCAGTATGGCACCCTGCGTTCTTGGCTCCCTAAGTGCTATCGCCAATGTGAATATCTCCTAAACAGGGCATGTTTAGGAGATATTTACTGTAACTAAAGCCAAGCCCTATTGTATCACAGCCCAGGATGACGTCACTCCCGTGATGAAGTCACTCATTATTGCAGTATGGCACCCTGCATTCTTGGCTCCTCAAGTGCTATCGCCGATGTGAATATCTCCTAAACAGCGGATGATTAGAAGATATTCACTGTACATACAGGCAATCCCTATCATATCTCAGCCCTGGATGACGTCACTCCCATGATGACGTCACTCATTATTGCAATCTGACACCCTGCATTCTTGGCTCCCTAAATGCTATCGCCAATGTAAATATCTCCTAAACCGCACACGTTTAGGAGATGTTTACTGGAACTACAGGCAAGCCGTATCATAGCACGGCCCAGGATGACCTTACTCCCGTGATGACGTCACTTATCATTGCAGTACGGCACCCTTCATTCTTAGCTCCGTAAGTGCTATTGCCGATGTGAATATCTCCTGAACAGCGCACATTTAGCAGATATTTACTGGAACTACAGGCAAGCCATATCGTATCACAGCCCGGGATGACCTCACTCTCGTGATGACGTCACTCATCATTGCAGTATGGCACCCTGCATTCTTGGGTACCTAAGTGCTATCACCGATGTGAATATCTCCTAAACAGCTCACGTTTAGGAGATATTTACTGTAACTACAGGCAAGCCATATTGTATCACAGCCCGGGATGACGTCACTCCCATGGTGACATCACTCATCATTGCAGTATGGCACCCTGCATTCTTGGCTCTCTAAGTGCTATCGCCGATGTGAATATCTCCTAAACAGCGCATATTTAGAAGATATTCACTGTACATACAGGCAAGGTCTGATCTATGTCAGTTAAAAGAGAAGTAAGGTCAAAGCTTTTTTGGGTCATACATCTCTTGTGGGTCACAGAAGAGCTCTCCTGTGACCCAGAATCAGCCAACTGCAGGCTAAATCCCGCTGTCAGTTGACTTCGCAGAGCTGCTCAAGGCTTTGGAAGGATCCCGACAATATTGCTGGGATCCACCCAGATGCCTGATCGGCAGCTGGCTTATCCTCTGAGCGAGCCACTGAGAGCCTGAACCAGCCGTTCTCCTCCCTCCCCAGCCCACCGCTCCACTGAGTGCTTGAGGGGCAGAGTACAGAGCGGTGACTGATAGGAGCTTGCATGGCAGCTGACAACATTACGGCTAATTTCAAGGCAGTGCCTTAGCGTTGTCTGCCTGAAACAGGAAGTGCAGGTATTGGCAGGATCTGCAGGTACGGACATTTACAATTGATTCGCAAAAATGATTTGCTTAACAAACTGTACTGTGCATTTTGATGCCAAACATTCTAAAATATAGATTTAGGGTTTAGACTTAGCATTATTTTATTTATTTAAATGATTTTCAGCTATATCCTGTAGTTCAAGCTCAGGCAGGAGAACTCGAGGACGTCATGATGGAGAACCGGCCGCCCCTCACATCACCAGGTAAGAGGAGACTTTCATTTCTTGTAAAGAAGAGAAGAGTATTTATTTTATTTATTACATAGTTGCATAGTCGGGCTGAAAAAAGACAAAAGTTCATCCAGTTCAACCATAGGAAAAAAAAAAGTTATAATCCTACACCCACAGTTTATCCAGAGGAAGGCAAAAAACACCCAGCAAAGCATGATCCAATTTGTTCCTGCAGGGAAAAAAATTCATTCCTGATCCCCAGAGAGGCAATCGGATATTCCCTGGATCAACTTTACCTATAAATGTTATATCCAGTTATATTCTGTGTATCCAAGAAAGAATCCAGGACTTTCCTACAGCAATCCACTGAGCTGGCCACAACCAACTCTTGAGGGAGTCTATTCCACATTCTCACAGCTCTCACTGTGAAGAGACCTTTCCATGTTTGGAGATTACATTTCTTTTCCTCCAGACGTAAAGAGCGCCCCTTGTCCTCTGTGATGACCTCAGGGTGTGTCCCTGTGTGCCACATGGAGAAGAGAAAGAGCAGCAAAGAATTGTCTGAGGGTTTGAGAATAAAAATTGTGGAGACACATAGACAATCTCAAGGTTACAAGTCCATCTACAGAGATCTTAATGTTCCTGTGTTCACTGTGTGCAACATTGTCAGGAAGTTTACAGCCCATGGCACTGTAGCTAATCTCCCTGGACGTGGATGAAAGAGAAAAATTGATCAAAGTTTGCAACAAAGTATTGTTTGAATGGTGGCTAAGGAATCTCCATCAACTTCCAGACAAATCCAAGCTGCCCTTCAGGTACAACTGTGTCAACTCGCACTATACATCACTATCTGAATGAAAAGGGACGCTATGTTAGGAGACGCAGGAGTACCCCACTGCTGACACAGAAATATGGGAGGAGACCCAGGAGGACCCCACTGCTGACACAGAATGATGAGAGGAGACCCAGGAGGACCCCACTGCTGACACAGAAATATGGGAGGAGACCCAGGAGGACCCCACTGCTGACACAGAATGATGGGAGGAGACCCAGGAGGACCCCACTGCTGACGCAGAAATATGGTAGGAGACCCAGGAGGACCTCACTGCTGACGCAGAAATATGGGAGGAGACCCAGGAGGACCCCACTGCTGACGCAGAAATATGGGAGGAGACCCAGGGGGACCCCACTGCTGACGCAGAAATATGGTAGGAGACCCAGGAGGACCTCACTGCTGACGCAGAAATATGGGAGGAGACCCAGGAGGACCCCACTGCTGATGCAGAAATATGGGAGGAGACCCAGGAGGACCCCACTGCTGACGCAGAAATATGGGAGGAGACCCAGGAGGACCCCACTGCTGACGCAGAAATATGGGAGGAGACCCAGGAGGACCCCACTGCTGACGCAGAAATATGGGAGGAGACCCAGGAGGACCCCACTGCTGACGCAGAAATATGGGAGGAGATCCAGGAGGACCCCACTGCTGACACAGAAATATGGGAGGAGACCCAGGAGGACCCCACTGCTGACACAGAATGATGGGAGGAGACCCAGGAGGACCCCACTGCTGACACAGAAATATGGGAGGAGACCCAGGAGGACCCCACTGCTGACACAGAATGATGGGAGGAGACCCAGGAGGACCCCACTGCTGACGCAGAAATATGGTAGGAGACCCAGGAGGACCTCACTGCTGACGCAGAAATATGGGAGGAGACCCAGGAGGACCCCACTGCTGACGCAGAAATATGGGAGGAGACCCAGGGGGACCCCACTGCTGACGCAGAAATATGGTAGGAGACCCAGGAAGACCTCACTGCTGACGCAGAAATATGGGAGGAGACCCAGGAGGACCCCACTGCTGATGCAGAAATATGGTAGGAGACCCAGGAGGACCTCACTGCTGACGCAGAAATATGGGAGGAGACCCAGGAGGACCCCACTGCTGACGCAGAAATATGGGAGGAGACCCAGGAGGACCCCACTGCTGACGCAGAAATATGGGAGGAGACCCAGGAGGACCCCACTGCTGACGCAGAAATATGGGAGGAGATCCAGGAGGACCGCACTGCTGACGCAGAAATATGGGAGGAGACCCAGGAGGACCCCACTGCTGACACAGAAATATGGGAGGAGACCCAGGAGGACCTCACTGCTGACACAGAAATATGGGAGGAGACCCAGGAGGACTTCACTGCTGACACAAAAATATGGTGGAAGACCCAGGAGGACCCCACTGCTGACACAAAAACATAAAAAAGCCAGATTGGAGTTTGCCAAAATTTATCTGAGGAAGCCAAAATCCTTTTAGGAGAATGTGCTGTGGAGAGACGAAACAAAATTTACAGCTTTTTTCTATCATTCTACTGTTTTCAGAAAAAGCAATGAGGCCTTTAGAGAAAAGAATCCAGTCCCTCCAGTCACACATGGTGGGGGGTCACTGAGGTTTTGGAGTTGTTTTTCTGCTTCAGGCACTGGATGTCTTGACCCTGTGCATGGCATTATGGAATCTGAAGACTACCAAAGAATTCTGGGGTGCAATGTAGGGCCCAGTGTCAGAAAGTTGGGTCTCCAATGTCAGAGGTCATGGGTCTTCCAGCAGGACAATGACCCAAAGCACACGTCAAAAAGCCCCCTGAAATGGTTTCAGACAAAGCACTGGAGAGGACTGAACTGGCCAGCAATGAGTCCAGATCTCAATCCCATAGAGCACCTCTGGAGAGATTTCACAACAGCAGTTGGGAAATGGAACCCTTCCAATCCAAGAGACCTGGAGCAGTTGGTGACAAGAGCACTCCAAAATTCCAGTAGAGAGGTGGAAGGAACTCATTGATGGTTACAGGAAGCCATTGATTTCAGTTATTTTTTCCAAGGAGTGTGCTACCAAATATTAATTTGAGGGTGCCAATAATTTTGTCCAGTCCATTTCTGGGGTTTTGTGTGGATTGTGTCAGATTTGGCTTTTTGTTTCTCCACTTTTTTGTGTCATACCAATACAAACAAAAGAAATAAACATGAGAATGCCTAAACATTTGTAATTACAACAATTTTCTGGGTGAAGTGGTGCATTATCTGACAGGAATGGCCATGACTGTATATTGTACATTCACATCAGTCCCTGCCTTCAAAGAGCTTACGATCTAAGGTCCCTAACTCACATTCATACACATACTATGGCCAATTTAGACAGGAGCCAATGAACCTCCCAGCATGTCTTTTGAGTGTGGGAGGAAACCCACACAGGCACAGGGAGAACATGGAAACTCCAGGCAGGTGGTGCCATGGTTGGAATTTGAACCAACGACCCTAGTACTGTCAGGCGGAAGCGCTAACCACTTAGCCACTGTGCTGTTGAGGATCCACCTAGATACACACATCCTCTGATATAAAGACATAGAAACAATGTATTCAGTCAGTGTGTGTTTCCTACAGATGGATCCAGTAATGGGAACCCACCAGAGAGATGTCCCCGTCCTCTGTATTCCCGGGGCTCCACACAGGACCATCAGGAAATTCTCCAGGATTATCAGGTAACAGGAAATGAGCGATGAAATTAAAATTGCTATTATTCTGTTTCTTCCTATAATAAGAATATTTTTACAAAGAACAGATCATATCTTACCCAGGGTGAAGGAGTAATTGTCAAAGTTGAAGAAGAAGAGGAGGAGGAAGAAGAAGAAGAAGAGGAGGAGGAGGAGGAAGAAGAAGAAGAAGAGATGTATGAGATGGGTGATCAGCAAGACAAGGAGGAGATCCCTCCTGAAATTAGCACAGGTGAATAATAAACACTAAATCCAGAGAAGAGTCCCAGATCCTCCTTGTTCAGTCACTACAATTATTATTATTATACAGGATTTATATAGCGCCAACAGTTTGCTCAGCGCTTTACAATATAAAGGCAGACAATGCAGCAACAATACAGTTCAATACAAGAGGGTTAGGAGGGCCCTGATCCTGGGAGCTTACAATCTAAGAGGGAGGGGCTGGTGGTACAAAAGGTAGTGACTGTGGGGGATGGACTGGTAGAAGGAATAGAAGATTCCATTATTAGCTGACGGCAGGATAAGGGAGCTAGAGAGCAGGAGGTCGTGGGAGGAGTGGAGAGGACAGTTTGGGTGATATTTGGAGTCAAGATTGGTGATGTAATTGGGGGCAGAGTTATAAATGGCTTTATATGTTATTGTTAATGTTTTGAAATGTATTCGTTATGTAATGGGAAGCCAGTGGAGGGATTACCAGAGAGGGGTGGAGGACACTGAATGGGGGCCAGTGGTGGGATTGGCAGAGAGGGGTGGAGGACACTGAATGGGGGCCAGTGGTGGGATTGGCAGAGAGGGGTGGAGGACACTGAATGGAAGGCAGTGGAGGGATTGGCAGAGAGGGATGGAGAACACTAAGTGGAGGCCAGTGGAGGGATTGGTAGAGAGGGATTATTTTTATTATACAGTATTTATAAAGCGCCGATAGTTCACTCAGCGCTGTACATTACAAAGGGGGACGGAACATGTGACAGAACAATACCAATACAATGCAAAACATGAGGGGATCGAGGGCCCTGCTCTTTCGAGCTTACAATCTAGAAGGGACGGGATAGTGGTACAGGAGGAGATAGCTGTGGGGGATGGAGTGGTAGGAAGAGTGGAGGAGGTCGGTCAAGTTAGCAGGGGGTAGGCTTCCCTGAAGAGATGGGTTTTCAGTGTGCGCCTAAAGGAGAGGAGAATAGGTGATAGTCTGATGGGTTGGGTAGGGAGTTCCAGAGGATGGGTGACACCCTGGAGAAGTCCTGGAGGCGGGCATGGGAGGAGGAGACCAGGGAACTAGAGAGAAGGAGGTCTTGTGAGGAGCGGAGTGTGCGTGCTGGGCGGTACTTGGATATTAGGTCAGTGATGTAGTTCGGGGCAGTATTATGGACAGCTTTGTACGTCAGTGTTAGGATTTTAAATTTGATCCGTTGCGCAATCGGAAGCCAGTGGAGGGATTGGCAGAGGTGGGTGGCGGAAATGGAGCGGTTGGAAAGGTGAATGAGTCTGGCAGCCATATTCAGGATGGACTGAAGCGGGGATAGCCAGCGGCAAGGCAGGCCAGTGAGGAGGGAGTTGCAGTAGTCGAGTCGTGATATGATGAGGGAGTGGATGAGCTGTTTAGTGGTTTCTGGGGTTAGGAACCTACGGATTTTGGCGATGTTGCGGAGGTGGAGTCTGCACGAGTTTGTTAAAGATTGGACTTGGGGCTGGAAGGATAGGTTGGAGTCCAGAATGACACCAAGTACTCTGACCTGCAGGGCGGGTTTGATATTGGCGTTGTTGGATGTGATGGAGAAGTCAGTGGGGGGTGGAGTTCGGGCTGGGGGGAAGACAAGAAACTCGGTTTTGGAGAGATTCAGTTTAAGGAAGTGGAGCGACATTCAATCTGATATGTCGCTCAGTAGGTGTGTGATTCAGGCAGAGACCGAGGGGGTGAGGTGGGGGGTTGAGAGATAGATTTGTGTGTCGTCGGCATAGAGGTGGTAGTTGAAGCCGTGAGAGTGTATGAGTTGGCCAAGGGAGGAGGTGTAGATGGAGAAGAGAAGGGGCCCAAGGACAGAGCCTTGAGGGACCCCAACAGAGAGGGGGAGTGAGGGGGAGGTGGTAGCATTATAGGTAACGCTGAAAGAGCGTTGTGACAGGTAGGATGAGATCCAGGAGAGAGCAGAATCTCTGAGGCCGAGGGAGTGTAGTATTTTGAGGAGGAGGGGGTGGTCAACTGTGTCGAAGGCCGCAGAGAGGTCAAGGAGTAGGAGCACTGAATAGTGGCCATTAGCTTTGGCGGTTAGAAGGTCGTTGGAGAGTTTGAGAAAGGCGGTTTCGGTGGAGTGTAGGGGACGGAAGCCAGACTGTAGGGGATTGAGGAGGTTGTTGTCGTTGAGGTGAGAGCATAGGCGGGTGTAGACGAGGCGCTCGAGGAGTTTAGATGTAAGTGGGAGCAGGGAGATGGGTCTGAGGTTGTTCGGGTCATTGGGGTCCAGGGAGGGCTTTTTAAGTATGGGGGTGATGTGTGCATGCTTCAGTGGGGAGGGGAAAGTGCCGGAGGAGAGGGAGAGATTAAAGATGTGGGTGAGGGAGCGTAGGATGGAGGGGGAGGGAGGTCGTAGGAATTGTGAGGGGATAGGGTCGAGGGGGCAGGTGGTGAGGCGGGCATCAGAGAGGATCTTGGAGACTTCCTCGATGGTAGTAAGGTCAAAGGTGTGGAGTGTTGGGGAGCTTCAGTATGAGGAATGTAGGGTGTGGTGGGAAAAGGAGGTCAGAGCAGGTGGGGCCGTGGGAGAGGGGTGATGAAGGGGTAGCTGAGTGAGGGATGGAGGACACTGAGTGCAGGCCAGTGGAGGGATTGGCAGAGAGGGGTGGAGGACACTGAATGTAGATCAGTGGAGGGATTGGCAGAGAGGGGTGGAGGACACTGAATGGGAAGCCAGTGGAGGGATTGGCAGAGAGGGATTGAGGACACTGAATGTAGATCAGTGGAGGGATTGGCAGAGAGGGGTGGAGGACACTAAATGGGAAGCCAGTGGAGGGATTGGCAGAGAGGGATGGAGGACACTGAATGGGAAGCCAGTGGAGGGATTGGCAGAGAGGGATGGAGGACACTGAATGGGAAGCCAGTGGAGGGATTGGCAGAGAGGGATGGAGGACACTGAGTGGAGGCCAGTAGAGGGATTGGCAGAGAGGGGTGGAGGACACTGAATGGAAGCCAGTGGAGGGATTGGCAGAGAGGGATGGAGGACACTGAATGGGAAGCCAGTGGAGGGATTGGCAGAGAGGGATGGAGGACACTGAGTGGAGGTCAGTGGAGGGATTGGCAGAGAGGGGTGGCTGATACAGAACGGTTAGTAAGGTGGATGAGTCTGGCAGCAGCATTCATGATAGACTGAAGAGGAGATAGCCTGCGATGAGGTAGACCAATGAGGAGGGAGTTACAGTAGTCAAGGCTAGAGATAACCAGGGAGTGAATAAGTTGCTTAGTGGTTTCCGAGGTTAGGAACGGGCGTATCTTGGAGATGTTGCGGAGGTGAAGTCTACAAGATTTGGACAGTGATTGGATTTGGGGGTGAAAGGACAGATGGGAGTCCAGGATTACACCTAGTACCCTGGCATGAGGGGAGGGACTGATGATTGTGTTATTGATCTTGATGGAGAAGTCAGGGGAGGGGCTGGACAATAATCTCTTCTTCTCCCCCCTCCTCTGTCAGTAGACAGTAATGGGGAGACAGTATGGGGGAGATTCACTACCACTGGAGCACTCAGTATCTGGTGCAGCTGTGCCTGGCAGCCAATCAGCTATTAACTTCAGCTTGTTCCTTTAAGCTTTGACAATAAAACCTGGAAGCTGATTGGTTTCTATACAGATCTGCACCAGAATTTCTATGCTCCAGTTTTAGTAAATAAGCCCTTGTGTGCCCAGTGGGGGGGTCAGGAGCCATCAGCCTCTATTAGACTCCATCTCTCCTCCTCACATCATGTCATTGAGACGTGACCAGTCTCCCCCCACACACACTCTCTGGGGTCTCTCATACATCTCAGTACAGGGGGCTTCACTCTCATCTTTATTTACAGACCCCGGAGCCAATCAGAGAGACGTCAAAGCTGAGGATGAGGAACGTTTGACGATTAAAGAGGAGGAAACCCCCATAGAGATCAGCACCGGTGAGCTATAAACCTTAAAGGAACATTGCTCAGAATGTTTTTGCCCAGAAGACACTTTTATGTAGGTGTCAGTAATCCCACAACGTGTGCCACAGGTGCAAAGCCTTTTCTGGTGGTGCACAACTTTCCTCCTGATTCTGTGCCCTGCATTACAGACTACTGACCAGCTTCCTGCATTACAGACTGCTGACCAGCTTCCTGCATTACAGACTGCTGACCAGCTTCCTGCATTACAGACTACTAGACCAGCACCCTGCAATACAGACTACTGACCAGCACCCTGCATTACAAACTGCTGACCAGCTTCCTGCATTACAGACTGCTGACCAGCTTCCTGCATTACAGACTACTGGACCAGCACCCTGCAATACAGACTACTGACCAGCACCCTGCATTACAAACTGCTGACCAGCACCCTGCATTACAAACTGCTGACCAGCTTCCTGCATTACAGACTACTGACCAGCTTCCTGCATTACAGACTGCTGACCAGCTTCCTGCATTACAGACTACTGGACCAGCACCCTGCAATACAGACTACCGACCAGCACCCTGCATTACAAACTGCTGACCAGCACCCTGCATTACAAACTGCTGACCAGCTTCCTGCATTACAGACTACTGACCGGCACCCTGCATTACAGACTACTGACCGGCACCCTGCATTACAGACTACTGACCGGCACCCTGCATTACAGACTACTGACCGGCACCCTGCATTACAGACTACTGACCGGCACCCTGCATTACAGACTACTGACCGGCACCCTGCATTACAGACTACTGACCGGCACCCTGCATTACAGACTACTGACCGGCTTCCTGCATTACAGATTACTGACCAGCACCCTGCATCACAGACTTCTGACCAGCACCCTGCATCACAGACTACTGACCAGCACCCTGCATCACAGACTACTGACCAGCACCCTGCATTACAGACTACTGACCAGCACCCTGCATTACATACTGCTGACCAGCACCCTGCATTACAGACTACTGACCAGCACCCTGCATTACAGACTACTGACCAGCAACCTGCATTACAGACTACTGACCAGCACCCTGCATTACAGACTACTGACCAGCTCCCTGCATTACTGACTCCCATCCCTGCACCCTGCATTACAGACTCCGAACTCTGCAAGCTGCATTACAGACTTTTGACCCAGAGCCCTGCATTACTGATTCCTGCTCCCTGAATTAGTGACTCCTGACCCCTGCACCATGCAACATTGACTCCTGACCCCTGCACCATGCAATATTGACTGCTGACCCCTGCATTACACATTTCCGATTCAACACTGCTGACTTCTGAACCCTGCAATATGGACTTCTGACCCTGCATTACCAACACCTGAGCACTGCACTCTACTTTATTGATTCCTGCACCCTGCATAACGGACTCCTGATCCTGCACCCTGCATAACAGACTCCTGATCCTGCACCCTGCATAACGGACTCCTGATCCTGCACCCTGCATAACGGACTCCTGATCCTGCACCCTGCATAACGGACTCCTGATCCTGCACCCTGCATAACGGACTCCTGATCCTGCACCCTGCATAACGGACTCCTGATCCTGCACCCTGCATAACGGACTCCTGATCCTGCACCCTGCATAACGGACTCCTGATTCTGCACCCTGCATAACGGATTCCTGATTCTGCACCCTGCATAACGGACTCCTGATTCTGCACCCTGCATAACGGACTCCTGATTCTGAACCCTGCATAACGGACTCCTGATTCTGCACCCTGTATAACGGACTCCTGATCCTGCACCCTGCATAACGGACCATTGATCCTGCACCCTGCATAACTGACTCCTTATCATGCACCCTGCATAACGGACTCCTTATCCTGCACCCTGCATAACGGACTACTGATCCTGCACCCTGCATAACGGACTCCTGATCCTGCACCCTGCATAACGGACTCCTGATCCTGCACCCTGCATAACGGACTCCTGATCCTGCACCCTGCATAACGGACTCCTGATTCTGCACCCTGTATAACGGACCATTGATCCTGCACCCTGCATAACGGACCATTGATCCTGCACCCTGCATAACTGACTCCTTATCATGCACCCTGCATAACGGACTCCTTATCCTGCACCCTGCATAACGGACTACTGATCCTGCACCCTGCATAACGGACTCCTGATCCTGCACCCTGCATAACGGACTCCTGATCCTGCACCCTGCATAACTGACTCCTGATCCTGCACCCTGCATAGCGGACTCCTGATCCTGCACCCTGCATAGCGGACTCCTGATCCTGCACCCTGCATAGCGGACTCCTGATCCTGCACCCTGCATAACGGACTCCTGATCCTGCACCCTGCATAACGGACTCCTGATCCTGCACCCTGCATAACGGACTCCTGATCCTGCACCCTGCATAACGGACTCCTGATCCTGCACCCTGCATAACGGACTCCTGATCCTGCACCCTGCATAACGGACTCCTGATCCTGCACCCTGCATAACGGACTCCTGATCCTGCACCCTGCATAACGGACTCCTGATCCTGCACCCTGCATAACGGACTCCTTGTCCTGCACCCTGCATAACGGACTCCTTGTCCTGCACCCTGCATAACGGACTCCTGACCCTGCACAACGGACTCCTGACCCTGCACAACGGACTCCTGACCCTGCACAACGGACTCCTGACCCTGCACAACGGACTCCTGACCCTGCTCAACGGACTCCTGACCCTGCACAACGGACTCCTGACCCTGCACAACGGACTCCTGACCCTGCACAACGGACTCCTGACCCTGCACAACGGACTCCTGACCCTGCACAACGGACTCCTGACCCTGCACAACGGACTCCTGACCCTGCACAACGGACTCCTGACCCTGCACAACGGACTCCTGACCCTGCACAACGGACTCCTGACCCTGCACAACGGACTCCTGACCCTGCACAACGGACTCCTGACCCTGCACAACGGACTCCTGACCCTGCACAACGGACTCCTGACCCTGCACAACGGACTCCTGACCCTGCACAACAGACTCCTGATCCTGCACCATGCATAACGGACTCCTGATCCTGCACCCTGCATAACTGACTCCTGATCCTGCACCCTGCATAACGGACTCCTGATCCTGCACCCTGCATAACGGACTCCTGATCCTGCACCCTGCATAACGGACTCCTGATCCCGCACCCTGCATAACGGACTCCTGATCCCGCACCCTGCACAACGGACTCCTGATCCCGCACCCTGCATAAGGGACTCCTGATCCCGCACCCTGCATAACTGACTCCTGATCCTGCACCCTGCATAACGGACTCCTGATCCTGCACCCTGCATAACTGACTCCTGATCCTGCACCCTGCATAACGGACCATTGATCCTGCACCCTGCATAACGGACCATTGATCCTGCACCCTGCATAACTGACTCCTTATCATGCACCCTGCATAACGGACTCCTTATCCTGCACCCTGCATAACGGACTACTGATCCTGCACCCTGCATAACGGACTCCTGATCCTGCACCCTGCATAACTGACTCCTGATCCTGCACCCTGCATAACTGACTCCTGATCCTGCACCCTGCATAGCGGACTCCTGATCCTGCACCCTGTATAACTGACTCCTGATCCTGCACCCTGTATAACTGACTCCTGATCCTGCACCCTGCATAACTGACTCCTGATCCTGCACCCTGCATAACTGACTCCTGATCCTGCACCCTGCATAACGGACTCCTGATCCTGCACCCTGCATAACGGACTCCTGATCCTGCACCCTGCATAACGGACTCCTGATCCTGCACCCTGCATAACGGACTCCTGATCCTGCATAACGGACTCCTGATCCTGCATAATGGACACCTGATCCTGCACAACGGACTCCTGATCCTGCACAACGGACTCCTGATCCTGCACAACGGACTCCTGATCCTGCACAACGGACTCCTGATCCTGCACAACGGACTCCTGATCCTGCACAACGGACTCCTGATCCTGCACAACGGACTCCTGATCCTGCACAACGGACTCCTGATCCTGCACCCTGCATAACGGACTCCTGATCCTGCACCCTGCATAACGGACTCCTGATCCTGCACCCTGCATAACGGACTCCTGATCCTGCACCCTGCATAACGGACTCCTGATCCTGCACCCTGCATAACGGACTCCTGATCCTGCACCCTGCATAACGGACTCCTGGTCCTGCACCCTGCATAACGGACTCCTGATCCTGCACAACGGACTCTTGATCCTGCACAACGGACTCCTGATCCTGCACAACGGACTCCTGATCCTGCACAACGGACTCCTGATCCTGCACAACGGACTCCTGATCCTGCACAACGGACTCCTGATCCTGCACAACGGACTCCTGATCCTGCACAACGGACTCCTGATCCTGCACAACGGACTCCTGATCCTGCACAACGGACTCCTGATCCTGCACCCTGCATAACGAACTCCTGATCCTGCACCCTGCATAACTGACTCCTGATCCTGCACCCTGCATAACGGACCATTGATCCTGCACCCTGCATAACGGACCATTGATCCTGCACCCTGCATAACTGACTCCTTATCATGCACCCTGCATAACGGACTCCTTATCCTGCACCCTGCATAACGGACTACTGATCCTGCACCCTGCATAACGGACTCCTGATCCTGCACCCTGCATAACTGACTCCTGATCCTGCACCCTGCATAACTGACTCCTGATCCTGCACCCTGCATAGCGGACTCCTGATCCTGCACCCTGTATAACTGACTCCTGATCCTGCACCCTGTATAACTGACTCCTGATCCTGCACCCTGCATAACTGACTCCTGATCCTGCACCCTGCATAACTGACTCCTGATCCTGCACCCTGCATAACGGACTCCTGATCCTGCACCCTGCATAACGGACTCCTGATCCTGCACCCTGCATAACGGACTCCTGATCCTGCACCCTGCATAACGGACTCCTGATCCTGCACCCTGCATAACGGACTCCTGATCCTGCATAACGGACTCCTGATCCTGCATAATGGACACCTGATCCTGCACAACGGACTCCTGATCCTGCACAACGGACTCCTGATCCTGCACAACGGACTCCTGATCCTGCACAACGGACTCCTGATCCTGCACAACGGACTCCTGATCCTGCACAACGGACTCCTGATCCTGCACAACGGACTCCTGATCCTGCACAACGGACTCCTGATCCTGCACAACGGACTCCTGATCCTGCACAACGGACTCCTGATCCTGCACAACGGACTCCTGATCCTGCACAACGGACTCCTGATCCTGCACCCTGCATAACGGACTCCTGATCCTGCACCCTGCATAACGGACTCCTGATCCTGCACCCTGCATAACGGACTCCTGATCCTGCACCCTGCATAACGGACTCCTGATCCTGCACCCTGCATAACGGACTCCTGATCCTGCACCCTGCATAACGGACTCCTGATCCTGCACCCTGCATAACGGACTCCTGGTCCTGCACCCTGCATAACGGACTCCTGATCCTGCACAACGGACTCCTGATCCTGCACAACGGACTCCTGATCCTGCACAACGGACTCCTGATCCTGCACAACGGACTCCTGATCCTGCACAACGGACTCCTGATCCTGCACAACGGACTCCTGATCCTGCACAACGGACTCCTGATCCTGCACAACGGACTCCTGATCCTGCACCCTGCATAACGGACTCCTGATCCTGCACCCTGCATAACTGACTCCTGATCCTGCACCCTGCATAACTGACTCCTGATCCTGCACCCTGCATAACTGACTCCTGATCCTGCACCCTGCATAACGGACTCGTGATCCTGCACCCTGTATAACTGACTCCTGATCCTGCACCCTGCATAACGGACTCCTGATCCTGCACCCTGCATAACGGACTCCTGATCCTGCACCCTGCATAACGGACTCCTGATCCTGCACCCTGCATAACGGACTCCTGATCCTGCACCCTGCATAACGGACTCCTGATCCTGCACCCTGCATAACGGACTCCTTGTCCTGCACCCTGCATAACGGACTCCTGATCCTGCACAACGGACTCCTGATCCTGCACAACGGACTCCTGATCCTGCACAACGGACTCCTGATCCTGCAGCCTGCATAACGGACTCCTGATCCTGCACCCTGCATAATGGACTCCTGATCCTGCACCCTGCATAACGGACTCCTGATCCTGCACCCTGCATAACGGACTCCTGATCCTGCACCCTGCATAACGGACTCCTGATCCTGCACAACGGACTCCTGACCCTGCACAACGGACTCCTGACCCTGCACAACGGACTCCTGACCCTGCACAACGGACTCCTGACCCTGCACAACGGACTCCTGACCCTGCACAACGGACTCCTGACCCTGCACAACGGACTCCTGATCCTGCACCCTGCACAACGGACTCCTGATCCTGCACCCTGCACAACGGACTCCTGATCCTGCACCCTGCACAACGGACTCCTGATCCGGCACCCTGCATAACGGACTCCTGATCCTGCACCCTGCATAACTGACTCCTGATCCTGCACCCTGCATAACGGACCATTGATCCTGCACCCTGCATAACGGACCATTGATCCTGCACCCTGCATAACTGACTCCTTACCATGCACCCTGCATAACGGACTCCTTATCCTGCACCCTGCATAACGGACTACTGATCCTGCACCCTGCATAACGGACTCCTGATCCTGCACCCTGCATAACTGACTCCTGATCCTGCACCCTGCATAACTGACTCCTGATCCTGCACCCTGCATAACTGACTCCTGATCCTGCACCCTGCATAGCGGACTCCTGATCCTGCACCCTGTATAACTGACTCCTGATCCTGCACCCTGCATAAGGGACTCCTGATCCTGCACCCTGCATAAGGGACTCCTGATCCTGCACCCTGCATAAGGGACTCCTGATCCTGCACCCTGCATAACGGACTCCTGATCCTGCACCCTGCATAACGGACTCCTGATCCTGCACAACGGACTCCTGATCCTGCACAACGGACTCCTGATCCTGCACAACGGACTCCTGATCCTGCACAACGGACTCCTGATCCTGCACAACGGACTCCTGATCCTGCACCCTGCATAACGGACTCCTGATCCTGCACCCTGCATAACTGACTCCTGATCCTGCACCCTGCATAACTGACTCCTGATCCTGCACCCTGCATAACTGACTCCTGATCCTGCACCCTGCATAACGGACTCGTGATCCTGCACCCTGTATAACTGACTCCTGATCCTGCACCCTGCATAACGGACTCCTGATCCTGCACCCTGCATAACGGACTCCTGATCCTGCACCCTGCATAACGGACTCCTGATCCTGCACCCTGCATAACGGACTCCTGATCCTGCACCCTGCATAACGGACTCCTGATCCTGCACCCTGCATAACGGACTCCTTGTCCTGCACCCTGCATAACGGACTCCTGATCCTGCACAACGGACTCCTGATCCTGCACAACGGACTCCTGATCCTGCACAACGGACTCCTGATCCTGCAGCCTGCATAACGGACTCCTGATCCTGCACCCTGCATAATGGACTCCTGATCCTGCACCCTGCATAACGGACTCCTGATCCTGCACCCTGCATAACGGACTCCTGATCCTGCACCCTGCATAACGGACTCCTGATCCTGCACAACGGACTCCTGACCCTGCACAACGGACTCCTGACCCTGCACAACGGACTCCTGACCCTGCACAACGGACTCCTGACCCTGCACAACGGACTCCTGACCCTGCACAACGGACTCCTGATCCTGCACCCTGCACAACGGACTCCTGATCCTGCACCCTGCACAACGGACTCCTGATCCTGCACCCTGCACAACGGACTCCTGATCCGGCACCCTGCATAACGGACTCCTGATCCTGCACCCTGCATAACTGACTCCTGATCCTGCACCCTGCATAACGGACCATTGATCCTGCACCCTGCATAACGGACCATTGATCCTGCACCCTGCATAACTGACTCCTTACCATGCACCCTGCATAACGGACTCCTTATCCTGCACCCTGCATAACGGACTACTGATCCTGCACCCTGCATAATGGACTCCTGATCCTGCACCCTGCATAACTGACTCCTGATCCTGCACCCTGCATAACTGACTCCTGATCCTGCACCCTGCATAACTGACTCCTGATCCTGCACCCTGCATAGCGGACTCCTGATCCTGCACCCTGCATAACTGACTCCTGATCCTGCACCCTGCATAAGGGACTCCTGATCCTGCACCCTGCATAAGGGACTCCTGATCCTGCACCCTGCATAAGGGACTCCTGATCCTGCACCCTGCATAAGGGACTCCTGATCCTGCACCCTGCATAACGGACTCCTGATCCTGCACCCTGCATAACGGACTCCTGATCCTGCACCCTGCATAACGGACTCCTGATCCTGCACCCTGCATAACGGACTCCTGATCCTGCACCCTGCATAACGGACTCCTTGTCCTGCACCCTGCATAACGGACTCCTGATCCTGCACAACGGGCTCCTGATCCTGCACAACGGGCTCCTGATCCTGCACAACGGGCTCCTGATCCTGCACAACGGACTCCTGATCCTGCACAACGGACTCCTGATCCTGCACAACGGACTCCTGATCCTGCACAACGGACTCCTGATCCTGCACAACGGACTCCTGATCCTGCACAACGGACTCCTGATCCTGCACAACGGACTCCTGATCCTGCACAACGGACTCCTGATCCTGCACCCTGCATAACGGACTCCTGATCCTGCACCCTGCATAACTGACTCCTGATCCTGCACCCTGCATAACTGACTCCTGATCCTGCACCCTGCATAACGGACTCCTGATCCTGCACTCTGCATTACTGACTCCTGATCCTGCACCCTGCATAACTGACTCCTGATCCTGCACCCTGCATAACTGACTCCTGATCCTGCACCCTGCATAACGGACTCCTGATCCTGCACCCTGCATAACGGACTCCTGATCCTGCACCCTGCATAACGGACTCCTGATCCTGCACCCTGCATAACGGACTCCTGATCCTGCACTCTGCATTACTGACTCCTGATCCTGCACCCTGTATAACTAACTCCTGATCCTGCACCCTGTATAACTGACTCCTGATCCTGCACCCTGCATAACGGAATCCTGATCCTGCACCATGCATAACGGACTCCTGATCCTGCACCCTGCATAACTGACTTCTGATCCTGCACCCTGCATAACGGACTCCTGATTCTGCACCCTGCATAACGGACTCCTGATTCTGCACCCTGCATAACGGACTCCTGATCCTGCACCCTGCATAACGGACCATTGATCCTGCACCCTGCATAACGGACTCCTTATCCTGCACCCTGCATAACGGACTCCTTATCCTGCACCCTGCATAACGGACCCCTGATCCTGCACCCTGCATAACGGACTCCTGATCCTGCACCCTGCATAACGGACTCCTAAGCCTGCACCCTGCATAACGGACTCCTGATCCTGCACCCTGCATAACGGACTCCTTGTCCTGCACCACGGACTCCTGATCCTGCACAAGGGACTCCTGATCCTGCACAAGGGACTCCTGATCCTGCACAAGGGACTCCTGATCCTGCACAAGGGACTCCTGATCCTGCACAAGGGACTCCTGATCCTGCACAAGGGACTCCTGATCCTGCACAACGGACTCCTGATCCTGCACCCTGCATAACGGACTCCTGATCCTGCACCCTGCATATCTGACTCCTGATCCTGCACCCTGCATAACTGACTCCTGATCCTGCACCCTGTATAACTGACTCCTGATCCTGCACCCTGCATAACGGACTCGTGATCATGCACCCTGTATAACTGACTCCTGATCCTGCACCCTGCATAACGGACTCCTGATCCTGCACCCTGCATAACGGACTCCTGATCCTGCACCCTGCATAACTGACTCCTGATCCTGCACTCTGCATTACTGACTCCTGATCCTGCACCCTGTATAACTGACTCCTGATCCTGCACCCTGTATAACTGACTCCTGATCCTGTACCCTGCATTACTGACTCCTAATCCTGCGCCCTGCATTACTGACTCCTGAGCCTGCGCTCTGCTTAACTGACTCCTGATCCTGCACTCTGCATTACTGACTCCTGATCCTGCACCCTGCATAACTGACTCCTGATCCTGCACCCTGTATAACTGACTCCTGATCGTGCACCCTGCATTACTGACTCCTGAGCCTGCGCTCTGCGCTAGTAACTCCTGACCCCTGAACTCCGAATTACTGGCTCCTGCACCCTGTAATACTTATTTTTGACTCTGCACTCCACATCTCTAATATTTATGATCATATGGATATAAACATGTTTCTTACAGTTGGATCCAACGATAGAAATACTCCAGAGAGATGTCCCAGTCCTCTTTACTCACAAGATGCCACACAGGAAGATCACAAGATCTCACAGAATGATCAGGTAGGTGGAACACAGAACCATGTCCAATGATACGGGGAGGGGGGTTTAGGTAAGTAGATGTAAGAATTTTCATAGTTACATAGGTTGAAAAAAAAGGCACCAGTCCATCTAGTTCAACCAATAGAAAAATAAAGAAATAGAAAACCTCCATATACACAATCCTTTACCACAGCTGATCCAGAGGAAGGCAAAAAAACCTCTGTGACGCATGATCCAGTTTGGTCCAATGAGGGAAAAAATTCTTCCTGATTCCCCGGAAGGCAATCAGATACAGCGCCTTGAAAAAGTATTCATACCCCTTCAAATTTTCCCCATGTTGTCATGTTACAACCAAAATCGTCAATGTATTTATTGGGCTTTTATGTGATAGACCGACACAAAGTGGCACATAACTGTGAAGTGGAAGAAAAGATGAGAAATGGTTTTCAATATTTTTGACAAATAAATATCTGAAAAGTGTGGCGTGCATTTGTATTCATCCCCCTTTACTCTGATACCCATAACTAAAATCTAGTGGAACATTAGTGAACAAGCAGCATCATGAAGGGCAAGGAACACACCAGACAGGTCAGGGATAAAGTTGTGGAGAAGTTTAAAGCAGGGTTAGGTTATAAGAAAATATCCCAAGCTTTGAACATCTCGCGGAGCACTGTTCAATCCATCATCTGAAAATGGAAAGAGTACGACGCAACAGTGCCTGTCAGTGTAGCCTATCAGTGCTCATTAGTGCCTCCTCATCAGTGCCCATAGGTGCCACCCACCACCTATCAGTGCCCATCAGTTCAGCCTATCAGTGCCACCTCATCAGTTCAGCCTATCAGTAACCATCAGTGAAGAAGAAAAATTACTTAATTTCTAACAGAAATTTTAAAAAATGTTGTTTTTTCAAAAGTTGTGGTCTTTTTTTGTTTATTTAGCAAAAAATAAAAGTCCAGTGGTGATTAAAGTGATATTAGAGGAGCTTTTTTTTAAAATAGCAAACACATCATACTTTTGCACACAGCAGCCCGGATCCTCTTCTCAGTTCCCCCGCCAGTGCTCCTGGCCCCTCCCTCCTGTTGGGTGCCCCCACAGCAAGCAGATTGCTATGGGGTCACCCGCTGCTCCGGGTGTCCATTTACATATTCTCATTTGCTCACTGGCTGTGATTGACAGCAGCAGATGCCAATGAGGAGAGGGAGTCCATGGATTGACAAGACCCCAGTTCACATTGCTGGATTTAGAGGGGATTTAGGTGAGTATTGGGAGGGGGGGGGGGGGCTACTGCACAGAGAAGGTTTTTTACCTTCATAGAATGCATAAAGGTGAAACAAATCCATGGGCCTTTACAACCACTTTCAATACCACCAAAAGAAAGCTCTATCTGCCTAAAAAAGAACGATAAAAATTTAATATGATTACAGCGTTGCATGTCTTTGCAATTGCCATTCAAAGGTGAAAGATTGGCCTGGGCAGGAGGGGGGAGAAAGTACCCGGTAG